>NW_028322237.1:7272727-7575757 GCF_059928025.1 Delphinapterus leucas
GGTGACGTGCGCCAGCCAGGCAGGAGTGACCTCACAGCAGAGGGCATACGTCCCAGAAGGGTGACGCACCCAGCCAGGATAAGACTCTCACCAGAGGGCCCACATCACCAAGGGGATCGGATCCAGGCAAGAGTGGCCTCACACCAGTGTGGCCAAATCATAGAAAGGTGAGGAACCCAGAACACGTGGCCTAAACCAGAGGATCCACATCTCCAAGGGGTTCAGAGTGAGGCAGGCAGGACTAGCCTCACAACGCAGGGCCCATAGAATAAAAAATGTGAGGAATCCAACAGTTCGAACCTCCCAGCAGGTGGCCCAGAGCACCCAGTCTATGGGATCCAGGCCGCAGTGCACTCACAGCAGAGGGCCCACATCATGAAACTTTGAGCAACCCAGCCGTTTGGACATCAGAGCAGAAGTCCCACATCCCCACGGGGATGGGAACCTGGCAGGAGTGTCCTCGCACCACTTAGTACGTATTAGAAAATGTGGGTACACAGCAGTTAGGGCCTGACGCCAAAGGGCTCTCATCACTGAGGGGAGGAGGCTCCCAGCAGGCTCCAACTGCCACCAGAGGGCCGACGTCGCCAAGGCGGGGTGTGCCAGCCAGGCAGGAGTGACCTCAGAGCTGAGGGCCAAGCTCACGGAAGTGTGAGGAACCCAACCCGGATCAGATTCTCACCAGAGGGCCCACATCACCAAGGGGATGCGAACCAGGCAGGAGTGTGCTCACACCAGTGGGGCCACATCATTGAAAGGCAAGGAACCCACCACATGTGGCCTCAAACCAGAAGACCCACATCAACAAGGGGCTCAGAGTGAGGCAGGCAGGAAGTGTCTCACAACACACGGCCCATAGAAGAAAAAAGGTAAGGAATCCTGCAGTTGGAAGCTCCAAGCAGGTGGCCCAGAGCACCGAGGCTATGGGATGCATGCCGGAGTGAACTCACAGCAGAGGGCCCACATCCTGACACTGTGAGCAAGCCAGCCGTTGGCACCTCAGAACAGAAGGCCCAAATCTGCATGGGGATGGGAACCTGGCAGGAGTGTCATCGCACAAGTGGGAGCACATCAGAAAATGTGGTGAGCCCAGCAGTTAGGGCCGGACGCCAGAGGGCCCTCATCACCGATGGGAGGAGGTTCCCAGCACGCTCCAACTGCAACCAGAGGGCCCATGTGGCCAAGGCGTCGTGTGCCAGCCAGGCAGGTGTGACCTCACAGCAGAGGGCCCGCCTCACAGAAGTGTGAGGAATCAAGCCAGGATCAGACTCTCACCAGAGGGCCCACATCAACAAGGGGATGGGAACCAGTCAGGAGTGTCCTCACACCAGTAGGGCCACATCCCTAAAAGGTGAGACAAACGGCACACGTGGTCTCAAGCCAGAAGACCTACATCACCAAGGGGCTCGGTGTGAGGCAGGCAGGAGGAGCTTCACCACACAGGGCCCAAAGTATAAGAAAGGTGAGGAATCCAGCAGTTGGAACCTCCCAGCAGGCGGCCCAGAGCACAGAGGCTATGGGATCTAGGCCTGAGTGAACTAACACCGGAGCGCCAACATAACGAAACTGTGAGCAACCCAGGCGTTGCGACCACAGAGCAGAAGGCACACATCCCCATGAGTATTGGAACCTTACAGGAGTGTCCTGGCATCACTGGGCTCACATCAGAAATCGTGGGGAGCCCAGCAGTTAGAGCCTGACGCAAGAGGGCCCTCATCACCTTGGAGAGGAGGGTACAAGAAGGCTCCAACTGCCACCAGAAGTCCGACGTCACCAGGGCAACGGGAGCAAGCCAGGCAGGAGTTACCTCACAGCAGAGGGCCCACCTCACAGAAGAGTGAGGAACCCAGCCAGGATCAGACTCTCACCAGAGGGCCCACATCACCAAGGGGATCTGATCCAGGCAGGAGTGGCCTCACACCAGTGTGGCCAAATCATAGAAAGGTGAGGAACCCAGAACATGTGGCCTAAACAAGAGGACCCACATCTCCAAGGGGCTCGGAGTGAGGCAGGCAGGAGGAGCCTCAAAACAGAGGACCCATAGAATAAAAAAGGTGAGGAATCCCGCAGTTGGAACCTCCTAGCATGCAGCAAGGAGCAGCGAGGCTATGGGGTCCCGGCCGTTGTGAACTCACAACAGAGGACCCTCATCATGAAACTGTGAACAACACAGCTGTTGGGACCACAGAACAGAAGGCCCACATTCCCATGGGGTTGGGAACCTGGCAGGAGTGTACTCGCACCACAGGGCACACATCAGAAAATTTTGGGAGCCCAGGAGTTAGGGCCTGACGCCAGACGGCCCTAATTACCGAGGGGAGCAGACTCCTAGAAGGCACCAACTCCCACCTGAGGGCCCACGTCTCCAAGGTGATGTGCGTTAGCCAGGCAGGAGTGACCTCACAGCAGAGGGCCTATGTCACAGAAGGGGGAGGAACCCAGCCAGGATAAGACTCTCACCAGAGGGCCCACATCACCAAGGGGATCAGAACCAGGCAGGAGTGGCCTCACACCAGTGTGGCCAAATCGTAGAAAAGTGAGGAACCCAGAACATATGGCCTAAACCAGAGGACCCACATCAACAAGGGGCTCAGAGTGAGGCAGGCAGGAGGTGTCTCAAACAGAGGGCCATAAAATAAAAAAGGTGAGGTAACCCGCAGTTGGAACCTCCCAGCAGGCGGCAAGGAGCAGCGAGGCTATGGGATCCCGGCCGGTGTGAACTCACAACAGAAGGCCCTCATCACGAAACTGTGAACAACCCAGCGGTTGGGACCACAGAGAAGAAGGCCCACATTCCCATGGGGTTGGGAACCTGGCAGGAGTGTACTCCCACCAGAGGGCACACATCAGAAAAGTATGGGAGCCCAGGAGTTAGGGCCTGACGTCAGAGGGCCCTCATTACCGAGGGGAGGAGACTCCCAGCAGGCACCAACTCCCAACTGAGGGCCCACGTCGCCAAGGTGACGTGCGCCAGCCAGGCAGGAGTGACCTCACAGCAGAGGGCATACGTCCCAGAAGGGTGACGCACCCAGCCAGGATAAGACTCTCACCAGAGGGCCCACATCACCAAGGGGATCGGATCCAGGCAAGAGTGGCCTCACACCAGTGTGGCCAAATCATAGAAAGGTGAGGAACCCAGAACACGTGGCCTAAACCAGAGGATCCACATCTCCAAGGGGTTCAGAGTGAGGCAGGCAGGACTAGCCTCACAACGCAGGGCCCATAGAATAAAAAATGTGAGGAATCCAACAGTTCGAACCTCCCAGCAGGTGGCCCAGAGCACCCAGTCTATGGGATCCAGGCCGCAGTGCACTCACAGCAGAGGGCCCACATCATGAAACTTTGAGCAACCCAGCCGTTTGGACATCAGAGCAGAAGTCCCACATCCCCACGGGGATGGGAACCTGGCAGGAGTGTCCTCGCACCACTTAGTACGTATTAGAAAATGTGGGTACACAGCAGTTAGGGCCTGACGCCAAAGGGCCCTCATTACTGAGGGAAGGAGGCTCCCAGCACGCTCCAACTGCCACCAGAGGGCCGACGTCGCCAAGGCGGGGTGTGCCAGCCAGGCAGGAGTGACCTCAGAGCTGAGGGCCAAGCTCACGGAAGTGTGAGGAACCCAACCCGGATCAGATTCTCACCAGAGGGCCCACATCACCAAGGGGATGCGAACCAGGCAGCAGTGTGCTCACACCAGTGGGGCCACATCATTGAAAGGCAAGGAACCCACCACATGTGGCCTCAAACCAGAAGACCCACATCAACAAGGGGCTCAGAGTGAGGCAGGCAGGAAGTGTCTCACAACACACGGCCCATAGAAGAAAAAAGGTAAGGAATCCTGCAGTTGGAAGCTCCAAGCAGGTGGCCCAGAGCACCGAGGCTATGGGATGCATGCCGGAGTGAACTCACAGCAGAGGGCCCACATCCTGACACTGTGAGCAAGCCAGCCGTTGGCACCTCAGAACAGAAGGCCCAAATCTGCATGGGGATGGGAACCTGGCAGGAGTGTCATCGCACAAGTGGGAGCACATCAGAAAATGTGGTGAGCCCAGCAGTTAGGGCCGGACGCCAGAGGGCCCTCATCACCGATGGGAGGAGGTTCCCAGCACGCTCCAACTGCAACCAGAGGGCCCATGTGGCCAAGGCGTCGTGTGCCAGCCAGGCAGGTGTGACCTCACAGCAGAGGGCCCGCCTCACAGAAGTGTGAGGAATCAAGCCAGGATCAGACTCTCACCAGAGGGCCCACATCAACAAGGGGATGGGAACCAGTCAGGAGTGTCCTCACACCAGTAGGGCCACATCCCTAAAAGGTGAGACAAACGGCACACGTGGTCTCAAGCCAGAAGACCTACATCACCAAGGGGCTCGGTGTGAGGCAGGCAGGAGGAGCTTCACCACACAGGGCCCAAAGTATAAGAAAGGTGAGGAATCCAGCAGTTGGAACCTCCCAGCAGGCGGCCCAGAGCACAGAGGCTATGGGATCTAGGCCTGAGTGAACTAACACCGGAGCGCCAACATAACGAAACTGTGAGCAACCCAGGCGTTGCGACCACAGAGCAGAAGGCACACATCCCCATGAGTATTGGAACCTTACAGGAGTGTCCTGGCATCACTGGGCTCACATCAGAAATCGTGGGGAGCCCAGCAGTTAGAGCCTGACGCAAGAGGGCCCTCATCACCTTGGAGAGGAGGGTACAAGAAGGCTCCAACTGCCACCAGAAGTCCGACGTCACCAGGGCAACGGGAGCAAGCCAGGCAGGAGTTACCTCACAGCAGAGGGCCCACCTCACAGAAGAGTGAGGAACCCAGCCAGGATCAGACTCTCACCAGAGGGCCCACATCACCAAGGGGATCTGATCCAGGCAGGAGTGGCCTCACACCAGTGTGGCCAAATCATAGAAAGGTGAGGAACCCAGAACATGTGGCCTAAACAAGAGGACCCACATCTCCAAGGGGCTCGGAGTGAGGCAGGCAGGAGGAGCCTCAAAACAGAGGACCCATAGAATAAAAAAGGTGAGGAATCCCGCAGTTGGAACCTCCTAGCATGCAGCAAGGAGCAGCGAGGCTATGGGGTCCCGGCCGTTGTGAACTCACAACAGAGGACCCTCATCATGAAACTGTGAACAACACAGCTGTTGGGACCACAGAACAGAAGGCCCACATTCCCATGGGGTTGGGAACCTGGCAGGAGTGTACTCGCACCACAGGGCACACATCAGAAAATTTTGGGAGCCCAGGAGTTAGGGCCTGACGCCAGACGGCCCTAATTACCGAGGGGAGCAGACTCCTAGAAGGCACCAACTCCCACCTGAGGGCCCACGTCTCCAAGGTGATGTGCGTTAGCCAGGCAGGAGTGACCTCACAGCAGAGGGCCTATGTCACAGAAGGGGGAGGAACCCAGCCAGGATAAGACTCTCACCAGAGGGCCCACATCACCAAGGGGATCAGAACCAGGCAGGAGTGGCCTCACACCAGTGTGGCCAAATCGTAGAAAAGTGAGGAACCCAGAACATATGGCCTAAACCAGAGGACCCACATCAACAAGGGGCTCAGAGTGAGGCAGGCAGGAGGTGTCTCAAACAGAGGGCCATAAAATAAAAAAGGTGAGGTAACCCGCAGTTGGAACCTCCCAGCAGGCGGCAAGGAGCAGCGAGGCTATGGGATCCCGGCCGGTGTGAACTCACAACAGAAGGCCCTCATCACGAAACTGTGAACAACCCAGCGGTTGGGACCACAGAGAAGAAGGCCCACATTCCCATGGGGTTGGGAACCTGGCAGGAGTGTACTCCCACCAGAGGGCACACATCAGAAAAGTATGGGAGCCCAGGAGTTAGGGCCTGACGTCAGAGGGCCCTCATTACCGAGGGGAGGAGACTCCCAGCAGGCACCAACTCCCAACTGAGGGCCCACGTCGCCAAGGTGACGTGCGCCAGCCAGGCAGGAGTGACCTCACAGCAGAGGGCATACGTCCCAGAAGGGTGAGGCACCCAGCCAGGATAAGAGTCTCACCAGAGGGCCCGCATCACCAAGGGGATCGGATCCAGGCAAGAGTGGCCTCACACCAGTGTGGCCAAATCATAGAAAGGTGAGGAACCCAGAACACGTGGCCTAAACCAGAGGATCCACATCTCCAAGGGGTTCAGAGTGAGGCAGGCAGGACTAGCCTCACAACGCAGGGCCCATAGAATAAAAAATGTGAGGAATCCAACAGTTCGAACCTCCCAGCAGGTGGCCCAGAGCACCCAGTCTATGGGATCCAGGCCGCAGTGCACTCACAGCAGAGGGCCCACATCATGAAACTTTGAGCAACCCAGCCGTTTGGACATCAGAGCAGAAGTCCCACATCCCCACGGGGATGGGAACCTGGCAGGAGTGTCCTCGCACCACTTAGTACGTATTAGAAAATGTGGGTACACAGCAGTTAGGGCCTGACGCCAAAGGGCCCTCATTACTGAGGGAAGGAGGCTCCCAGCACGCTCCAACTGCCACCAGAGGGCCGACGTCACCAAGGCGGGGTGTGCCAGCCAGGCAGGAGTGACCTCAGAGCAGAGGGCCAAGTTCACGGAAGTGTGAGGAACCCAACCAGGATCAGACTCTCACCAGAGGGCCCACATCACCAAGAGGATGGGAACCAGGCAGGAGTGTTCTCAGTCCAGTGGGGCCACATCATTGAAAGGCGAGGAAACCACCACATGTGGCCTCAAACCAGAGGACACACATCACCAAGGGGCTGGGAGGGAGGCAGGCAGGAGTAGTCTCAAAACAGAGGGCCCATAGAATAAAAAAGGTGAGGAATCCCGCAGTTGGAACATCCCAGCAGGCGGCAAGGAACAACGAGGCTATGGGATCCCGGCCGGTGTGAACTCACAAAAGAGGGCCCTCATCATGAAACTGTGAATAGCCCAGCCATTGGGTCCACAGAGCAGAAGGCCCACATTGCCATGGGGTTGGGAACCTGGCAGGAGTGTACTCGCACCACAGGGCACACATCAGAAAAGTTTGGGAGCCCAGGATTTAAGGCCTGACGCCAGAGGGCCCTCATTACCGAAGGGAGGAAACTCCCAGCAGACACCAAATCCCAACTGAGGGCCCACGTCGCCAAGGTGACGTGCGCCAGCCAGGCAGGAGTGACATCACAGCAGAGGGCATACGTCACAGAAGGGTGAGGAACCCAGCCAGGATAAGACTCTCACCAGAGGGCCCGCATCACCAAGGGGATCGGAACCAGGCAGAAGTATACTCACACCAGTGTGGCCAAATAATGGAAAGGTGAGGGACCCAGACCATGTGGCCTAAACCAGAGGAACCACATCTCCAAGGGGCTCGGAGTGAGGCAGGCAGGACTAGCCTAACAACACAGGGCCCATAGATTAAAAAATGTGAGGAATCCAGCAGTTGGAACCTCGCAGCAGGAGGCCCAGAGCACCGAGTCTATGGGATCCAGGCCAAAGTGAACTCACAGCAGAGGGCCCACATCATGAAACTGTGAGCAACCCAGCCGTTGGGACCTCAGAGCAGAACGCCCACATCCCCATGGGGATGGGAACGTGGCAGGCGTATCCTCGCACCACTTAGTACGTATTAGAAAATGTGGGTACACAGCAGTTAGGGCCTGACGCCAAAGGGCTCTCATCACTGAGGGGAGGAGGCTCCCAGCAGGCTCCAACTGCCACCAGAGGGCCGACGTCGCCAAGGCGGGGTGTGCCAGCCAGGCAGGAGTGACCTCAGAGCTGAGGGCCAAGCTCACGGAAGTGTGAGGAACCCAACCCGGATCAGATTCTCACCAGAGGGCCCACATCACCAAGGGGATGCGAACCAGGCAGGAGTGTGCTCACACCAGTGGGGCCACATCATTGAAAGGCAAGGAACCCACCACATGTGGCCTCAAACCAGAAGACCCACATCAACAAGGGGCTCAGAGTGAGGCAGGCAGGAAGTGTCTCACAACACACGGCCCATAGAAGAAAAAAGGTAAGGAATCCTGCAGTTGGAAGCTCCAAGCAGGTGGCCCAGAGCACCGAGGCTATGGGATGCATGCCGGAGTGAACTCACAGCAGAGGGCCCACATCCTGACACTGTGAGCAAGCCAGCCGTTGGCACCTCAGAACAGAAGGCCCAAATCTGCATGGGGATGGGAACCTGGCAGGAGTGTCATCGCACAAGTGGGAGCACATCAGAAAATGTGGTGAGCCCAGCAGTTAGGGCCGGACGCCAGAGGGCCCTCATCACCGATGGGAGGAGGTTCCCAGCACGCTCCAACTGCAACCAGAGGGCCCATGTGGCCAAGGCGTCGTGTGCCAGCCAGGCAGGTGTGACCTCACAGCAGAGGGCCCGCCTCACAGAAGTGTGAGGAATCAAGCCAGGATCAGACTCTCACCAGAGGGCCCACATCAACAAGGGGATGGGAACCAGTCAGGAGTGTCCTCACACCAGTAGGGCCACATCCCTAAAAGGTGAGACAAACGGCACACGTGGTCTCAAGCCAGAAGACCTACATCACCAAGGGGCTCGGTGTGAGGCAGGCAGGAGGAGCTTCACCACACAGGGCCCAAAGTATAAGAAAGGTGAGGAATCCAGCAGTTGGAACCTCCCAGCAGGCGGCCCAGAGCACAGAGGCTATGGGATCTAGGCCTGAGTGAACTAACACCGGAGCGCCAACATAACGAAACTGTGAGCAACCCAGGCGTTGCGACCACAGAGCAGAAGGCACACATCCCCATGAGTATTGGAACCTTACAGGAGTGTCCTGGCATCACTGGGCTCACATCAGAAATCGTGGGGAGCCCAGCAGTTAGAGCCTGACGCAAGAGGGCCCTCATCACCTTGGAGAGGAGGGTACAAGAAGGCTCCAACTGCCACCAGAAGTCCGACGTCACCAGGGCAACGGGAGCAAGCCAGGCAGGAGTTACCTCACAGCAGAGGGCCCACCTCACAGAAGAGTGAGGAACCCAGCCAGGATCAGACTCTCACCAGAGGGCCCACATCACCAAGGGGATCTGATCCAGGCAGGAGTGGCCTCACACCAGTGTGGCCAAATCATAGAAAGGTGAGGAACCCAGAACATGTGGCCTAAACAAGAGGACCCACATCTCCAAGGGGCTCGGAGTGAGGCAGGCAGGAGGAGCCTCAAAACAGAGGACCCATAGAATAAAAAAGGTGAGGAATCCCGCAGTTGGAACCTCCTAGCATGCAGCAAGGAGCAGCGAGGCTATGGGGTCCCGGCCGTTGTGAACTCACAACAGAGGACCCTCATCATGAAACTGTGAACAACACAGCTGTTGGGACCACAGAACAGAAGGCCCACATTCCCATGGGGTTGGGAACCTGGCAGGAGTGTACTCGCACCACAGGGCACACATCAGAAAATTTTGGGAGCCCAGGAGTTAGGGCCTGACGCCAGACGGCCCTAATTACCGAGGGGAGCAGACTCCTAGAAGGCACCAACTCCCACCTGAGGGCCCACGTCTCCAAGGTGATGTGCGTTAGCCAGGCAGGAGTGACCTCACAGCAGAGGGCCTATGTCACAGAAGGGGGAGGAACCCAGCCAGGATAAGACTCTCACCAGAGGGCCCACATCACCAAGGGGATCAGAACCAGGCAGGAGTGGCCTCACACCAGTGTGGCCAAATCGTAGAAAAGTGAGGAACCCAGAACATATGGCCTAAACCAGAGGACCCACATCAACAAGGGGCTCAGAGTGAGGCAGGCAGGAGGTGTCTCAAACAGAGGGCCATAAAATAAAAAAGGTGAGGTAACCCGCAGTTGGAACCTCCCAGCAGGCGGCAAGGAGCAGCGAGGCTATGGGATCCCGGCCGGTGTGAACTCACAACAGAAGGCCCTCATCACGAAACTGTGAACAACCCAGCGGTTGGGACCACAGAGAAGAAGGCCCACATTCCCATGGGGTTGGGAACCTGGCAGGAGTGTACTCCCACCAGAGGGCACACATCAGAAAAGTATGGGAGCCCAGGAGTTAGGGCCTGACGTCAGAGGGCCCTCATTACCGAGGGGAGGAGACTCCCAGCAGGCACCAACTCCCAACTGAGGGCCCACGTCGCCAAGGTGACGTGCGCCAGCCAGGCAGGAGTGACCTCACAGCAGAGGGCATACGTCCCAGAAGGGTGACGCACCCAGCCAGGATAAGACTCTCACCAGAGGGCCCACATCACCAAGGGGATCGGATCCAGGCAAGAGTGGCCTCACACCAGTGTGGCCAAATCATAGAAAGGTGAGGAACCCAGAACACGTGGCCTAAACCAGAGGATCCACATCTCCAAGGGGTTCAGAGTGAGGCAGGCAGGACTAGCCTCACAACGCAGGGCCCATAGAATAAAAAATGTGAGGAATCCAACAGTTCGAACCTCCCAGCAGGTGGCCCAGAGCACCCAGTCTATGGGATCCAGGCCGCAGTGCACTCACAGCAGAGGGCCCACATCATGAAACTTTGAGCAACCCAGCCGTTTGGACATCAGAGCAGAAGTCCCACATCCCCACGGGGATGGGAACCTGGCAGGAGTGTCCTCGCACCACTTAGTACGTATTAGAAAATGTGGGTACACAGCAGTTAGGGCCTGACGCCAAAGGGCCCTCATTACTGAGGGAAGGAGGCTCCCAGCACGCTCCAACTGCCACCAGAGGGCCGACGTCACCAAGGCGGGGTGTGCCAGCCAGGCAGGAGTGACCTCAGAGCAGAGGGCCAAGTTCACGGAAGTGTGAGGAACCCAACCAGGATCAGACTCTCACCAGAGGGCCCACATCACCAAGAGGATGGGAACCAGGCAGGAGTGTTCTCAGTCCAGTGGGGCCACATCATTGAAAGGCGAGGAAACCACCACATGTGGCCTCAAACCAGAGGACACACATCACCAAGGGGCTGGGAGGGAGGCAGGCAGGAGTAGTCTCAAAACAGAGGGCCCATAGAATAAAAAAGGTGAGGAATCCCGCAGTTGGAACATCCCAGCAGGCGGCAAGGAACAACGAGGCTATGGGATCCCGGCCGGTGTGAACTCACAAAAGAGGGCCCTCATCATGAAACTGTGAATAGCCCAGCCATTGGGTCCACAGAGCAGAAGGCCCACATTGCCATGGGGTTGGGAACCTGGCAGGAGTGTACTCGCACCACAGGGCACACATCAGAAAAGTTTGGGAGCCCAGGATTTAAGGCCTGACGCCAGAGGGCCCTCATTACCGAAGGGAGGAAACTCCCAGCAGACACCAAATCCCAACTGAGGGCCCACGTCGCCAAGGTGACGTGCGCCAGCCAGGCAGGAGTGACATCACAGCAGAGGGCATACGTCACAGAAGGGTGAGGAACCCAGCCAGGATAAGACTCTCACCAGAGGGCCCGCATCACCAAGGGGATCGGAACCAGGCAGAAGTATACTCACACCAGTGTGGCCAAATAATGGAAAGGTGAGGGACCCAGACCATGTGGCCTAAACCAGAGGAACCACATCTCCAAGGGGCTCGGAGTGAGGCAGGCAGGACTAGCCTAACAACACAGGGCCCATAGATTAAAAAATGTGAGGAATCCAGCAGTTGGAACCTCGCAGCAGGAGGCCCAGAGCACCGAGTCTATGGGATCCAGGCCAAAGTGAACTCACAGCAGAGGGCCCACATCATGAAACTGTGAGCAACCCAGCCGTTGGGACCTCAGAGCAGAACGCCCACATCCCCATGGGGATGGGAACGTGGCAGGCGTATCCTCGCACCACTTAGTACGTATTAGAAAATGTGGGTACCCAGCAGTTAGGGCCTGACGCCAAAGGGCTCTCATCACTGAGGGGAGGAGGCTCCCAGCAGGCTCCAACTGCCACCAGAGGGCCGACGTCGCCAAGGCGGGGTGTGCCAGCCAGGCAGGAGTGACCTCAGAGCTGAGGGCCAAGCTCACGGAAGTGTGAGGAACCCAACCCGGATCAGATTCTCACCAGAGGGCCCACATCACCAAGGGGATGCGAACCAGGCAGGAGTGTGCTCACACCAGTGGGGCCACATCATTGAAAGGCAAGGAACCCACCACATGTGGCCTCAAACCAGAAGACCCACATCAACAAGGGGCTCAGAGTGAGGCAGGCAGGAAGTGTCTCACAACACACGGCCCATAGAAGAAAAAAGGTAAGGAATCCTGCAGTTGGAAGCTCCAAGCAGGTGGCCCAGAGCACCGAGGCTATGGGATGCATGCCGGAGTGAACTCACAGCAGAGGGCCCACATCCTGACACTGTGAGCAAGCCAGCCGTTGGCACCTCAGAACAGAAGGCCCAAATCTGCATGGGGATGGGAAACTGGCAGGAGTGTCATCGCACAAGTGGGCGCACATCAGAAAATGTGGTGAGCCCAGCAGTTAGGGCCGGACGCCAGAGGGCCCTCATCACCGATGGGAGGAGGTTCCCAGCACGCTCCAACTGCAACCAGAGGGCCCATGTGGCCAAGGCGTCGTGTGCCAGCCAGGCAGGTGTGACCTCACAGCAGAGGGCCCGCCTCACAGAAGTGTGAGGAATCAAGCCAGGATCAGACTCTCACCAGAGGGCCCACATCAACAAGGGGATGGGAACCAGTCAGGAGTGTCCTCACACCAGTAGGGCCACATCCCTAAAAGGTGAGACAAACGGCACACGTGGTCTCAAGCCAGAAGACCTACATCACCAAGGGGCTCGGTGTGAGGCAGGCAGGAGGAGCTTCACCACACAGGGCCCAAAGTATAAGAAAGGTGAGGAATCCAGCAGTTGGAACCTCCCAGCAGGCGGCCCAGAGCACAGAGGCTATGGGATCTAGGCCTGAGTGAACTAACACCGGAGTGCCAACATAACGAAACTGTGAGCAACCCAGGCGTTGCGACCACAGAGCAGAAGGCACACATCCCCATGAGTATTGGAACCTTACAGGAGTGTCCTGGCATCACTGGGCTCACATCAGAAATCGTGGGGAGCCCAGCAGTTAGAGCCTGACGCAAGAGGGCCCTCATCACCTTGGAGAGGAGGGTACAAGAAGGCTCCAACTGCCACCAGAAGTCCGACGTCACCAGGGCAACGGGAGCAAGCCAGGCAGGAGTTACCTCACAGCAGAGGGCCCACCTCACAGAAGAGTGAGGAACCCAGCCAGGATCAGACTCTCACCAGAGGGCCCACATCACCAAGGGGATCTGATCCAGGCAGGAGTGGCCTCACACCAGTGTGGCCAAATCATAGAAAGGTGAGGAACCCAGAACATGTGGCCTAAACAAGAGGACCCACATCTCCAAGGGGCTCGGAGTGAGGCAGGAAGGAGGAGCCTCAAAACAGAGGACCCATAGAATAAAAAAGGTGAGGAATCCCGCAGTTGGAACCTCCTAGCATGCAGCAAGGAGCAGCGAGGCCATGGGGTCCCGGCCGTTGTGAACTCACAACAGAGGACCCTCATCATGAAACTGTGAACAACACAGCTGTTGGGACCACAGAACAGAAGGCCCACATTCCCATGGGGTTGGGAACCTGGCAGGAGTGTACTCGCACCACAGGGCACACATCAGAAAATTTTGGGAGCCCAGGAGTTAGGGCCTGACGCCAGACGGCCCTAATTACCGAGGGGAGCAGACTCCTAGAAGGCACCAACTCCCACCTGAGGGCCCACGTCTCCAAGGTGATGTGCGTTAGCCAGGCAGGAGTGACCTCACAGCAGAGGGCCTATGTCACAGAAGGGGGAGGAACCCAGCCAGGATAAGACTCTCACCAGAGGGCCCACATCACCAAGGGGATCAGAACCAGGCAGGAGTGGCCTCACACCAGTGTGGCCAAATCGTAGAAAAGTGAGGAACCCAGAACATATGGCCTAAACCAGAGGACCCACATCAACAAGGGGCTCAGAGTGAGGCAGGCAGGAGGTGTCTCAAACAGAGGGCCATAAAATAAAAAAGGTGAGGTAACCCGCAGTTGGAACCTCCCAGCAGGCGGCAAGGAGCAGCGAGGCTATGGGATCCCGGCCGGTGTGAACTCACAACAGAAGGCCCTCATCACGAAACTGTGAACAACCCAGCGGTTGGGACCACAGAGAAGAAGGCCCACATTCCCATGGGGTTGGGAACCTGGCAGGAGTGTACTCCCACCAGAGGGCACACATCAGAAAAGTATGGGAGCCCAGGAGTTAGGGCCTGACGTCAGAGGGCCCTCATTACCGAGGGGAGGAGACTCCCAGCAGGCACCAACTCCCAACTGAGGGCCCACGTCGCCAAGGTGACGTGCGCCAGCCAGGCAGGAGTGACCTCACAGCAGAGGGCATACATCCCAGAAGGGTGAGGCACCCAGCCAGGATAAGAGTCTCACCAGAGGGCCCGCATCACCAAGGGGATCGGATCCAGGCAAGAGTGGCCTCACACCAGTGTGGCCAAATCATAGAAAGGTGAGGAACCCAGAACACGTGGCCTAAACCAGAGGATCCACATCTCCAAGGGGTTCAGAGTGAGGCAGGCAGGACTAGCCTCACAACGCAGGGCCCATAGAATAAAAAATGTGAGGAATCCAACAGTTCGAACCTCCCAGCAGGTGGCCCAGAGCACCCAGTCTATGGGATCCAGGCCGCAGTGCACTCACAGCAGAGGGCCCACATCATGAAACTTTGAGCAACCCAGCCGTTTGGACATCAGAGCAGAAGTCCCACATCCCCACGGGGATGGGAACCTGGCAGGAGTGTCCTCGCACCACTTAGTACGTATTAGAAAATGTGGGTACACAGCAGTTAGGGCCTGACGCCAAAGGGCCCTCATTACTGAGGGAAGGAGGCTCCCAGCACGCTCCAACTGCCACCAGAGGGCCGACGTCACCAAGGCGGGGTGTGCCAGCCAGGCAGGAGTGACCTCAGAGCAGAGGGCCAAGTTCACGGAAGTGTGAGGAACCCAACCAGGATCAGACTCTCACCAGAGGGCCCACATCACCAAGAGGATGGGAACCAGGCAGGAGTGTTCTCAGTCCAGTGGGGCCACATCATTGAAAGGCGAGGAAACCACCACATGTGGCCTCAAACCAGAGGACACACATCACCAAGGGGCTGGGAGGGAGGCAGGCAGGAGTAGTCTCAAAACAGAGGGCCCATAGAATAAAAAAGGTGAGGAATCCCGCAGTTGGAACATCCCAGCAGGCGGCAAGGAACAACGAGGCTATGGGATCCCGGCCGGTGTGAACTCACAAAAGAGGGCCCTCATCATGAAACTGTGAATAGCCCAGCCATTGGGTCCACAGAGCAGAAGGCCCACATTGCCATGGGGTTGGGAACCTGGCAGGAGTGTACTCGCACCACAGGGCACACATCAGAAAAGTTTGGGAGCCCAGGATTTAAGGCCTGACGCCAGAGGGCCCTCATTACCGAAGGGAGGAAACTCCCAGCAGACACCAAATCCCAACTGAGGGCCCACGTCGCCAAGGTGACGTGCGCCAGCCAGGCAGGAGTGACATCACAGCAGAGGGCATACGTCACAGAAGGGTGAGGAACCCAGCCAGGATAAGACTCTCACCAGAGGGCCCGCATCACCAAGGGGATCGGAACCAGGCAGAAGTATACTCACACCAGTGTGGCCAAATAATGGAAAGGTGAGGGACCCAGACCATGTGGCCTAAACCAGAGGAACCACATCTCCAAGGGGCTCGGAGTGAGGCAGGCAGGACTAGCCTAACAACACAGGGCCCATAGATTAAAAAATGTGAGGAATCCAGCAGTTGGAACCTCGCAGCAGGAGGCCCAGAGCACCGAGTCTATGGGATCCAGGCCAAAGTGAACTCACAGCAGAGGGCCCACATCATGAAACTGTGAGCAACCCAGCCGTTGGGACCTCAGAGCAGAACGCCCACATCCCCATGGGGATGGGAACGTGGCAGGCGTATCCTCGCACCACTTAGTACGTATTAGAAAATGTGGGTACCCAGCAGTTAGGGCCTGACGCCAAAGGGCTCTCATCACTGAGGGGAGGAGGCTCCCAGCAGGCTCCAACTGCCACCAGAGGGCCGACGTCGCCAAGGCGGGGTGTGCCAGCCAGGCAGGAGTGACCTCAGAGCTGAGGGCCAAGCTCACGGAAGTGTGAGGAACCCAACCCGGATCAGATTCTCACCAGAGGGCCCACATCACCAAGGGGATGCGAACCAGGCAGCAGTGTGCTCACACCAGTGGGGCCACATCATTGAAAGGCAAGGAACCCACCACATGTGGCCTCAAACCAGAAGACCCACATCAACAAGGGGCTCAGAGTGAGGCAGGCAGGAAGTGTCTCACAACACACGGCCCATAGAAGAAAAAAGGTAAGGAATCCTGCAGTTGGAAGCTCCAAGCAGGTGGCCCAGAGCACCGAGGCTATGGGATGCATGCCGGAGTGAACTCACAGCAGAGGGCCCACATCCTGACACTGTGAGCAAGCCAGCCGTTGGCACCTCAGAACAGAAGGCCCAAATCTGCATGGGGATGGGAACCTGGCAGGAGTGTCATCGCACAAGTGGGTGCACATCAGAAAATGTGGTGAGCCCAGCAGTTAGGGCCGGACGCCAGAGGGCCCTCATCACCGATGGGAGGAGGTTCCCAGCACGCTCCAACTGCAACCAGAGGGCCCATGTGGCCAAGGCGTCGTGTGCCAGCCAGGCAGGTGTGACCTCACAGCAGAGGGCCCGCCTCACAGAAGTGTGAGGAATCAAGCCAGGATCAGACTCTCACCAGAGGGCCCACATCAACAAGGGGATGGGAACCAGTCAGGAGTGTCCTCACACCAGTAGGGCCACATCCCTAAAAGGTGAGACAAACGGCACACGTGGTCTCAAGCCAGAAGACCTACATCACCAAGGGGCTCGGTGTGAGGCAGGCAGGAGGAGCTTCACCACACAGGGCCCAAAGTATAAGAAAGGTGAGGAATCCAGCAGTTGGAACCTCCCAGCAGGCGGCCCAGAGCACAGAGGCTATGGGATCTAGGCCTGAGTGAACTAACACCGGAGTGCCAACATAACGAAACTGTGAGCAACCCAGGCGTTGCGACCACAGAGCAGAAGGCACACATCCCCATGAGTATTGGAACCTTACAGGAGTGTCCTGGCATCACTGGGCTCACATCAGAAATCGTGGGGAGCCCAGCAGTTAGAGCCTGATGCAAGAGGGCCCTCATCACCTTGGAGAGGAGGGTACAAGAAGGCTCCAACTGCCACCAGAAGTCCGACGTCACCAGGGCAACGGGAGCAAGCCAGGCAGGAGTTACCTCACAGCAGAGGGCCCACCTCACAGAAGAGTGAGGAACCCAGCCAGGATCAGACTCTCACCAGAGGGCCCACATCACCAAGGGGATCTGATCCAGGCAGGAGTGGCCTCACACCAGTGTGGCCAAATCATAGAAAGGTGAGGAACCCAGAACATGTGGCCTAAACAAGAGGACCCACATCTCCAAGGGGCTCGGAGTGAGGCAGGCAGGAGGAGCCTCAAAACAGAGGACCCATAGAATTAAAAAGGTGAGGAATCCCGCAGTTGGAACCTCCTAGCATGCAGCAAGGAGCAGCGAGGCTATGGGGTCCCGGCCGTTGTGAACTCACAACAGAGGACCCTCATCATGAAACTGTGAACAACACAGCTGTTGGGACCACAGAACAGAAGGCCCACATTCCCATGGGGTTGGGAACCTGGCAGGAGTGTACTCGCACCACAGGGCACACATCAGAAAATTTTGGGAGCCCAGGAGTTAGGGCCTGACGCCAGACGGCCCTAATTACCGAGGGGAGCAGACTCCTAGAAGGCACCAACTCCCACCTGAGGGCCCACGTCTCCAAGGTGATGTGCGTTAGCCAGGCAGGAGTGACCTCACAGCAGAGGGCCTATGTCACAGAAGGGGGAGGAACCCAGCCAGGATAAGACTCTCACCAGAGGGCCCACATCACCAATGGGATCAGAACCAGGCAGGAGTGGCCTCACACCAGTGTGGCCAAATCGTAGAAAAGTGAGGAACCCAGAACATATGGCCTAAACCAGAGGACCCACATCAACAAGGGGCTCAGAGTGAGGCAGGCAGGAGGTGTCTCAAACAGAGGGCCATAAAATAAAAAAGGTGAGGTAACCCGCAGTTGGAACCTCCCAGCAGGCGGCAAGGAGCAGCGAGGCTATGGGATCCCGGCCGGTGTGAACTCACAACAGAAGGCCCTCATCACGAAACTGTGAACAACCCAGCGGTTGGGACCACAGAGAAGAAGGCCCACATTCCCATGGGGTTGGGAACCTGGCAGGAGTGTACTCCCACCAGAGGGCACACATCAGAAAAGTATGGGAGCCCAGGAGTTAGGGCCTGACGTCAGAGGGCCCTCATTACCGAGGGGAGGAGACTCCCAGCAGGCACCAACTCCCAACTGAGGGCCCACGTCGCCAAGGTGACGTGCGCCAGCCAGGCAGGAGTGACCTCACAGCAGAGGGCATACGTCCCAGAAGGGTGAGGCACCCAGCCAGGATAAGAGTCTCACCAGAGGGCCCGCATCACCAAGGGGATCGGATCCAGGCAAGAGTGGCCTCACACCAGTGTGGCCAAATCATAGAAAGGTGAGGAACCCAGAACACGTGGCCTAAACCAGAGGATCCACATCTCCAAGGGGTTCAGAGTGAGGCAGGCAGGACTAGCCTCACAACGCAGGGCCCATAGAATAAAAAATGTGAGGAATCCAACAGTTCGAACCTCCCAGCAGGTGGCCCAGAGCACCCAGTCTATGGGATCCAGGCCGCAGTGCACTCACAGCAGAGGGCCCACATCATGAAACTTTGAGCAACCCAGCCGTTTGGACATCAGAGCAGAAGTCCCACATCCCCACGGGGATGGGAACCTGGCAGGAGTGTCCTCGCACCACTTAGTACGTATTAGAAAATGTGGGTACACAGCAGTTAGGGCCTGACGCCAAAGGGCCCTCATTACTGAGGGAAGGAGGCTCCCAGCACGCTCCAACTGCCACCAGAGGGCCGACGTCACCAAGGCGGGGTGTGCCAGCCAGGCAGGAGTGACCTCAGAGCAGAGGGCCAAGTTCACGGAAGTGTGAGGAACCCAACCAGGATCAGACTCTCACCAGAGGGCCCACATCACCAAGAGGATGGGAACCAGGCAGGAGTGTTCTCAGTCCAGTGGGGCCACATCATTGAAAGGCGAGGAAACCACCACATGTGGCCTCAAACCAGAGGACACACATCACCAAGGGGCTGGGAGGGAGGCAGGCAGGAGTAGTCTCAAAACAGAGGGCCCATAGAATAAAAAAGGTGAGGAATCCCGCAGTTGGAACATCCCAGCAGGCGGCAAGGAACAACGAGGCTATGGGATCCCGGCCGGTGTGAACTCACAAAAGAGGGCCCTCATCATGAAACTGTGAATAGCCCAGCCATTGGGTCCACAGAGCAGAAGGCCCACATTGCCATGGGGTTGGGAACCTGGCAGGAGTGTACTCGCACCACAGGGCACACATCAGAAAAGTTTGGGAGCCCAGGATTTAAGGCCTGACGCCAGAGGGCCCTCATTACCGAAGGGAGGAAACTCCCAGCAGACACCAAATCCCAACTGAGGGCCCACGTCGCCAAGGTGACGTGCGCCAGCCAGGCAGGAGTGACATCACAGCAGAGGGCATACGTCACAGAAGGGTGAGGAACCCAGCCAGGATAAGACTCTCACCAGAGGGCCCGCATCACCAAGGGGATCGGAACCAGGCAGAAGTATACTCACACCAGTGTGGCCAAATAATGGAAAGGTGAGGGACCCAGACCATGTGGCCTAAACCAGAGGAACCACATCTCCAAGGGGCTCGGAGTGAGGCAGGCAGGACTAGCCTAACAACACAGGGCCCATAGATTAAAAAATGTGAGGAATCCAGCAGTTGGAACCTCGCAGCAGGAGGCCCAGAGCACCGAGTCTATGGGATCCAGGCCAAAGTGAACTCACAGCAGAGGGCCCACATCATGAAACTGTGAGCAACCCAGCCGTTGGGACCTCAGAGCAGAACGCCCACATCCCCATGGGGATGGGAACGTGGCAGGCGTATCCTCGCACCACTTAGTACGTATTAGAAAATGTGGGTACCCAGCAGTTAGGGCCTGACGCCAAAGGGCTCTCATCACTGAGGGGAGGAGGCTCCCAGCAGGCTCCAACTGCCACCAGAGGGCCGACGTCGCCAAGGCGGGGTGTGCCAGCCAGGCAGGAGTGACCTCAGAGCTGAGGGCCAAGCTCACGGAAGTGTGAGGAACCCAACCCGGATCAGATTCTCACCAGAGGGCCCACATCACCAAGGGGATGCGAACCAGGCAGCAGTGTGCTCACACCAGTGGGGCCACATCATTGAAAGGCAAGGAACCCACCACATGTGGCCTCAAACCAGAAGACCCACATCAACAAGGGGCTCAGAGTGAGGCAGGCAGGAAGTGTCTCACAACACACGGCCCATAGAAGAAAAAAGGTAAGGAATCCTGCAGTTGGAAGCTCCAAGCAGGTGGCCCAGAGCACCGAGGCTATGGGATGCATGCCGGAGTGAACTCACAGCAGAGGGCCCACATCCTGACACTGTGAGCAAGCCAGCCGTTGGCACCTCAGAACAGAAGGCCCAAATCTGCATGGGGATGGGAACCTGGCAGGAGTGTCATCGCACAAGTGGGCGCACATCAGAAAATGTGGTGAGCCCAGCAGTTAGGGCCGGACGCCAGAGGGCCCTCATCACCGATGGGAGGAGGTTCCCAGCACGCTCCAACTGCAACCAGAGGGCCCATGTGGCCAAGGCGTCGTGTGCCAGCCAGGCAGGTGTGACCCCACAGCAGAGGGCCCGCCTCACAGAAGTGTGAGGAATCAAGCCAGGATCAGACTCTCACCAGAGGGCCCACATCAACAAGGGGATGGGAACCAGTCAGGAGTGTCCTCACACCAGTAGGGCCACATCCCTAAAAGGTGAGACAAACGGCACACGTGGTCTCAAGCCAGAAGACCTACATCACCAAGGGGCTCGGTGTGAGGCAGGCAGGAGGAGCTTCACCACACAGGGCCCAAAGTATAAGAAAGGTGAGGAATCCAGCAGTTGGAACCTCCCAGCAGGCGGCCCAGAGCACAGAGGCTATGGGATCTAGGCCTGAGTGAACTAACACCGGAGTGCCAACATAACGAAACTGTGAGCAACCCAGGCGTTGCGACCACAGAGCAGAAGGCACACATCCCCATGAGTATTGGAACCTTACAGGAGTGTCCTGGCATCACTGGGCTCACATCAGAAATCGTGGGGAGCCCAGCAGTTAGAGCCTGACGCAAGAGGGCCCTCATCACCTTGGAGAGGAGGGTACAAGAAGGCTCCAACTGCCACCAGAAGTCCGACGTCACCAGGGCAACGGGAGCAAGCCAGGCAGGAGTTACCTCACAGCAGAGGGCCCACCTCACAGAAGAGTGAGGAACCCAGCCAGGATCAGACTCTCACCAGAGGGCCCACATCACCAAGGGGATCTGATCCAGGCAGGAGTGGCCTCACACCAGTGTGGCCAAATCATAGAAAGGTGAGGAACCCAGAACATGTGGCCTAAACAAGAGGACCCACATCTCCAAGGGACTCGGAGTGAGGCAGGCAGGAGGAGCCTCAAAACAGAGGACCCATAGAATAAAAAAGGTGAGGAATCCCGCAGTTGGAGCCTCCTAGCATGCAGCAAGGAGCAGCGAGGCTATGGGGTCCCGGCCGTTGTGAACTCACAACAGAGGACCCTCATCATGAAACTGTGAACAACACAGCTGTTGGGACCACAGAACAGAAGGCCCACATTCCCATGGGGTTGGGAACCTGGCAGGAGTGTACTCGCACCACAGGGCACACATCAGAAAATTTTGGGAGCCCAGGAGTTAGGGCCTGACGCCAGACGGCCCTAATTACCGAGGGGAGCAGACTCCTAGAAGGCACCAACTCCCACCTGAGGGCCCACGTCTCCAAGGTGATGTGCGTTAGCCAGGCAGGAGTGACCTCACAGCAGAGGGCCTATGTCACAGAAGGGGGAGGAACCCAGCCAGGATAAGACTCTCACCAGAGGGCCCACATCACCAAGGGGATCAGAACCAGGCAGGAGTGGCCTCACACCAGTGTGGCCAAATCGTAGAAAAGTGAGGAACCCAGAACATATGGCCTAAACCAGAGGACCCACATCAACAAGGGGCTCAGAGTGAGGCAGGCAGGAGGTGTCTCAAACAGAGGGCCATAAAATAAAAAAGGTGAGGTAACCCGCAGTTGGAACCTCCCAGCAGGCGGCAAGGAGCAGCGAGGCTATGGGATCCCGGCCGGTGTGAACTCACAACAGAAGGCCCTCATCACGAAACTGTGAACAACCCAGCGGTTGGGACCACAGAGAAGAAGGCCCACATTCCCATGGGGTTGGGAACCTGGCAGGAGTGTACTCCCACCAGAGGGCACACATCAGAAAAGTATGGGAGCCCAGGAGTTAGGGCCTGACGTCAGAGGGCCCTCATTACCGAGGGGAGGAGACTCCCAGCAGGCACCAACTCCCAACTGAGGGCCCACGTCGCCAAGGTGACGTGCGCCAGCCAGGCAGGAGTGACCTCACAGCAGAGGGCATACGTCCCAGAAGGGTGAGGCACCCAGCCAGGATAAGAGTCTCACCAGAGGGCCCGCCTCACCAAGGGGATCGGATCCAGGCAAGAGTGGCCTCACACCAGTGTGGCCAAATCATAGAAAGGTGAGGAACCCAGAACACGTGGCCTAAACCAGAGGATCCACATCTCCAAGGGGTTCAGAGTGAGGCAGGCAGGACTAGCCTCACAACGCAGGGCCCATAGAATAAAAAATGTGAGGAATCCAACAGTTCGAACCTCCCAGCAGGTGGCCCAGAGCACCCAGTCTATGGGATCCAGGCCGCAGTGCACTCACAGCAGAGGGCCCACATCATGAAACTTTGAGCAACCCAGCCGTTTGGACATCAGAGCAGAAGTCCCACATCCCCACGGGGATGGGAACCTGGCAGGAGTGTCCTCGCACCACTTAGTACGTATTAGAAAATGTGGGTACACAGCAGTTAGGGCCTGACGCCAAAGGGCCCTCATTACTGAGGGAAGGAGGCTCCCAGCACGCTCCAACTGCCACCAGAGGGCCGACGTCACCAAGGCGGGGTGTGCCAGCCAGGCAGGAGTGACCTCAGAGCAGAGGGCCAAGTTCACGGAAGTGTGAGGAACCCAACCAGGATCAGACTCTCACCAGAGGGCCCACATCACCAAGAGGATGGGAACCAGGCAGGAGTGTTCTCAGTCCAGTGGGGCCACATCATTGAAAGGCGAGGAAACCACCACATGTGGCCTCAAACCAGAGGACACACATCACCAAGGGGCTGGGAGGGAGGCAGGCAGGAGTAGTCTCAAAACAGAGGGCCCATAGAATAAAAAAGGTGAGGAATCCCGCAGTTGGAACATCCCAGCAGGCGGCAAGGAACAACGAGGCTATGGGATCCCGGCCGGTGTGAACTCACAAAAGAGGGCCCTCATCATGAAACTGTGAATAGCCCAGCCATTGGGTCCACAGAGCAGAAGGCCCACATTGCCATGGGGTTGGGAACCTGGCAGGAGTGTACTCGCACCACAGGGCACACATCAGAAAAGTTTGGGAGCCCAGGATTTAAGGCCTGACGCCAGAGGGCCCTCATTACCGAAGGGAGGAAACTCCCAGCAGACACCAAATCCCAACTGAGGGCCCACGTCGCCAAGGTGACGTGCGCCAGCCAGGCAGGAGTGACATCACAGCAGAGGGCATACGTCACAGAAGGGTGAGGAACCCAGCCAGGATAAGACTCTCACCAGAGGGCCCGCATCACCAAGGGGATCGGAACCAGGCAGAAGTATACTC
The DNA here is from genome assembly GCF_059928025.1 of Delphinapterus leucas. Classification (NCBI taxonomy): domain Eukaryota; kingdom Metazoa; phylum Chordata; class Mammalia; order Artiodactyla; family Monodontidae; genus Delphinapterus; species Delphinapterus leucas. The sequence continues at coordinate 7,296,542 of NW_028322237.1, forward strand.
ACACCAGTGTGGCCAAATAATGGAAAGGTGAGGGACCCAGACCATGTGGCCTAAACCAGAGGAACCACATCTCCAAGGGGCTCGGAGTGAGGCAGGCAGGACTAGCCTAACAACACAGGGCCCATAGATTAAAAAATGTGAGGAATCCAGCAGTTGGAACCTCGCAGCAGGAGGCCCAGAGCACCGAGTCTATGGGATCCAGGCCAAAGTGAACTCACAGCAGAGGGCCCACATCATGAAACTGTGAGCAACCCAGCCGTTGGGACCTCAGAGCAGAACGCCCACATCCCCATGGGGATGGGAACGTGGCAGGCGTATCCTCGCACCACTTAGTACGTATTAGAAAATGTGGGTACCCAGCAGTTAGGGCCTGACGCCAAAGGGCTCTCATCACTGAGGGGAGGAGGCTCCCAGCAGGCTCCAACTGCCACCAGAGGGCCGACGTCGCCAAGGCGGGGTGTGCCAGCCAGGCAGGAGTGACCTCAGAGCTGAGGGCCAAGCTCACGGAAGTGTGAGGAACCCAACCCGGATCAGATTCTCACCAGAGGGCCCACATCACCAAGGGGATGCGAACCAGGCAGGAGTGTGCTCACACCAGTGGGGCCACATCATTGAAAGGCAAGGAACCCACCACATGTGGCCTCAAACCAGAAGACCCACATCAACAAGGGGCTCAGAGTGAGGCAGGCAGGAAGTGTCTCACAACACACGGCCCATAGAAGAAAAAAGGTAAGGAATCCTGCAGTTGGAAGCTCCAAGCAGGTGGCCCAGAGCACCGAGGCTATGGGATGCATGCCGGAGTGAACTCACAGCAGAGGGCCCACATCCTGACACTGTGAGCAAGCCAGCCGTTGGCACCTCAGAACAGAAGGCCCAAATCTGCATGGGGATGGGAAACTGGCAGGAGTGTCATCGCACAAGTGGGCGCACATCAGAAAATGTGGTGAGCCCAGCAGTTAGGGCCGGACGCCAGAGGGCCCTCATCACCGATGGGAGGAGGTTCCCAGCACGCTCCAACTGCAACCAGAGGGCCCATGTGGCCAAGGCGTCGTGTGCCAGCCAGGCAGGTGTGACCTCACAGCAGAGGGCCCGCCTCACAGAAGTGTGAGGAATCAAGCCAGGATCAGACTCTCACCAGAGGGCCCACATCAACAAGGGGATGGGAACCAGTCAGGAGTGTCCTCACACCAGTAGGGCCACATCCCTAAAAAGGTGAGACAAACGGCACACGTGGTCTCAAGCCAGAAGACCTACATCACCAAGGGGCTCGGTGTGAGGCAGGCAGGAGGAGCTTCACCACACAGGGCCCAAAGTATAAGAAAGGTGAGGAATCCAGCAGTTGGAACCTCCCAGCAGGCGGCCCAGAGCACAGAGGCTATGGGATCTAGGCCTGAGTGAACTAACACCGGAGTGCCAACATAACGAAACTGTGAGCAACCCAGGCGTTGCGACCACAGAGCAGAAGGCACACATCCCCATGAGTATTGGAACCTTACAGGAGTGTCCTGGCATCACTGGGCTCACATCAGAAATCGTGGGGAGCCCAGCAGTTAGAGCCTGACGCAAGAGGGCCCTCATCACCTTGGAGAGGAGGGTACAAGAAGGCTCCAACTGCCACCAGAAGTCCGACGTCACCAGGGCAACGGGAGCAAGCCAGGCAGGAGTTACCTCACAGCAGAGGGCCCACCTCACAGAAGAGTGAGGAACCCAGCCAGGATCAGACTCTCACCAGAGGGCCCACATCACCAAGGGGATCTGATCCAGGCAGGAGTGGCCTCACACCAGTGTGGCCAAATCATAGAAAGGTGAGGAACCCAGAACATGTGGCCTAAACAAGAGGACCCACATCTCCAAGGGGCTCGGAGTGAGGCAGGAAGGAGGAGCCTCAAAACAGAGGACCCATAGAATAAAAAAGGTGAGGAATCCCGCAGTTGGAACCTCCTAGCATGCAGCAAGGAGCAGCGAGGCTATGGGGTCCCGGCCGTTGTGAACTCACAACAGAGGACCCTCATCATGAAACTGTGAACAACACAGCTGTTGGGACCACAGAACAGAAGGCCCACATTCCCATGGGGTTGGGAACCTGGCAGGAGTGTACTCGCACCACAGGGCACACATCAGAAAATTTTGGGAGCCCAGGAGTTAGGGCCTGACGCCAGACGGCCCTAATTACCGAGGGGAGCAGACTCCTAGAAGGCACCAACTCCCACCTGAGGGCCCACGTCTCCAAGGTGATGTGCGTTAGCCAGGCAGGAGTGACCTCACAGCAGAGGGCCTATGTCACAGAAGGGGGAGGAACCCAGCCAGGATAAGACTCTCACCAGAGGGCCCACATCACCAAGGGGATCAGAACCAGGCAGGAGTGGCCTCACACCAGTGTGGCCAAATCGTAGAAAAGTGAGGAACCCAGAACATATGGCCTAAACCAGAGGACCCACATCAACAAGGGGCTCAGAGTGAGGCAGGCAGGAGGTGTCTCAAACAGAGGGCCATAAAATAAAAAAGGTGAGGTAACCCGCAGTTGGAACCTCCCAGCAGGCGGCAAGGAGCAGCGAGGCTATGGGATCCCGGCCGGTGTGAACTCACAACAGAAGGCCCTCATCACGAAACTGTGAACAACCCAGCGGTTGGGACCACAGAGAAGAAGGCCCACATTCCCATGGGGTTGGGAACCTGGCAGGAGTGTACTCCCACCAGAGGGCACACATCAGAAAAGTATGGGAGCCCAGGAGTTAGGGCCTGACGTCAGAGGGCCCTCATTACCGAGGGGAGGAGACTCCCAGCAGGCACCAACTCCCAACTGAGGGCCCACGTCGCCAAGGTGACGTGCGCCAGCCAGGCAGGAGTGACCTCACAGCAGAGGGCATACGTCCCAGAAGGGTGAGGCACCCAGCCAGGATAAGAGTCTCACCAGAGGGCCCGCATCACCAAGGGGATCGGATCCAGGCAAGAGTGGCCTCACACCAGTGTGGCCAAATCATAGAAAGGTGAGGAACCCAGAACACGTGGCCTAAACCAGAGGATCCACATCTCCAAGGGGTTCAGAGTGAGGCAGGCAGGACTAGCCTCACAACGCAGGGCCCATAGAATAAAAAATGTGAGGAATCCAACAGTTCGAACCTCCCAGCAGGTGGCCCAGAGCACCCAGTCTATGGGATCCAGGCCGCAGTGCACTCACAGCAGAGGGCCCACATCATGAAACTTTGAGCAACCCAGCCGTTTGGACATCAGAGCAGAAGTCCCACATCCCCACGGGGATGGGAACCTGGCAGGAGTGTCCTCGCACCACTTAGTACGTATTAGAAAATGTGGGTACACAGCAGTTAGGGCCTGACGCCAAAGGGCCCTCATTACTGAGGGAAGGAGGCTCCCAGCACGCTCCAACTGCCACCAGAGGGCCGACGTCACCAAGGCGGGGTGTGCCAGCCAGGCAGGAGTGACCTCAGAGCAGAGGGCCAAGTTCACGGAAGTGTGAGGAACCCAACCAGGATCAGACTCTCACCAGAGGGCCCACATCACCAAGAGGATGGGAACCAGGCAGGAGTGTTCTCAGTCCAGTGGGGCCACATCATTGAAAGGCGAGGAAACCACCACATGTGGCCTCAAACCAGAGGACACACATCACCAAGGGGCTGGGAGGGAGGCAGGCAGGAGTAGTCTCAAAACAGAGGGCCCATAGAATAAAAAAGGTGAGGAATCCCGCAGTTGGAACATCCCAGCAGGCGGCAAGGAACAACGAGGCTATGGGATCCCGGCCGGTGTGAACTCACAAAAGAGGGCCCTCATCATGAAACTGTGAATAGCCCAGCCATTGGGTCCACAGAGCAGAAGGCCCACATTGCCATGGGGTTGGGAACCTGGCAGGAGTGTACTCGCACCACAGGGCACACATCAGAAAAGTTTGGGAGCCCAGGATTTAAGGCCTGACGCCAGAGGGCCCTCATTACCGAAGGGAGGAAACTCCCAGCAGACACCAAATCCCAACTGAGGGCCCACGTCGCCAAGGTGATGTGCGCCAGCCAGGCAGGAGTGACATCACAGCAGAGGGCATACGTCACAGAAGGGTGAGGAACTCAGCCAGGATAAGACTCTCACCAGAGGGCCCGCATCACCAAGGGGATCGGAACCAGGCAGAAGTATACTCACACCAGTGTGGCCAAATAATGGAAAGGTGAGGGACCCAGACCATGTGGCCTAAACCAGAGGAACCACATCTCCAAGGGGCTCGGAGTGAGGCAGGCAGGACTAGCCTAACAACACAGGGCCCATAGATTAAAAAATGTGAGGAATCCAGCAGTTGGAACCTCGCAGCAGGAGGCCCAGAGCACCGAGTCTATGGGATCCAGGCCAAAGTGAACTCACAGCAGAGGGCCCACATCATGAAACTGTGAGCAACCCAGCCGTTGGGACCTCAGAGCAGAACGCCCACATCCCCATGGGGATGGGAACGTGGCAGGCGTATCCTCGCAACACTTAGTACGTATTAGAAAATGTGGGTACCCAGCAGTTAGGGCCTGACGCCAAAGGGCTCTCATCACTGAGGGGAGGAGGCTCCCAGCAGGCTCCAACTGCCACCAGAGGGCCGACGTCGCCAAGGCGGGGTGTGCCAGCCAGGCAGGAGTGACCTCAGAGCTGAGGGCCAAGCTCACGGAAGTGTGAGGAACCCAACCCGGATCAGATTCTCACCAGAGGGCCCACATCACCAAGGGGATGCGAACCAGGCAGCAGTGTGCTCACACCAGTGGGGCCACATCATTGAAAGGCAAGGAACCCACCACATGTGGCCTCAAACCAGAAGACCCACATCAACAAGGGGCTCAGAGTGAGGCAGGCAGGAAGTGTCTCACAACACACGGCCCATAGAAGAAAAAAGGTAAGGAATCCTGCAGTTGGAAGCTCCAAGCAGGTGGCCCAGAGCACCGAGGCTATGGGATGCATGCCGGAGTGAACTCACAGCAGAGGGCCCACATCCTGACACTGTGAGCAAGCCAGCCGTTGGCACCTCAGAACAGAAGGCCCAAATCTGCATGGGGATGGGAACCTGGCAGGAGTGTCATCGCACAAGTGGGAGCACATCAGAAAATGTGGTGAGCCCAGCAGTTAGGGCCGGACGCCAGAGGGCCCTCATCACCGATGGGAGGAGGTTCCCAGCACGCTCCAACTGCAACCAGAGGGCCCATGTGGCCAAGGCGTCGTGTGCCAGCCAGGCAGGTGTGACCTCACAGCAGAGGGCCCGCCTCACAGAAGTGTGAGGAATCAAGCCAGGATCAGACTCTCACCAGAGGGCCCACATCAACAAGGGGATGGGAACCAGTCAGGAGTGTCCTCACACCAGTAGGGCCACATCCCTAAAAGGTGAGACAAACGGCACACGTGGTCTCAAACCAGAAGACCTACATCACCAAGGGGCTCGGTGTGAGGCAGGCAGGAGGAGCTTCACCACACAGGGCCCAAAGTATAAGAAAGGTGAGGAATCCAGCAGTTGGAACCTCCCAGCAGGCGGCCCAGAGCACAGAGGCTATGGGATCTAGGCCTGAGTGAACTAACACCGGAGTGCCAACATAACGAAACTGTGAGCAACCCAGGCGTTGCGACCACAGAGCAGAAGGCACACATCCCCATGAGTATTGGAACCTTACAGGAGTGTCCTGGCATCACTGGGCTCACATCAGAAATCGTGGGGAGCCCAGCAGTTAGAGCCTGACGCAAGAGGGCCCTCATCACCTTGGAGAGGAGGGTACAAGAAGGCTCCAACTGCCACCAGAAGTCCGACGTCACCAGGGCAACGGGAGCAAGCCAGGCAGGAGTTACCTCACAGCAGAGGGCCCACCTCACAGAAGAGTGAGGAACCCAGCCAGGATCAGACTCTCACCAGAGGGCCCACATCACCAAGGGGATCTGATCCAGGCAGGAGTGGCCTCACACCAGTGTGGCCAAATCATAGAAAGGTGAGGAACCCAGAACATGTGGCCTAAACAAGAGGACCCACATCTCCAAGGGGCTCGGAGTGAGGCAGGCAGGAGGAGCCTCAAAACAGAGGACCCATAGAATTAAAAAGGTGAGGAATCCCGCAGTTGGAACCTCCTAGCATGCAGCAAGGAGCAGCGAGGCTATGGGGTCCCGGCCGTTGTGAACTCACAACAGAGGACCCTCATCATGAAACTGTGAACAACACAGCTGTTGGGACCACAGAACAGAAGGCCCACATTCCCATGGGGTTGGGAACCTGGCAGGAGTGTACTCGCACCACAGGGCACACATCAGAAAATTTTGGGAGCCCAGGAGTTAGGGCCTGACGTCAGAGGGCCCTCATTACCGAGGGGAGGAGACTCCCAGCAGGCACCAACTCCCAACTGAGGGCCCACGTCGCCAAGGTGACGTGCGCCAGCCAGGCAGGAGTGACCTCACAGCAGAGGGCATACATCCCAGAAGGGTGAGGCACCCAGCCAGGATAAGAGTCTCACCAGAGGGCCCGCATCACCAAGGGGATCGGATCCAGGCAAGAGTGGCCTCACACCAGTGTGGCCAAATCATAGAAAGGTGAGGAACCCAGAACACGTGGCCTAAACCAGAGGATCCACATCTCCAAGGGGTTCAGAGTGAGGCAGGCAGGACTAGCCTCACAACGCAGGGCCCATAGAATAAAAAATGTGAGGAATCCAACAGTTCGAACCTCCCAGCAGGTGGCCCAGAGCACCCAGTCTATGGGATCCAGGCCGCAGTGCACTCACAGCAGAGGGCCCACATCATGAAACTTTGAGCAACCCAGCCGTTTGGACATCAGAGCAGAAGTCCCACATCCCCACGGGGATGGGAACCTGGCAGGAGTGTCCTCGCACCACTTAGTACGTATTAGAAAATGTGGGTACACAGCAGTTAGGGCCTGACGCCAAAGGGCCCTCATTACTGAGGGAAGGAGGCTCCCAGCACGCTCCAACTGCCACCAGAGGGCCGACGTCACCAAGGCGGGGTGTGCCAGCCAGGCAGGAGTGACCTCAGAGCAGAGGGCCAAGTTCACGGAAGTGTGAGGAACCCAACCAGGATCAGACTCTCACCAGAGGGCCCACATCACCAAGAGGATGGGAACCAGGCAGGAGTGTTCTCAGTCCAGTGGGGCCACATCATTGAAAGGCGAGGAAACCACCACATGTGGCCTCAAACCAGAGGACACACATCACCAAGGGGCTGGGAGGGAGGCAGGCAGGAGTAGTCTCAAAACAGAGGGCCCATAGAATAAAAAAGGTGAGGAATCCCGCAGTTGGAACATCCCAGCAGGCGGCAAGGAACAACGAGGCTATGGGATCCCGGCCGGTGTGAACTCACAAAAGAGGGCCCTCATCATGAAACTGTGAATAGCCCAGCCATTGGGTCCACAGAGCAGAAGGCCCACATTGCCATGGGGTTGGGAACCTGGCAGGAGTGTACTCGCACCACAGGGCACACATCAGAAAAGTTTGGGAGCCCAGGATTTAAGGCCTGACGCCAGAGGGCCCTCATTACCGAAGGGAGGAAACTCCCAGCAGACACCAAATCCCAACTGAGGGCCCACGTCGCCAAGGTGACGTGCGCCAGCCAGGCAGGAGTGACATCACAGCAGAGGGCATACGTCACAGAAGGGTGAGGAACCCAGCCAGGATAAGACTCTCACCAGAGGGCCCGCATCACCAAGGGGATCGGAACCAGGCAGAAGTATACTCACACCAGTGTGGCCAAATAATGGAAAGGTGAGGGACCCAGACCATGTGGCCTAAACCAGAGGAACCACATCTCCAAGGGGCTCGGAGTGAGGCAGGCAGGACTAGCCTAACAACACAGGGCCCATAGATTAAAAAATGTGAGGAATCCAGCAGTTGGAACCTCGCAGCAGGAGGCCCAGAGCACCGAGTCTATGGGATCCAGGCCAAAGTGAACTCACAGCAGAGGGCCCACATCATGAAACTGTGAGCAACCCAGCCGTTGGGACCTCAGAGCAGAACGCCCACATCCCCATGGGGATGGGAACGTGGCAGGCGTATCCTCGCACCACTTAGTACGTATTAGAAAATGTGGGTACCCAGCAGTTAGGGCCTGACGCCAAAGGGCTCTCATCACTGAGGGGAGGAGGCTCCCAGCAGGCTCCAACTGCCACCAGAGGGCCGACGTCGCCAAGGCGGGGTGTGCCAGCCAGGCAGGAGTGACCTCAGAGCTGAGGGCCAAGCTCACGGAAGTGTGAGGAACCCAACCCGGATCAGATTCTCACCAGAGGGCCCACATCACCAAGGGGATGCGAACCAGGCAGGAGTGTGCTCACACCAGTGGGGCCACATCATTGAAAGGCAAGGAACCCACCACATGTGGCCTCAAACCAGAAGACCCACATCAACAAGGGGCTCAGAGTGAGGCAGGCAGGAAGTGTCTCACAACACACGGCCCATAGAAGAAAAAAGGTAAGGAATCCTGCAGTTGGAAGCTCCAAGCAGGTGGCCCAGAGCACCGAGGCTATGGGATGCATGCCGGAGTGAACTCACAGCAGAGGGCCCACATCCTGACACTGTGAGCAAGCCAGCCGTTGGCACCTCAGAACAGAAGGCCCAAATCTGCATGGGGATGGGAAACTGGCAGGAGTGTCATCGCACAAGTGGGCGCACATCAGAAAATGTGGTGAGCCCAGCAGTTAGGGCCGGACGCCAGAGGGCCCTCATCACCGATGGGAGGAGGTTCCCAGCACGCTCCAACTGCAACCAGAGGGCCCATGTGGCCAAGGCGTCGTGTGCCAGCCAGGCAGGTGTGACCTCACAGCAGAGGGCCCGCCTCACAGAAGTGTGAGGAATCAAGCCAGGATCAGACTCTCACCAGAGGGCCCACATCAACAAGGGGATGGGAACCAGTCAGGAGTGTCCTCACACCAGTAGGGCCACATCCCTAAAAGGTGAGACAAACGGCACACGTGGTCTCAAGCCAGAAGACCTACATCACCAAGGGGCTCGGTGTGAGGCAGGCAGGAGGAGCTTCACCACACAGGGCCCAAAGTATAAGAAAGGTGAGGAATCCAGCAGTTGGAACCTCCCAGCAGGCGGCCCAGAGCACAGAGGCTATGGGATCTAGGCCTGAGTGAACTAACACCGGAGTGCCAACATAACGAAACTGTGAGCAACCCAGGCGTTGCGACCACAGAGCAGAAGGCACACATCCCCATGAGTATTGGAACCTTACAGGAGTGTCCTGGCATCACTGGGCTCACATCAGAAATCGTGGGGAGCCCAGCAGTTAGAGCCTGACGCAAGAGGGCCCTCATCACCTTGGAGAGGAGGGTACAAGAAGGCTCCAACTGCCACCAGAAGTCCGACGTCACCAGGGCAACGGGAGCAAGCCAGGCAGGAGTTACCTCACAGCAGAGGGCCCACCTCACAGAAGAGTGAGGAACCCAGCCAGGATCAGACTCTCACCAGAGGGCCCACATCACCAAGGGGATCTGATCCAGGCAGGAGTGGCCTCACACCAGTGTGGCCAAATCATAGAAAGGTGAGGAACCCAGAACATGTGGCCTAAACAAGAGGACCCACATCTCCAAGGGACTCGGAGTGAGGCAGGCAGGAGGAGCCTCAAAACAGAGGACCCATAGAATAAAAAAGGTGAGGAATCCCGCAGTTGGAGCCTCCTAGCATGCAGCAAGGAGCAGCGAGGCTATGGGGTCCCGGCCGTTGTGAACTCACAACAGAGGACCCTCATCATGAAACTGTGAACAACACAGCTGTTGGGACCACAGAACAGAAGGCCCACATTCCCATGGGGTTGGGAACCTGGCAGGAGTGTACTCGCACCACAGGGCACACATCAGAAAATTTTGGGAGCCCAGGAGTTAGGGCCTGACGCCAGACGGCCCTAATTACCGAGGGGAGCAGACTCCTAGAAGGCACCAACTCCCACCTGAGGGCCCACGTCTCCAAGGTGATGTGCGTTAGCCAGGCAGGAGTGACCTCACAGCAGAGGGCCTATGTCACAGAAGGGGGAGGAACCCAGCCAGGATAAGACTCTCACCAGAGGGCCCACATCACCAAGGGGATCAGAACCAGGCAGGAGTGGCCTCACACCAGTGTGGCCAAATCGTAGAAAAGTGAGGAACCCAGAACATATGGCCTAAACCAGAGGACCCACATCAACAAGGGGCTCAGAGTGAGGCAGGCAGGAGGTGTCTCAAACAGAGGGCCATAAAATAAAAAAGGTGAGGTAACCCGCAGTTGGAACCTCCCAGCAGGCGGCAAGGAGCAGCGAGGCTATGGGATCCCGGCCGGTGTGAACTCACAACAGAAGGCCCTCATCACGAAACTGTGAACAACCCAGCGGTTGGGACCACAGAGAAGAAGGCCCACATTCCCATGGGGTTGGGAACCTGGCAGGAGTGTACTCCCACCAGAGGGCACACATCAGAAAAGTATGGGAGCCCAGGAGTTAGGGCCTGACGTCAGAGGGCCCTCATTACCGAGGGGAGGAGACTCCCAGCAGGCACCAACTCCCAACTGAGGGCCCACGTCGCCAAGGTGACGTGCGCCAGCCAGGCAGGAGTGACCTCACAGCAGAGGGCATACGTCCCAGAAGGGTGAGGCACCCAGCCAGGATAAGAGTCTCACCAGAGGGCCCGCATCACCAAGGGGATCGGATCCAGGCAAGAGTGGCCTCACACCAGTGTGGCCAAATCATAGAAAGGTGAGGAACCCAGAACACGTGGCCTAAACCAGAGGATCCACATCTCCAAGGGGTTCAGAGTGAGGCAGGCAGGACTAGCCTCACAACGCAGGGCCCATAGAATAAAAAATGTGAGGAATCCAACAGTTCGAACCTCCCAGCAGGTGGCCCAGAGCACCCAGTCTATGGGATCCAGGCCGCAGTGCACTCACAGCAGAGGGCCCACATCATGAAACTTTGAGCAACCCAGCCGTTTGGACATCAGAGCAGAAGTCCCACATCCCCACGGGGATGGGAACCTGGCAGGAGTGTCCTCGCACCACTTAGTACGTATTAGAAAATGTGGGTACACAGCAGTTAGGGCCTGACGCCAAAGGGCCCTCATTACTGAGGGAAGGAGGCTCCCAGCACGCTCCAACTGCCACCAGAGGGCCGACGTCACCAAGGCGGGGTGTGCCAGCCAGGCAGGAGTGACCTCAGAGCAGAGGGCCAAGTTCACGGAAGTGTGAGGAACCCAACCAGGATCAGACTCTCACCAGAGGGCCCACATCACCAAGAGGATGGGAACCAGGCAGGAGTGTTCTCAGTCCAGTGGGGCCACATCATTGAAAGGCGAGGAAACCACCACATGTGGCCTCAAACCAGAGGACACACATCACCAAGGGGCTGGGAGGGAGGCAGGCAGGAGTAGTCTCAAAACAGAGGGCCCATAGAATAAAAAAGGTGAGGAATCCCGCAGTTGGAACATCCCAGCAGGCGGCAAGGAACAACGAGGCTATGGGATCCCGGCCGGTGTGAACTCACAAAAGAGGGCCCTCATCATGAAACTGTGAATAGCCCAGCCATTGGGTCCACAGAGCAGAAGGCCCACATTGCCATGGGGTTGGGAACCTGGCAGGAGTGTACTCGCACCACAGGGCACACATCAGAAAAGTTTGGGAGCCCAGGATTTAAGGCCTGACGCCAGAGGGCCCTCATTACCGAAGGGAGGAAACTCCCAGCAGACACCAAATCCCAACTGAGGGCCCACGTCGCCAAGGTGACGTGCGCCAGCCAGGCAGGAGTGACATCACAGCAGAGGGCATACGTCACAGAAGGGTGAGGAACCCAGCCAGGATAAGACTCTCACCAGAGGGCCCGCATCACCAAGGGGATCGGAACCAGGCAGAAGTATACTCACACCAGTGTGGCCAAATAATGGAAAGGTGAGGGACCCAGACCATGTGGCCTAAACCAGAGGAACCACATCTCCAAGGGGCTCGGAGTGAGGCAGGCAGGACTAGCCTAACAACACAGGGCCCATAGATTAAAAAATGTGAGGAATCCAGCAGTTGGAACCTCGCAGCAGGAGGCCCAGAGCACCGAGTCTATGGGATCCAGGCCAAAGTGAACTCACAGCAGAGGGCCCACATCATGAAACTGTGAGCAACCCAGCCGTTGGGACCTCAGAGCAGAACGCCCACATCCCCATGGGGATGGGAACGTGGCAGGCGTATCCTCGCACCACTTAGTACGTATTAGAAAATGTGGGTACCCAGCAGTTAGGGCCTGACGCCAAAGGGCTCTCATCACTGAGGGGAGGAGGCTCCCAGCAGGCTCCAACTGCCACCAGAGGGCCGACGTCGCCAAGGCGGGGTGTGCCAGCCAGGCAGGAGTGACCTCAGAGCTGAGGGCCAAGCTCACGGAAGTGTGAGGAACCCAACCCGGATCAGATTCTCACCAGAGGGCCCACATCACCAAGGGGATGCGAACCAGGCAGGAGTGTGCTCACACCACTGGGGCCACATCATTGAAAGGCAAGGAACCCACCACATGTGGCCTCAAACCAGAAGACCCACATCAACAAGGGGCTCAGAGTGAGGCAGGCAGGAAGTGTCTCACAACACACGGCCCATAGAAGAAAAAAGGTAAGGAATCCTGCAGTTGGAAGCTCCAAGCAGGTGGCCCAGAGCACCGAGGCTATGGGATGCATGCCGGAGTGAACTCACAGCAGAGGGCCCACATCCTGACACTGTGAGCAAGCCAGCCGTTGGCACCTCAGAACAGAAGGCCCAAATCTGCATGGGGATGGGAAACTGGCAGGAGTGTCATCGCACAAGTGGGCGCACATCAGAAAATGTGGTGAGCCCAGCAGTTAGGGCCGGACGCCAGAGGGCCCTCATCACCGATGGGAGGAGGTTCCCAGCACGCTCCAACTGCAACCAGAGGGCCCATGTGGCCAAGGCGTCGTGTGCCAGCCAGGCAGGTGTGACCTCACAGCAGAGGGCCCGCCTCACAGAAGTGTGAGGAATCAAGCCAGGATCAGACTCTCACCAGAGGGCCCACATCAACAAGGGGATGGGAACCAGTCAGGAGTGTCCTCACACCAGTAGGGCCACATCCCTAAAAGGTGAGACAAACGGCACACGTGGTCTCAAGCCAGAAGACCTACATCACCAAGGAGCTCGGTGTGAGGCAGGCAGGAGGAGCTTCACCACACAGGGCCCAAAGTATAAGAAAGGTGAGGAATCCAGCAGTTGGAACCTCCCAGCAGGCGGCCCAGAGCACAGAGGCTATGGGATCTAGGCCTGAGTGAACTAACACCGGAGTGCCAACATAACGAAACTGTGAGCAACCCAGGCGTTGCGACCACAGAGCAGAAGGCACACATCCCCATGAGTATTGGAACCTTACAGGAGTGTCCTGGCATCACTGGGCTCACATCAGAAATCGTGGGGAGCCCAGCAGTTAGAGCCTGACGCAAGAGGGCCCTCATCACCTTGGAGAGGAGGGTACAAGAAGGCTCCAACTGCCACCAGAAGTCCGACGTCACCAGGGCAACGGGAGCAAGCCAGGCAGGAGTTACCTCACAGCAGAGGGCCCACCTCACAGAAGAGTGAGGAACCCAGCCAGGATCAGACTCTCACCAGAGGGCCCACATCACCAAGGGGATCTGATCCAGGCAGGAGTGGCCTCACACCAGTGTGGCCAAATCATAGAAAGGTGAGGAACCCAGAACATGTGGCCTAAACAACAGGACCCACATCTCCAAGGGGCTCGGAGTGAGGCAGGAAGGAGGAGCCTCAAAACAGACGACCCATAGAATAAAAAAGGTGAGGAATCCCGCAGTTGGAACCTCCTAGCATGCAGCAAGGAGCAGCGAGGCCATGGGGTCCCGGCCGTTGTGAACTCACAACAGAGGACCCTCATCATGAAACTGTGAACAACACAGCTGTTGGGACCACAGAACAGAAGGCCCACATTCCCATGGGGTTGGGAACCTGGCAGGAGTGTACTCGCACCACAGGGCACACATCAGAAAATTCTGGGAGCCCAGGAGTTAGGGCCTGACGCCAGACGGCCCTAATTACCGAGGGGAGCAGACTCCTAGAAGGCACCAACTCCCACCTGAGGGCCCACGTCTCCAAGGTGATGTGCGTTAGCCAGGCAGGAGTGACCTCACAGCAGAGGGCCTATGTCACAGAAGGGGGAGGAACCCAGCCAGGATAAGACTCTCACCAGAGGGCCCACATCACCAAGGGGATCAGAACCAGGCAGGAGTGGCCTCACACCAGTGTGGCCAAATCGTAGAAAAGTGAGGAACCCAGAACATATGGCCTAAACCAGAGGACCCACATCAACAAGGGGCTCAGAGTGAGGCAGGCAGGAGGTGTCTCAAACAGAGGGCCATAAAATAAAAAAGGTGAGGTAACCCGCAGTTGGAACCTCCCAGCAGGCGGCAAGGAGCAGCGAGGCTATGGGATCCCGGCCGGTGTGAACTCACAACAGAAGGCCCTCATCACGAAACTGTGAACAACCCAGCGGTTGGGACCACAGAGAAGAAGGCCCACATTCCCATGGGGTTGGGAACCTGGCAGGAGTGTACTCCCACCAGAGGGCACACATCAGAAAAGTATGGGAGCCCAGGAGTTAGGGCCTGACGTCAGAGGGCCCTCATTACCGAGGGGAGGAGACTCCCAGCAGGCACCAACTCCCAACTGAGGGCCCACGTCGCCAAGGTGACGTGCGCCAGCCAGGCAGGAGTGACCTCACAGCAGAGGGCATACATCCCAGAAGGGTGAGGCACCCAGCCAGGATAAGAGTCTCACCAGAGGGCCCGCATCACCAAGGGGATCGGATCCAGGCAAGAGTGGCCTCACACCAGTGTGGCCAAATCATAGAAAGGTGAGGAACCCAGAACACGTGGCCTAAACCAGAGGATCCACATCTCCAAGGGGTTCAGAGTGAGGCAGGCAGGACTAGCCTCACAACGCAGGGCCCATAGAATAAAAAATGTGAGGAATCCAACAGTTCGAACCTCCCAGCAGGTGGCCCAGAGCACCCAGTCTATGGGATCCAGGCCGCAGTGCACTCACAGCAGAGGGCCCACATCATGAAACTTTGAGCAACCCAGCCGTTTGGACATCAGAGCAGAAGTCCCACATCCCCACGGGGATGGGAACCTGGCAGGAGTGTCCTCGCACCACTTAGTACGTATTAGAAAATGTGGGTACACAGCAGTTAGGGCCTGACGCCAAAGGGCCCTCATTACTGAGGGAAGGAGGCTCCCAGCACGCTCCAACTGCCACCAGAGGGCCGACGTCACCAAGGCGGGGTGTGCCAGCCAGGCAGGAGTGACCTCAGAGCAGAGGGCCAAGTTCACGGAAGTGTGAGGAACCCAACCAGGATCAGACTCTCACCAGAGGGCCCACATCACCAAGAGGATGGGAACCAGGCAGGAGTGTTCTCAGTCCAGTGGGGCCACATCATTGAAAGGCGAGGAAACCACCACATGTGGCCTCAAACCAGAGGACACACATCACCAAGGGGCTGGGAGGGAGGCAGGCAGGAGTAGTCTCAAAACAGAGGGCCCATAGAATAAAAAAGGTGAGGAATCCCGCAGTTGGAACATCCCAGCAGGCGGCAAGGAACAACGAGGCTATGGGATCCCGGCCGGTGTGAACTCACAAAAGAGGGCCCTCATCATGAAACTGTGAATAGCCCAGCCATTGGGTCCACAGAGCAGAAGGCCCACATTGCCATGGGGTTGGGAACCTGGCAGGAGTGTACTCGCACCACAGGGCACACATCAGAAAAGTTTGGGAGCCCAGGATTTAAGGCCTGACGCCAGAGGGCCCTCATTCCCGAAGGGAGGAAACTCCCAGCAGACACCAAATCCCAACTGAGGGCCCACGTCGCCAAGGTGACGTGCGCCAGCCAGGCAGGAGTGACATCACAGCAGAGGGCATACGTCACAGAAGGGTGAGGAACCCAGCCAGGATAAGACTCTCACCAGAGGGCCCGCATCACCAAGGGGATCGGAACCAGGCAGAAGTATACTCACACCAGTGTGGCCAAATAATGGAAAGGTGAGGGACCCAGACCATGTGGCCTAAACCAGAGGAACCACATCTCCAAGGGGCTCGGAGTGAGGCAGGCAGGACTAGCCTAACAACACAGGGCCCATAGATTAAAAAATGTGAGGAATCCAGCAGTTGGAACCTCGCAGCAGGAGGCCCAGAGCACCGAGTCTATGGGATCCAGGCCAAAGTGAACTCACAGCAGAGGGCCCACATCATGAAACTGTGAGCAACCCAGCCGTTGGGACCTCAGAGCAGAACGCCCACATCCCCATGGGGATGGGAACGTGGCAGGCGTATCCTCGCACCACTTAGTACGTATTAGAAAATGTGGGTACCCAGCAGTTAGGGCCTGACGCCAAAGGGCTCTCATCACTGAGGGGAGGAGGCTCCCAGCAGGCTCCAACTGCCACCAGAGGGCCGACGTCGCCAAGGCGGGGTGTGCCATCCAGGCAGGAGTGACCTCAGAGCTGAGGGCCAAGCTCACGGAAGTGTGAGGAACCCAACCCGGATCAGATTCTCACCAGAGGGCCCACATCACCAAGGGGATGCGAACCAGGCAGCAGTGTGCTCACACCAGTGGGGCCACATCATTGAAAGGCAAGGAACCCACCACATGTGGCCTCAAACCAGAAGACCCACATCAACAAGGGGCTCAGAGTGAGGCAGGCAGGAAGTGTCTCACAACACACGGCCCATAGAAGAAAAAAGGTAAGGAATCCTGCAGTTGGAAGCTCCAAGCAGGTGGCCCAGAGCACCGAGGCTATGGGATGCATGCCGGAGTGAACTCACAGCAGAGGGCCCACATCCTGACACTGTGAGCAAGCCAGCCGTTGGCACCTCAGAACAGAAGGCCCAAATCTGCATGGGGATGGGAACCTGGCAGGAGTGTCATCGCACAAGTGGGAGCACATCAGAAAATGTGGTGAGCCCAGCAGTTAGGGCCGGACGCCAGAGGGCCCTCATCACCGATGGGAGGAGGTTCCCAGCACGCTCCAACTGCAACCAGAGGGCCCATGTGGCCAAGGCGTCGTGTGCCAGCCAGGCAGGTGTGACCTCACAGCAGAGGGCCCGCCTCACAGAAGTGTGAGGAATCAAGCCAGGATCAGACTCTCACCAGAGGGCCCACATCAACAAGGGGATGGGAACCAGTCAGGAGTGTCCTCACACCAGTAGGGCCACATCCCTAAAAGGTGAGACAAACGGCACACGTGGTCTCAAGCCAGAAGACCTACATCACCAAGGGGCTCGGTGTGAGGCAGGCAGGAGGAGCTTCACCACACAGGGCCCAAAGTATAAGAAAGGTGAGGAATCCAGCAGTTGGAACCTCCCAGCAGGCGGCCCAGAGCACAGAGGCTATGGGATCTAGGCCTGAGTGAACTAACACCGGAGTGCCAACATAACGAAACTGTGAGCAACCCAGGCGTTGCGACCACAGAGCAGAAGGCACACATCCCCATGAGTATTGGAACCTTACAGGAGTGTCCTGGCATCACTGGGCTCACATCAGAAATCGTGGGGAGCCCAGCAGTTAGAGCCTGACGCAAGAGGGCCCTCATCACCTTGGAGAGGAGGGTACAAGAAGGCTCCAACTGCCACCAGAAGTCCGACGTCACCAGGGCAACGGGAGCAAGCCAGGCAGGAGTTACCTCACAGCAGAGGGCCCACCTCACAGAAGAGTGAGGAACCCAGCCAGGATCAGACTCTCACCAGAGGGCCCACATCACCAAGGGGATCTGATCCAGGCAGGAGTGGCCTCACACCAGTGTGGCCAAATCATAGAAAGGTGAGGAACCCAGAACATGTGGCCTAAACAAGAGGACCCACATCTCCAAGGGGCTCGGAGTGAGGCAGGCAGGAGGAGCCTCAAAACAGAGGACCCATAGAATAAAAAAGGTGAGGAATCCCGCAGTTGGAACCTCCTAGCATGCAGCAAGGAGCAGCGAGGCCATGGGGTCCCGGCCGTTGTGAACTCACAACAGAGGACCCTCATCATGAAACTGTGAACAACACAGCTGTTGGGACCACAGAACAGAAGGCCCACATTCCCATGGGGTTGGGAACCTGGCAGGAGTGTACTCGCACCACAGGGCACACATCAGAAAATTTTGGGAGCCCAGGAGTTAGGGCCTGACGCCAGACGGCCCTAATTACCGAGGGGAGCAGACTCCTAGAAGGCACCAACTCCCACCTGAGGGCCCACGTCTCCAAGGTGATGTGCGTTAGCCAGGCAGGAGTGACCTCACAGCAGAGGGCCTATGTCACAGAAGGGGGAGGAACCCAGCCAGGATAAGACTCTCACCAGAGGGCCCACATCACCAAGGGGATCAGAACCAGGCAGGAGTGGCCTCACACCAGTGTGGCCAAATCGTAGAAAAGTGAGGAACCCAGAACATATGGCCTAAACCAGAGGACCCACATCAACAAGGGGCTCAGAGTGAGGCAGGCAGGAGGTGTCTCAAACAGAGGGCCATAAAATAAAAAAGGTGAGGTAACCCGCAGTTGGAACCTCCCAGCAGGCGGCAAGGAGCAGCGAGGCTATGGGATCCCGGCCGGTGTGAACTCACAACAGAAGGCCCTCATCACGAAACTGTGAACAACCCAGCGGTTGGGACCACAGAGAAGAAGGCCCACATTCCCATGGGGTTGGGAACCTGGCAGGAGTGTACTCCCACCAGAGGGCACACATCAGAAAAGTATGGGAGCCCAGGAGTTAGGGCCTGACGTCAGAGGGCCCTCATTACCGAGGGGAGGAGACTCCCAGCAGGCACCAACTCCCAACTGAGGGCCCACGTCGCCAAGGTGACGTGCGCCAGCCAGGCAGGAGTGACCTCACAGCAGAGGGCATACGTCCCAGAAGGGTGAGGCACCCAGCCAGGATAAGAGTCTCACCAGAGGGCCCGCATCACCAAGGGGATCGGATCCAGGCAAGAGTGGCCTCACACCAGTGTGGCCAAATCATAGAAAGGTGAGGAACCCAGAACACGTGGCCTAAACCAGAGGATCCACATCTCCAAGGGGTTCAGAGTGAGGCAGGCAGGACTAGCCTCACAACGCAGGGCCCATAGAATAAAAAATGTGAGGAATCCAACAGTTCGAACCTCCCAGCAGGTGGCCCAGAGCACCCAGTCTATGGGATCCAGGCCGCAGTGCACTCACAGCAGAGGGCCCACATCATGAAACTTTGAGCAACCCAGCCGTTTGGACATCAGAGCAGAAGTCCCACATCCCCACGGGGATGGGAACCTGGCAGGAGTGTCCTCGCACCACTTAGTACGTATTAGAAAATGTGGGTACACAGCAGTTAGGGCCTGACGCCAAAGGGCCCTCATTACTGAGGGAAGGAGGCTCCCAGCACGCTCCAACTGCCACCAGAGGGCCGACGTCACCAAGGCGGGGTGTGCCAGCCAGGCAGGAGTGACCTCAGAGCAGAGGGCCAAGTTCACGGAAGTGTGAGGAACCCAACCAGGATCAGACTCTCACCAGAGGGCCCACATCACCAAGAGGATGGGAACCAGGCAGGAGTGTTCTCAGTCCAGTGGGGCCACATCATTGAAAGGCGAGGAAACCACCACATGTGGCCTCAAACCAGAGGACACACATCACCAAGGGGCTGGGAGGGAGGCAGGCAGGAGTAGTCTCAAAACAGAGGGCCCATAGAATAAAAAAGGTGAGGAATCCCGCAGTTGGAACATCCCAGCAGGCGGCAAGGAACAACGAGGCTATGGGATCCCGGCCGGTGTGAACTCACAAAAGAGGGCCCTCATCATGAAACTGTGAATAGCCCAGCCATTGGGTCCACAGAGCAGAAGGCCCACATTGCCATGGGGTTGGGAACCTGGCAGGAGTGTACTCGCACCACAGGGCACACATCAGAAAAGTTTGGGAGCCCAGGATTTAAGGCCTGACGCCAGAGGGCCCTCATTACCGAAGGGAGGAAACTCCCAGCAGACACCAAATCCCAACTGAGGGCCCACGTGGCCAAGGTGATGTGCGCCAGCCAGGCAGGAGTGACATCACAGCAGAGGGCATACGTCACAGAAGGGTGAGGAACTCAGCCAGGATAAGACTCTCACCAGAGGGCCCGCATCACCAAGGGGATCGGAACCAGGCAGAAGTATACTCACACCAGTGTGGCCAAATAATGGAAAGGTGAGGGACCCAGACCATGTGGCCTAAACCAGAGGAACCACATCTCCAAGGGGCTCGGAGTGAGGCAGGCAGGACTAGCCTAACAACACAGGGCCCATAGATTAAAAAATGTGAGGAATCCAGCAGTTGGAACCTCGCAGCAGGAGGCCCAGAGCACCGAGTCTATGGGATCCAGGCCAAAGTGAACTCACAGCAGAGGGCCCACATCATGAAACTGTGAGCAACCCAGCCGTTGGGACCTCAGAGCAGAACGCCCACATCCCCATGGGGATGGGAACGTGGCAGGCGTATCCTCGCAACACTTAGTACGTATTAGAAAATGTGGGTACCCAGCAGTTAGGGCCTGACGCCAAAGGGCTCTCATCACTGAGGGGAGGAGGCTCCCAGCAGGCTCCAACTGCCACCAGAGGGCCGACGTCGCCAAGGCGGGGTGTGCCAGCCAGGCAGGAGTGACCTCAGAGCTGAGGGCCAAGCTCACGGAAGTGTGAGGAACCCAACCCGGATCAGATTCTCACCAGAGGGCCCACATCACCAAGGGGATGCGAACCAGGCAGGAGTGTGCTCACACCAGTGGGGCCACATCATTGAAAGGCAAGGAACCCACCACATGTGGCCTCAAACCAGAAGACCCACATCAACAAGGGGCTCAGAGTGAGGCAGGCAGGAAGTGTCTCACAACACACGGCCCATAGAAGAAAAAAGGTAAGGAATCCTGCAGTTGGAAGCTCCAAGCAGGTGGCCCAGAGCACCGAGGCTATGGGATGCATGCCGGAGTGAACTCACAGCAGAGGGCCCACATCCTGACACTGTGAGCAAGCCAGCCGTTGGCACCTCAGAACAGAAGGCCCAAATCTGCATGGGGATGGGAACCTGGCAGGAGTGTCATCGCACAAGTGGGAGCACATCAGAAAATGTGGTGAGCCCAGCAGTTAGGGCCGGACGCCAGAGGGCCCTCATCACCGATGGGAGGAGGTTCCCAGCACGCTCCAACTGCAACCAGAGGGCCCATGTGGCCAAGGCGTCGTGTGCCAGCCAGGCAGGTGTGACCTCACAGCAGAGGGCCCGCCTCACAGAAGTGTGAGGAATCAAGCCAGGATCAGACTCTCACCAGAGGGCCCACATCAACAAGGGGATGGGAACCAGTCAGGAGTGTCCTCACACCAGTAGGGCCACATCCCTAAAAGGTGAGACAAACGGCACACGTGGTCTCAAGCCAGAAGACCTACATCACCAAGGGGCTCGGTGTGAGGCAGGCAGGAGGAGCTTCACCACACAGGGCCCAAAGTATAAGAAAGGTGAGGAATCCAGCAGTTGGAACCTCCCAGCAGGCGGCCCAGAGCACAGAGGCTATGGGATCTAGGCCTGAGTGAACTAACACCGGAGTGCCAACATAACGAAACTGTGAGCAACCCAGGCGTTGCGACCACAGAGCAGAAGGCACACATCCCCATGAGTATTGGAACCTTACAGGAGTGTCCTGGCATCACTGGGCTCACATCAGAAATCGTGGGGAGCCCAGCAGTTAGAGCCTGACGCAAGAGGGCCCTCATCACCTTGGAGAGGAGGGTACAAGAAGGCTCCAACTGCCACCAGAAGTCCGACGTCACCAGGGCAACGGGAGCAAGCCAGGCAGGAGTTACCTCACAGCAGAGGGCCCACCTCACAGAAGAGTGAGGAACCCAGCCAGGATCAGACTCTCACCAGAGGGCCCACATCACCAAGGGGATCTGATCCAGGCAGGAGTGGCCTCACACCAGTGTGGCCAAATCATAGAAAGGTGAGGAACCCAGAACATGTGGCCTAAACAAGAGGACCCACATCTCCAAGGGGCTCGGAGTGAGGCAGGCAGGAGGAGCCTCAAAACAGAGGACCCATAGAATAAAAAAGGTGAGGAATCCCGCAGTTGGAACCTCCTAGCATGCAGCAAGGAGCAGCGAGGCTATGGGGTCCCGGCCGTTGTGAACTCACAACAGAGGACCCTCATCATGAAACTGTGAACAACACAGCTGTTGGGACCACAGAACAGAAGGCCCACATTCCCATGGGGTTGGGAACCTGGCAGGAGTGTACTCGCACCACAGGGCACACATCAGAAAATTTTGGGAGCCCAGGAGTTAGGGCCTGACGTCAGAGGGCCCTCATTACCGAGGGGAGGAGACTCCCAGCAGGCACCAACTCCCAACTGAGGGCCCACGTCGCCAAGGTGACGTGCGCCAGCCAGGCAGGAGTGACCTCACAGCAGAGGGCATACGTCCCAGAAGGGTGAGGCACCCAGCCAGGATAAGAGTCTCACCAGAGGGCCCGCATCACCAAGGGGATCGGATCCAGGCAAGAGTGGCCTCACACCAGTGTGGCCAAATCATAGAAAGGTGAGGAACCCAGAACACGTGGCCTAAACCAGAGGATCCACATCTCCAAGGGGTTCAGAGTGAGGCAGGCAGGACTAGCCTCACAACGCAGGGCCCATAGAATAAAAAATGTGAGGAATCCAACAGTTCGAACCTCCCAGCAGGTGGCCCAGAGCACCCAGTCTATGGGATCCAGGCCGCAGTGCACTCACAGCAGAGGGCCCACATCATGAAACTTTGAGCAACCCAGCCGTTTGGACATCAGAGCAGAAGTCCCACATCCCCACGGGGATGGGAACCTGGCAGGAGTGTCCTCGCACCACTTAGTACGTATTAGAAAATGTGGGTACACAGCAGTTAGGGCCTGACGCCAAAGGGCCCTCATTACTGAGGGAAGGAGGCTCCCAGCACGCTCCAACTGCCACCAGAGGGCCGACGTCACCAAGGCGGGGTGTGCCAGCCAGGCAGGAGTGACCTCAGAGCAGAGGGCCAAGTTCACGGAAGTGTGAGGAACCCAACCAGGATCAGACTCTCACCAGAGGGCCCACATCACCAAGAGGATGGGAACCAGGCAGGAGTGTTCTCAGTCCAGTGGGGCCACATCATTGAAAGGCGAGGAAACCACCACATGTGGCCTCAAACCAGAGGACACACATCACCAAGGGGCTGGGAGGGAGGCAGGCAGGAGTAGTCTCAAAACAGAGGGCCCATAGAATAAAAAAGGTGAGGAATCCCGCAGTTGGAACATCCCAGCAGGCGGCAAGGAACAACGAGGCTATGGGATCCCGGCCGGTGTGAACTCACAAAAGAGGGCCCTCATCATGAAACTGTGAATAGCCCAGCCATTGGGTCCACAGAGCAGAAGGCCCACATTGCCATGGGGTTGGGAACCTGGCAGGAGTGTACTCGCACCACAGGGCACACATCAGAAAAGTTTGGGAGCCCAGGATTTAAGGCCTGACGCCAGAGGGCCCTCATTACCGAAGGGAGGAAACTCCCAGCAGACACCAAATCCCAACTGAGGGCCCACGTCGCCAAGGTGACGTGCGCCAGCCAGGCAGGAGTGACATCACAGCAGAGGGCATACGTCACAGAAGGGTGAGGAACCCAGCCAGGATAAGACTCTCACCAGAGGGCCCGCATCACCAAGGGGATCGGAACCAGGCAGAAGTATACTCACACCAGTGTGGCCAAATAATGGAAAGGTGAGGGACCCAGACCATGTGGCCTAAACCAGAGGAACCACATCTCCAAGGGGCTCGGAGTGAGGCAGGCAGGACTAGCCTAACAACACAGGGCCCATAGATTAAAAAATGTGAGGAATCCAGCAGTTGGAACCTCGCAGCAGGAGGCCCAGAGCACCGAGTCTATGGGATCCAGGCCAAAGTGAACTCACAGCAGAGGGCCCACATCATGAAACTGTGAGCAACCCAGCCGTTGGGACCTCAGAGCAGAACGCCCACATCCCCATGGGGATGGGAACGTGGCAGGCGTATCCTCGCACCACTTAGTACGTATTAGAAAATGTGGGTACCCAGCAGTTAGGGCCTGACGCCAAAGGGCTCTCATCACTGAGGGGAGGAGGCTCCCAGCAGGCTCCAACTGCCACCAGAGGGCCGACGTCGCCAAGGCGGGGTGTGCCAGCCAGGCAGGAGTGACCTCAGAGCTGAGGGCCAAGCTCACGGAAGTGTGAGGAACCCAACCCGGATCAGATTCTCACCAGAGGGCCCACATCACCAAGGGGATGCGAACCAGGCAGGAGTGTGCTCACACCAGTGGGGCCACATCATTGAAAGGCAAGGAACACACCACATGTGGCCTCAAACCAGAAGACCCACATCAACAAGGGGCTCAGAGTGAGGCAGGCAGGAAGTGTCTCACAACACACGGCCCATAGAAGAAAAAAGGTAAGGAATCCTGCAGTTGGAAGCTCCAAGCAGGTGGCCCAGAGCACCGAGGCTATGGGATGCATGCCGGAGTGAACTCACAGCAGAGGGCCCACATCCTGACACTGTGAGCAAGCCAGCCGTTGGCACCTCAGAACAGAAGGCCCAAATCTGCATGGGGATGGGAACCTGGCAGGAGTGTCATCGCACAAGTGGGAGCACATCAGAAAATGTGGTGAGCCCAGCAGTTAGGGCCGGACGCCAGAGGGCCCTCATCACCGATGGGAGGAGGTTCCCAGCACGCTCCAACTGCAACCAGAGGGCCCATGTGGCCAAGGCGTCGTGTGCCAGCCAGGCAGGTGTGACCTCACAGCAGAGGGCCCGCCTCACAGAAGTGTGAGGAATCAAGCCAGGATCAGACTCTCACCAGAGGGCCCACATCAACAAGGGGATGGGAACCAGTCAGGAGTGTCCTCACACCAGTAGGGCCACATCCCTAAAAGGTGAGACAAACGGCACACGTGGTCTCAAGCCAGAAGACCTACATCACCAAGGGGCTCGGTGTGAGGCAGGCAGGAGGAGCTTCACCACACAGGGCCCAAAGTATAAGAAAGGTGAGGAATCCAGCAGTTGGAACCTCCCAGCAGGCGGCCCAGAGCACAGAGGCTATGGGATCTAGGCCTGAGTGAACTAACACCGGAGTGCCAACATAACGAAACTGTGAGCAACCCAGGCGTTGCGACCACAGAGCAGAAGGCACACATCCCCATGAGTATTGGAACCTTACAGGAGTGTCCTGGCATCACTGGGCTCACATCAGAAATCGTGGGGAGCCCAGCAGTTAGAGCCTGACGCAAGAGGGCCCTCATCACCTTGGAGAGGAGGGTACAAGAAGGCTCCAACTACCACCAGAAGTCCGACGTCACCAGGGCAACGGGAGCAAGCCAGGCAGGAGTTACCTCACAGCAGAGGGCCCACCTCACAGAAGAGTGAGGAACCCAGCCAGGATCAGACTCTCACCAGAGGGCCCACATCACCAAGGGGATCTGATCCAGGCAGGAGTGGCCTCACACCAGTGTGGCCAAATCATAGAAAGGTGAGGAACCCAGAACATGTGGCCTAAACAAGAGGACCCACATCTCCAAGGGGCTCGGAGTGAGGCAGGCAGGAGGAGCCTCAAAACAGAGGACCCATAGAATAAAAAAGGTGAGGAATCCCGCAGTTGGAACCTCCTAGCATGCAGCAAGGAGCAGCGAGGCCATGGGGTCCCGGCCGTTGTGAACTCACAACAGAGGACCCTCATCATGAAACTGTGAACAACACAGCTGTTGGGACCACAGAACAGAAGGCCCACATTCCCATGGGGTTGGGAACCTGGCAGGAGTGTACTCGCACCACAGGGCACACATCAGAAAATTTTGGGAGCCCAGGAGTTAGGGCCTGACGCCAGACGGCCCTAATTACCGAGGGGAGCAGACTCCTAGAAGGCACCAACTCCCACCTGAGGGCCCACGTCTCCAAGGTGATGTGCGTTAGCCAGGCAGGAGTGACCTCACAGCAGAGGGCCTATGTCACAGAAGGGGGAGGAACCCAGCCAGGATAAGACTCTCACCAGAGGGCCCACATCACCAAGGGGATCAGAACCAGGCAGGAGTGGCCTCACACCAGTGTGGCCAAATCGTAGAAAAGTGAGGAACCCAGAACATATGGCCTAAACCAGAGGACCCACATCAACAAGGGGCTCAGAGTGAGGCAGGCAGGAGGTGTCTCAAACAGAGGGCCATAAAATAAAAAAGGTGAGGTAACCCGCAGTTGGAACCTCCCAGCAGGCGGCAAGGAGCAGCGAGGCTATGGGATCCCGGCCGGTGTGAACTCACAACAGAAGGCCCTCATCACGAAACTGTGAACAACCCAGCGGTTGGGACCACAGAGAAGAAGGCCCACATTCCCATGGGGTTGGGAACCTGGCAGGAGTGTACTCCCACCAGAGGGCACACATCAGAAAAGTATGGGAGCCCAGGAGTTAGGGCCTGACGTCAGAGGGCCCTCATTACCGAGGGGAGGAGACTCCCAGCAGGCACCAACTCCCAACTGAGGGCCCACGTCGCCAAGGTGACGTGCGCCAGCCAGGCAGGAGTGACCTCACAGCAGAGGGCATACATCCCAGAAGGGTGAGGCACCCAGCCAGGATAAGAGTCTCACCAGAGGGCCCGCATCACCAAGGGGATCGGATCCAGGCAAGAGTGGCCTCACACCAGTGTGGCCAAATCATAGAAAGGTGAGGAACCCAGAACACGTGGCCTAAACCAGAGGATCCACATCTCCAAGGGGTTCAGAGTGAGGCAGGCAGGACTAGCCTCACAACGCAGGGCCCATAGAATAAAAAATGTGAGGAATCCAACAGTTCGAACCTCCCAGCAGGTGGCCCAGAGCACCCAGTCTATGGGATCCAGGCCGCAGTGCACTCACAGCAGAGGGCCCACATCATGAAACTTTGAGCAACCCAGCCGTTTGGACATCAGAGCAGAAGTCCCACATCCCCACGGGGATGGGAACCTGGCAGGAGTGTCCTCGCACCACTTAGTACGTATTAGAAAATGTGGGTACACAGCAGTTAGGGCCTGACGCCAAAGGGCCCTCATTACTGAGGGAAGGAGGCTCCCAGCACGCTCCAACTGCCACCAGAGGGCCGACGTCACCAAGGCGGGGTGTGCCAGCCAGGCAGGAGTGACCTCAGAGCAGAGGGCCAAGTTCACGGAAGTGTGAGGAACCCAACCAGGATCAGACTCTCACCAGAGGGCCCACATCACCAAGAGGATGGGAACCAGGCAGGAGTGTTCTCAGTCCAGTGGGGCCACATCATTGAAAGGCGAGGAAACCACCACATGTGGCCTCAAACCAGAGGACACACATCACCAAGGGGCTGGGAGGGAGGCAGGCAGGAGTAGTCTCAAAACAGAGGGCCCATAGAATAAAAAAGGTGAGGAATCCCGCAGTTGGAACATCCCAGCAGGCGGCAAGGAACAACGAGGCTATGGGATCCCGGCCGGTGTGAACTCACAAAAGAGGGCCCTCATCATGAAACTGTGAATAGCCCAGCCATTGGGTCCACAGAGCAGAAGGCCCACATTGCCATGGGGTTGGGAACCTGGCAGGAGTGTACTCGCACCACAGGGCACACATCAGAAAAGTTTGGGAGCCCAGGATTTAAGGCCTGACGCCAGAGGGCCCTCCCAGCAGGAAGGAACCCACCACATGTGGCCTCAAACCAGAAGACCCACATCAACAAGGGGCTCAGAGTGAGGCAGGCAGGAAGTGTCTCACAACACACGGCCCATAGAAGAAAAAAGGTAAGGAATCCTGCAGTTGGAAGCTCCAAGCAGGTGGCCCAGAGCACCGAGGCTATGGGATGCATGCCGGAGTGAACTCACAGCAGAGGGCCCACATCCTGACACTGTGAGCAAGCCAGCCGTTGGCACCTCAGAACAGAAGGCCCAAATCTGCATGGGGATGGGAACCTGGCAGGAGTGTCATCGCACAAGTGGGAGCACATCAGAAAATGTGGTGAGCCCAGCAGTTAGGGCCGGACGCCAGAGGGCCCTCATCACCGATGGGAGGAGGTTCCCAGCACGCTCCAACTGCAACCAGAGGGCCCATGTGGCCAAGGCGTCGTGTGCCAGCCAGGCAGGTGTGACCTCACAGCAGAGGGCCCGCCTCACAGAAGTGTGAGGAATCAAGCCAGGATCAGACTCTCACCAGAGGGCCCACATCAACAAGGGGATGGGAACCAGTCAGGAGTGTCCTCACACCAGTAGGGCCACATCCCTAAAAGGTGAGACAAACGGCACACGTGGTCTCAAGCCAGAAGACCTACATCACCAAGGGGCTCGGTGTGAGGCAGGCAGGAGGAGCTTCACCACACAGGGCCCAAAGTATAAGAAAGGTGAGGAATCCAGCAGTTGGAACCTCCCAGCAGGCGGCCCAGAGCACAGAGGCTATGGGATCTAGGCCTGAGTGAACTAACACCGGAGTGCCAACATAACGAAACTGTGAGCAACCCAGGCGTTGCGACCACAGAGCAGAAGGCACACATCCCCATGAGTATTGGAACCTTACAGGAGTGTCCTGGCATCACTGGGCTCACATCAGAAATCGTGGGGAGCCCAGCAGTTAGAGCCTGACGCAAGAGGGCCCTCATCACCTTGGAGAGGAGGGTACAAGAAGGCTCCAACTGCCACCAGAAGTCCGACGTCACCAGGGCAACGGGAGCAAGCCAGGCAGGAGTTACCTCACAGCAGAGGGCCCACCTCACAGAAGAGTGAGGAACCCAGCCAGGATCAGACTCTCACCAGAGGGCCCACATCACCAAGGGGATCTGATCCAGGCAGGAGTGGCCTCACACCAGTGTGGCCAAATCATAGAAAGGTGAGGAACCCAGAACATGTGGCCTAAACAAGAGGACCCACATCTCCAAGGGGCTCGGAGTGAGGCAGGCAGGAGGAGCCTCAAAACAGAGGACCCATAGAATTAAAAAGGTGAGGAATCCCGCAGTTGGAACCTCCTAGCATGCAGCAAGGAGCAGCGAGGCTATGGGGTCCCGGCCGTTGTGAACTCACAACAGAGGACCCTCATCATGAAACTGTGAACAACACAGCTGTTGGGACCACAGAACAGAAGGCCCACATTCCCATGGGGTTGGGAACCTGGCAGGAGTGTACTCGCACCACAGGGCACACATCAGAAAATTTTGGGAGCCCAGGAGTTAGGGCCTGACGTCAGAGGGCCCTCATTACCGAGGGGAGGAGACTCCCAGCAGGCACCAACTCCCAACTGAGGGCCCACGTCGCCAAGGTGACGTGCGCCAGCCAGGCAGGAGTGACCTCACAGCAGAGGGCATACGTCCCAGAAGGGTGAGGCACCCAGCCAGGATAAGAGTCTCACCAGAGGGCCCGCATCACCAAGGGGATCGGATCCAGGCAAGAGTGGCCTCACACCAGTGTGGCCAAATCATAGAAAGGTGAGGAACCCAGAACACGTGGCCTAAACCAGAGGATCCACATCTCCAAGGGGTTCAGAGTGAGGCAGGCAGGACTAGCCTCACAACGCAGGGCCCATAGAATAAAAAATGTGAGGAATCCAACAGTTCGAACCTCCCAGCAGGTGGCCCAGAGCACCCAGTCTATGGGATCCAGGCCGCAGTGCACTCACAGCAGAGGGCCCACATCATGAAACTTTGAGCAACCCAGCCGTTTGGACATCAGAGCAGAAGTCCCACATCCCCACGGGGATGGGAACCTGGCAGGAGTGTCCTCGCACCACTTAGTACGTATTAGAAAATGTGGGTACACAGCAGTTAGGGCCTGACGCCAAAGGGCCCTCATTACTGAGGGAAGGAGGCTCCCAGCACGCTCCAACTGCCACCAGAGGGTCGACGTCACCAAGGCGGGGTGTGCCAGCCAGGCAGGAGTGACCTCAGAGCAGAGGGCCAAGTTCACGGAAGTGTGAGGAACCCAACCAGGATCAGACTCTCACCAGAGGGCCCACATCACCAAGAGGATGGGAACCAGGCAGGAGTGTTCTCAGTCCAGTGGGGCCACATCATTGAAAGGCGAGGAAACCACCACATGTGGCCTCAAACCAGAGGACACACATCACCAAGGGGCTGGGAGGGAGGCAGGCAGGAGTAGTCTCAAAACAGAGGGCCCATAGAATAAAAAAGGTGAGGAATCCCGCAGTTGGAACATCCCAGCAGGCGGCAAGGAACAAAGAGGCTATGGGATCCCGGCCGGTGTGAACTCACAAAAGAGGGCCCTCATCATGAAACTGTGAATAGCCCAGCCATTGGGTCCACAGAGCAGAAGGCCCACATTGCCATGGGGTTGGGAACCTGGCAGGAGTGTACTCGCACCACAGGGCACACATCAGAAAAGTTTGGGAGCCCAGGATTTAAGGCCTGACGCCAGAGGGCCCTCATTACCGAAGGGAGGAAACTCCCAGCAGACACCAAATCCCAACTGAGGGCCCACGTCGCCAAGGTGACGTGCGCCAGCCAGGCAGGAGTGACATCACAGCAGAGGGCATACGTCACAGAAGGGTGAGGAACCCAGCCAGGATAAGACTCTCACCAGAGGGCTCGCATCACCAAGGGGATCGGAACCAGGCAGAAGTATACTCACACCAGTGTGGCCAAATAATGGAAAGGTGAGGGACCCAGACCATGTGGCCTAAACCAGAGGAACCACATCTCCAAGGGGCTCGGAGTGAGGCAGGCAGGACTAGCCTAACAACACAGGGCCCATAGATTAAAAAATGTGAGGAATCCAGCAGTTGGAACCTCGCAGCAGGAGGCCCAGAGCACCGAGTCTATGGGATCCAGGCCAAAGTGAACTCACAGCAGAGGGCCCACATCATGAAACTGTGAGCAACCCAGCCGTTGGGACCTCAGAGCAGAACGCCCACATCCCCATGGGGATGGGAACGTGGCAGGCGTATCCTCGCAA
Organism: Delphinapterus leucas; assembly: GCF_059928025.1. Taxonomy (NCBI): domain Eukaryota; kingdom Metazoa; phylum Chordata; class Mammalia; order Artiodactyla; family Monodontidae; genus Delphinapterus; species Delphinapterus leucas. Next base: position 7,327,429 of record NW_028322237.1, read on the forward strand.
CACTTAGTATGTATTAGAAAATGTGGGTACCCAGCAGTTAGGGCCTGACGCCAAAGGGCTCTCATCACTGAGGGGAGGAGGCTCCCAGCAGGCTCCAACTGCCACCAGAGGGCCGACGTCGCCAAGGCGGGGTGTGCCAGCCAGGCAGGAGTGACCTCAGAGCTGAGGGCCAAGCTCACGGAAGTGTGAGGAACCCAACCCGGATCAGATTCTCACCAGAGGGCCCACATCACCAAGGGGATGCGAACCAGGCAGGAGTGTGCTCACACCAGTGGGGCCACATCATTGAAAAGCAAGGAACCCACCACATGTGGCCTCAAACCAGAAGACCCACATCAACAAGGGGCTCAGAGTGAGGCAGGCAGGAAGTGTCTCACAACACACGGCCCATAGAAGAAAAAAGGTAAGGAATCCTGCAGTTGGAAGCTCCAAGCAGGTGGCCCAGAGCACCGAGGCTATGGGATGCATGCCGGAGTGAACTCACAGCAGAGGGCCCACATCCTGACACTGTGAGCAAGCCAGCCGTTGGCACCTCAGAACAGAAGGCCCAAATCTGCATGGGGATGGGAACCTGGCAGGAGTGTCATCGCACAAGTGGGCGCACATCAGAAAATGTGGTGAGCCCAGCAGTTAGGGCCGGACGCCAGAGGGCCCTCATCACCGATGGGAGGAGGTTCCCAGCACGCTCCAACTGCAACCAGAGGGCCCATGTGGCCAAGGCGTCGTGTGCCAGCCAGGCAGGTGTGACCTCACAGCAGAGGGCCCGCCTCACAGAAGTGTGAGGAATCAAGCCAGGATCAGACTCTCACCAGAGGGCCCACATCAACAAGGGGATGGGAACCAGTCAGGAGTGTCCTCACACCAGTAGGGCCACATCCCTAAAAGGTGAGACAAACGGCACACGTGGTCTCAAGCCAGAAGACCTACATCACCAAGGGGCTCGGTGTGAGGCAGGCAGGAGGAGCTTCACCACACAGGGCCCAAAGTATAAGAAAGGTGAGGAATCCAGCAGTTGGAACCTCCCAGCAGGCGGCCCAGAGCACAGAGGCTATGGGATCTAGGCCTGAGTGAACTAACACCGGAGTGCCAACATAACGAAACTGTGAGCAACCCAGGCGTTGCGACCACAGAGCAGAAGGCACACATCCCCATGAGTATTGGAACCTTACAGGAGTGTCCTGGCATCACTGGGCTCACATCAGAAATCGTGGGGAGCCCAGCAGTTAGAGCCTGACGCAAGAGGGCCCTCATCACCTTGGAGAGGAGGGTACAAGAAGGCTCCAACTGCCACCAGAAGTCCGACGTCACCAGGGCAACGGGAGCAAGCCAGGCAGGAGTTACCTCACAGCAGAGGGCCCACCTCACAGAAGAGTGAGGAACCCAGCCAGGATCAGACTCTCACCAGAGGGCCCACATCACCAAGGGGATCTGATCCAGGCAGGAGTGGCCTCACACCAGTGTGGCCAAATCATAGAAAGGTGAGGAACCCAGAACATGTGGCCTAAACAAGAGGACCCACATCTCCAAGGGGCTCGGAGTGAGGCAGGCAGGAGGAGCCTCAAAACAGAGGACCCATAGAATTAAAAAGGTGAGGAATCCCGCAGTTGGAACCTCCTAGCATGCAGCAAGGAGCAGCGAGGCTATGGGGTCCCGGCCGTTGTGAACTCACAACAGAGGACCCTCATCATGAAACTGTGAACAACACAGCTGTTGGGACCACAGAACAGAAGGCCCACATTCCCATGGGGTTGGGAACCTGGCAGGAGTGTACTCGCACCACAGGGCACACATCAGAAAATTTTGGGAGCCCAGGAGTTAGGGCCTGACGCCAGACGGCCCTAATTACCGAGGGGAGCAGACTCCTAGAAGGCACCAACTCCCACCTGAGGGCCCACGTCTCCAAGGTGATGTGCGTTAGCCAGGCAGGAGTGACCTCACAGCAGAGGGCCTATGTCACAGAAGGGGGAGGAACCCAGCCAGGATAAGACTCTCACCAGAGGGCCCACATCACCAAGGGGATCAGAACCAGGCAGGAGTGGCCTCACACCAGTGTGGCCAAATCGTAGAAAAGTGAGGAACCCAGAACATATGGCCTAAACCAGAGGACCCACATCAACAAGGGGCTCAGAGTGAGGCAGGCAGGAGGTGTCTCAAACAGAGGGCCATAAAATAAAAAAGGTGAGGTAACCCGCAGTTGGAACCTCCCAGCAGGCGGCAAGGAGCAGCGAGGCTATGGGATCCCGGCCGGTGTGAACTCACAACAGAAGGCCCTCATCACGAAACTGTGAACAACCCAGCGGTTGGGACCACAGAGAAGAAGGCCCACATTCCCATGGGGTTGGGAACCTGGCAGGAGTGTACTCCCACCAGAGGGCACACATCAGAAAAGTATGGGAGCCCAGGAGTTAGGGCCTGACGTCAGAGGGCCCTCATTACCGAGGGGAGGAGACTCCCAGCAGGCACCAACTCCCAACTGAGGGCCCACGTCGCCAAGGTGACGTGCGCCAGCCAGGCAGGAGTGACCTCACAGCAGAGGGCATACGTCCCAGAAGGGTGAGGCACCCAGCCAGGATAAGAGTCTCACCAGAGGGCCCGCATCACCAAGGGGATCGGATCCAGGCAAGAGTGGCCTCACACCAGTGTGGCCAAATCATAGAAAGGTGAGGAACCCAGAACACGTGGCCTAAACCAGAGGATCCACATCTCCAAGGGGTTCAGAGTGAGGCAGGCAGGACTAGCCTCACAACGCAGGGCCCATAGAATAAAAAATGTGAGGAATCCAACAGTTCGAACCTCCCAGCAGGTGGCCCAGAGCACCCAGTCTATGGGATCCAGGCCGCAGTGCACTCACAGCAGAGGGCCCACATCATGAAACTTTGAGCAACCCAGCCGTTTGGACATCAGAGCAGAAGTCCCACATCCCCACGGGGATGGGAACCTGGCAGGAGTGTCCTCGCACCACTTAGTACGTATTAGAAAATGTGGGTACACAGCAGTTAGGGCCTGACGCCAAAGGGCCCTCATTACTGAGGGAAGGAGGCTCCCAGCACGCTCCAACTGCCACCAGAGGGCCGACGTCACCAAGGCGGGGTGTGCCAGCCAGGCAGGAGTGACCTCAGAGCAGAGGGCCAAGTTCACGGAAGTGTGAGGAACCCAACCAGGATCAGACTCTCACCAGAGGGCCCACATCACCAAGAGGATGGGAACCAGGCAGGAGTGTTCTCAGTCCAGTGGGGCCACATCATTGAAAGGCGAGGAAACCACCACATGTGGCCTCAAACCAGAGGACACACATCACCAAGGGGCTGGGAGGGAGGCAGGCAGGAGTAGTCTCAAAACAGAGGGCCCATAGAATAAAAAAGGTGAGGAATCCCGCAGTTGGAACATCCCAGCAGGCGGCAAGGAACAACGAGGCTATGGGATCCCGGCCGGTGTGAACTCACAAAAGAGGGCCCTCATCATGAAACTGTGAATAGCCCAGCCATTGGGTCCACAGAGCAGAAGGCCCACATTGCCATGGGGTTGGGAACCTGGCAGGAGTGTACTCGCACCACAGGGCACACATCAGAAAAGTTTGGGAGCCCAGGATTTAAGGCCTGACGCCAGAGGGCCCTCATTACCGAAGGGAGGAAACTCCCAGCAGACACCAAATCCCAACTGAGGGCCCACGTCGCCAAGGTGACGTGCGCCAGCCAGGCAGGAGTGACATCACAGCAGAGGGCATACGTCACAGAAGGGTGAGGAACCCAGCCAGGATAAGACTCTCACCAGAGGGCCCGCATCACCAAGGGGATCGGAACCAGGCAGAAGTATACTCACACCAGTGTGGCCAAATAATGGAAAGGTGAGGGACCCAGACCATGTGGCCTAAACCAGAGGAACCACATCTCCAAGGGGCTCGGAGTGAGGCAGGCAGGACTAGCCTAACAACACAGGGCCCATAGATTAAAAAATGTGAGGAATCCAGCAGTTGGAACCTCGCAGCAGGAGGCCCAGAGCACCGAGTCTATGGGATCCAGGCCAAAGTGAACTCACAGCAGAGGGCCCACATCATGAAACTGTGAGCAACCCAGCCGTTGGGACCTCAGAGCAGAACGCCCACATCCCCATGGGGATGGGAACGTGGCAGGCGTATCCTCGCACCACTTAGTACGTATTAGAAAATGTGGGTACCCAGCAGTTAGGGCCTGACGCCAAAGGGCTCTCATCACTGAGGGGAGGAGGCTCCCAGCAGGCTCCAACTGCCACCAGAGGGCCGACGTCGCCAAGGCGGGGTGTGCCAGCCAGGCAGGAGTGACCTCAGAGCTGAGGGCCAAGCTCACGGAAGTGTGAGGAACCCAACCCGGATCAGATTCTCACCAGAGGGCCCACATCACCAAGGGGATGCGAACCAGGCAGCAGTGTGCTCACACCAGTGGGGCCACATCATTGAAAGGCAAGGAACCCACCACATGTGGCCTCAAACCAGAAGACCCACATCAACAAGGGGCTCAGAGTGAGGCAGGCAGGAAGTGTCTCACAACACACGGCCCATAGAAGAAAAAAGGTAAGGAATCCTGCAGTTGGAAGCTCCAAGCAGGTGGCCCAGAGCACCGAGGCTATGGGATGCATGCCGGAGTGAACTCACAGCAGAGGGCCCACATCCTGACACTGTGAGCAAGGCAGCCGTTGGCACCTCAGAACAGAAGGCCCAAATCTGCATGGGGATGGGAACCTGGCAGGAGTGTCATCGCACAAGTGGGCGCACATCAGAAAATGTGGTGAGCCCAGCAGTTAGGGCCGGACGCCAGAGGGCCCTCATCACCGATGGGAGGAGGTTCCCAGCACGCTCCAACTGCAACCAGAGGGCCCATGTGGCCAAGGCGTCGTGTGCCAGCCAGGCAGGTGTGACCTCACAGCAGAGGGCCCGCCTCACAGAAGTGTGAGGAATCAAGCCAGGATCAGACTCTCACCAGAGGGCCCACATCAACAAGGGGATGGGAACCAGTCAGGAGTGTCCTCACACCAGTAGGGCCACATCCCTAAAAGGTGAGACAAACGGCACACGTGGTCTCAAGCCAGAAGACCTACATCACCAAGGGGCTCGGTGTGAGGCAGGCAGGAGGAGCTTCACCACACAGGGCCCAAAGTATAAGAAAGGTGAGGAATCCAGCAGTTGGAACCTCCCAGCAGGCGGCCCAGAGCACAGAGGCTATGGGATCTAGGCCTGAGTGAACTAACACCGGAGTGCCAACATAACGAAACTGTGAGCAACCCAGGCGTTGCGACCACAGAGCAGAAGGCACACATCCCCATGAGTATTGGAACCTTACAGGAGTGTCCTGGCATCACTGGGCTCACATCAGAAATCGTGGGGAGCCCAGCAGTTAGAGCCTGACGCAAGAGGGCCCTCATCACCTTGGAGAGGAGGGTACAAGAAGGCTCCAACTGCCACCAGAAGTCCGACGTCACCAGGGCAACGGGAGCAAGCCAGGCAGGAGTTACCTCACAGCAGAGGGCCCACCTCACAGAAGAGTGAGGAACCCAGCCAGGATCAGACTCTCACCAGAGGGCCCACATCACCAAGGGGATCTGATCCAGGCAGGAGTGGCCTCACACCAGTGTGGCCAAATCATAGAAAGGTGAGGAACCCAGAACATGTGGCCTAAACAAGAGGACCCACATCTCCAAGGGGCTCGGAGTGAGGCAGGCAGGAGGAGCCTCAAAACAGAGGACCCATAGAATTAAAAAGGTGAGGAATCCCGCAGTTGGAGCCTCCTAGCATGCAGCAAGGAGCAGCGAGGCTATGGGGTCCCGGCCGTTGTGAACTCACAACAGAGGACCCTCATCATGAAACTGTGAACAACACAGCTGTTGGGACCACAGAACAGAAGGCCCACATTCCCATGGGGTTGGGAACCTGGCAGGAGTGTACTCGCACCACAGGGCACACATCAGAAAATTTTGGGAGCCCAGGAGTTAGGGCCTGACGCCAGACGGCCCTAATTACCGAGGGGAGCAGACTCCTAGAAGGCACCAACTCCCACCTGAGGGCCCACGTCTCCAAGGTGATGTGCGTTAGCCAGGCAGGAGTGACCTCACAGCAGAGGGCCTATGTCACAGAAGGGGGAGGAACCCAGCCAGGATAAGACTCTCACCAGAGGGCCCACATCACCAAGGGGATCAGAACCAGGCAGGAGTGGCCTCACACCAGTGTGGCCAAATCGTAGAAAAGTGAGGAACCCAGAACATATGGCCTAAACCAGAGGACCCACATCAACAAGGGGCTCAGAGTGAGGCAGGCAGGAGGTGTCTCAAACAGAGGGCCATAAAATAAAAAAGGTGAGGTAACCCGCAGTTGGAACCTCCCAGCAGGCGGCAAGGAGCAGCGAGGCTATGGGATCCCGGCCGGTGTGAACTCACAACAGAAGGCCCTCATCACGAAACTGTGAACAACCCAGCGGTTGGGACCACAGAGAAGAAGGCCCACATTCCCATGGGGTTGGGAACCTGGCAGGAGTGTACTCCCACCAGAGGGCACACATCAGAAAAGTATGGGAGCCCAGGAGTTAGGGCCTGACGTCAGAGGGCCCTCATTACCGAGGGGAGGAGACTCCCAGCAGGCACCAACTCCCAACTGAGGGCCCACGTCGCCAAGGTGACGTGCGCCAGCCAGGCAGGAGTGACCTCACAGCAGAGGGCATACGTCCCAGAAGGGTGAGGCACCCAGCCAGGATAAGAGTCTCACCAGAGGGCCCGCATCACCAAGGGGATCGGATCCAGGCAAGAGTGGCCTCACACCAGTGTGGCCAAATCATAGAAAGGTGAGGAACCCAGAACACGTGGCCTAAACCAGAGGATCCACATCTCCAAGGGGTTCAGAGTGAGGCAGGCAGGACTAGCCTCACAACGCAGGGCCCATAGAATAAAAAATGTGAGGAATCCAACAGTTCGAACCTCCCAGCAGGTGGCCCAGAGCACCCAGTCTATGGGATCCAGGCCGCAGTGCACTCACAGCAGAGGGCCCACATCATGAAACTTTGAGCAACCCAGCCGTTTGGACATCAGAGCAGAAGTCCCACATCCCCACGGGGATGGGAACCTGGCAGGAGTGTCCTCGCACCACTTAGTACGTATTAGAAAATGTGGGTACACAGCAGTTAGGGCCTGACGCCAAAGGGCCCTCATTACTGAGGGAAGGAGGCTCCCAGCACGCTCCAACTGCCACCAGAGGGCCGACGTCACCAAGGCGGGGTGTGCCAGCCAGGCAGGAGTGACCTCAGAGCAGAGGGCCAAGTTCACGGAAGTGTGAGGAACCCAACCAGGATCAGACTCTCACCAGAGGGCCCACATCACCAAGAGGATGGGAACCAGGCAGGAGTGTTCTCAGTCCAGTGGGGCCACATCATTGAAAGGCGAGGAAACCACCACATGTGGCCTCAAACCAGAGGACACACATCACCAAGGGGCTGGGAGGGAGGCAGGCAGGAGTAGTCTCAAAACAGAGGGCCCATAGAATAAAAAAGGTGAGGAATCCCGCAGTTGGAACATCCCAGCAGGCGGCAAGGAACAACGAGGCTATGGGATCCCGGCCGGTGTGAACTCACAAAAGAGGGCCCTCATCATGAAACTGTGAATAGCCCAGCCATTGGGTCCACAGAGCAGAAGGCCCACATTGCCATGGGGTTGGGAACCTGGCAGGAGTGTACTCGCACCACAGGGCACACATCAGAAAAGTTTGGGAGCCCAGGATTTAAGGCCTGACGCCAGAGGGCCCTCATTACCGAAGGGAGGAAACTCCCAGCAGACACCAAATCCCAACTGAGGGCCCACGTCGCCAAGGTGACGTGCGCCAGCCAGGCAGGAGTGACATCACAGCAGAGGGCATACGTCACAGAAGGGTGAGGAACCCAGCCAGGATAAGACTCTCACCAGAGGGCCCGCATCACCAAGGGGATCGGAACCAGGCAGAAGTATACTCACACCAGTGTGGCCAAATAATGGAAAGGTGAGGGACCCAGACCATGTGGCCTAAACCAGAGGAACCACATCTCCAAGGGGCTCGGAGTGAGGCAGGCAGGACTAGCCTAACAACACAGGGCCCATAGATTAAAAAATGTGAGGAATCCAGCAGTTGGAACCTCGCAGCAGGAGGCCCAGAGCACCGAGTCTATGGGATCCAGGCCAAAGTGAACTCACAGCAGAGGGCCCACATCATGAAACTGTGAGCAACCCAGCCGTTGGGACCTCAGAGCAGAACGCCCACATCCCCATGGGGATGGGAACGTGGCAGGCGTATCCTCGCACCACTTAGTACGTATTAGAAAATGTGGGTACCCAGCAGTTAGGGCCTGACGCCAAAGGGCTCTCATCACTGAGGGGAGGAGGCTCCCAGCAGGCTCCAACTGCCACCAGAGGGCCGACGTCGCCAAGGCGGGGTGTGCCAGCCAGGCAGGAGTGACCTCAGAGCTGAGGGCCAAGCTCACGGAAGTGTGAGGAACCCAACCCGGATCAGATTCTCACCAGAGGGCCCACATCACCAAGGGGATGCGAACCAGGCAGCAGTGTGCTCACACCAGTGGGGCCACATCATTGAAAGGCAAGGAACCCACCACATGTGGCCTCAAACCAGAAGACCCACATCAACAAGGGGCTCAGAGTGAGGCAGGCAGGAAGTGTCTCACAACACACGGCCCATAGAAGAAAAAAGGTAAGGAATCCTGCAGTTGGAAGCTCCAAGCAGGTGGCCCAGAGCACCGAGGCTATGGGATGCATGCCGGAGTGAACTCACAGCAGAGGGCCCACATCCTGACACTGTGAGCAAGGCAGCCGTTGGCACCTCAGAACAGAAGGCCCAAATCTGCATGGGGATGGGAACCTGGCAGGAGTGTCATCGCACAAGTGGGCGCACATCAGAAAATGTGGTGAGCCCAGCAGTTAGGGCCGGACGCCAGAGGGCCCTCATCACCGATGGGAGGAGGTTCCCAGCACGCTCCAACTGCAACCAGAGGGCCCATGTGGCCAAGGCGTCGTGTGCCAGCCAGGCAGGTGTGACCTCACAGCAGAGGGCCCGCCTCACAGAAGTGTGAGGAATCAAGCCAGGATCAGACTCTCACCAGAGGGCCCACATCAACAAGGGGATGGGAACCAGTCAGGAGTGTCCTCACACCAGTAGGGCCACATCCCTAAAAGGTGAGACAAACGGCACACGTGGTCTCAAGCCAGAAGACCTACATCACCAAGGGGCTCGGTGTGAGGCAGGCAGGAGGAGCTTCACCACACAGGGCCCAAAGTATAAGAAAGGTGAGGAATCCAGCAGTTGGAACCTCCCAGCAGGCGGCCCAGAGCACAGAGGCTATGGGATCTAGGCCTGAGTGAACTAACACCGGAGTGCCAACATAACGAAACTGTGAGCAACCCAGGCGTTGCGACCACAGAGCAGAAGGCACACATCCCCATGAGTATTGGAACCTTACAGGAGTGTCCTGGCATCACTGGGCTCACATCAGAAATCGTGGGGAGCCCAGCAGTTAGAGCCTGACGCAAGAGGGCCCTCATCACCTTGGAGAGGAGGGTACAAGAAGGCTCCAACTGCCACCAGAAGTCCGACGTCACCAGGGCAACGGGAGCAAGCCAGGCAGGAGTTACCTCACAGCAGAGGGCCCACCTCACAGAAGAGTGAGGAACCCAGCCAGGATCAGACTCTCACCAGAGGGCCCACATCACCAAGGGGATCTGATCCAGGCAGGAGTGGCCTCACACCAGTGTGGCCAAATCATAGAAAGGTGAGGAACCCAGAACATGTGGCCTAAACAAGAGGACCCACATCTCCAAGGGGCTCGGAGTGAGGCAGGCAGGAGGAGCCTCAAAACAGAGGACCCATAGAATTAAAAAGGTGAGGAATCCCGCAGTTGGAGCCTCCTAGCATGCAGCAAGGAGCAGCGAGGCTATGGGGTCCCGGCCGTTGTGAACTCACAACAGAGGACCCTCATCATGAAACTGTGAACAACACAGCTGTTGGGACCACAGAACAGAAGGCCCACATTCCCATGGGGTTGGGAACCTGGCAGGAGTGTACTCGCACCACAGGGCACACATCAGAAAATTTTGGGAGCCCAGGAGTTAGGGCCTGACGCCAGACGGCCCTAATTACCGAGGGGAGCAGACTCCTAGAAGGCACCAACTCCCACCTGAGGGCCCACGTCTCCAAGGTGATGTGCGTTAGCCAGGCAGGAGTGACCTCACAGCAGAGGGCCTATGTCACAGAAGGGGGAGGAACCCAGCCAGGATAAGACTCTCACCAGAGGGCCCACATCACCAAGGGGATCAGAACCAGGCAGGAGTGGCCTCACACCAGTGTGGCCAAATCGTAGAAAAGTGAGGAACCCAGAACATATGGCCTAAACCAGAGGACCCACATCAACAAGGGGCTCAGAGTGAGGCAGGCAGGAGGTGTCTCAAACAGAGGGCCATAAAATAAAAAAGGTGAGGTAACCCGCAGTTGGAACCTCCCAGCAGGCGGCAAGGAGCAGCGAGGCTATGGGATCCCGGCCGGTGTGAACTCACAACAGAAGGCCCTCATCACGAAACTGTGAACAACCCAGCGGTTGGGACCACAGAGAAGAAGGCCCACATTCCCATGGGGTTGGGAACCTGGCAGGAGTGTACTCCCACCAGAGGGCACACATCAGAAAAGTATGGGAGCCCAGGAGTTAGGGCCTGACGTCAGAGGGCCCTCATTACCGAGGGGAGGAGACTCCCAGCAGGCACCAACTCCCAACTGAGGGCCCACGTCGCCAAGGTGACGTGCGCCAGCCAGGCAGGAGTGACCTCACAGCAGAGGGCATACGTCCCAGAAGGGTGAGGCACCCAGCCAGGATAAGAGTCTCACCAGAGGGCCCGCATCACCAAGGGGATCGGATCCAGGCAAGAGTGGCCTCACACCAGTGTGGCCAAATCATAGAAAGGTGAGGAACCCAGAACACGTGGCCTAAACCAGAGGATCCACATCTCCAAGGGGTTCAGAGTGAGGCAGGCAGGACTAGCCTCACAACGCAGGGCCCATAGAATAAAAAATGTGAGGAATCCAACAGTTCGAACCTCCCAGCAGGTGGCCCAGAGCACCCAGTCTATGGGATCCAGGCCGCAGTGCACTCACAGCAGAGGGCCCACATCATGAAACTTTGAGCAACCCAGCCGTTTGGACATCAGAGCAGAAGTCCCACATCCCCACGGGGATGGGAACCTGGCAGGAGTGTCCTCGCACCACTTAGTACGTATTAGAAAATGTGGGTACACAGCAGTTAGGGCCTGACGCCAAAGGGCCCTCATTACTGAGGGAAGGAGGCTCCCAGCACGCTCCAACTGCCACCAGAGGGCCGACGTCACCAAGGCGGGCTGTGCCAGCCAGGCAGGAGTGACCTCACAGCAGAGGGCCAAGTTCACGGAAGTGTGAGGAACCCAACCAGGATCAGACTCTCACCAGAGGGCCCACATCACCAAGAGGATGGGAACCAGGCAGGAGTGTTCTCAGTCCAGTGGGGCCACATCATTGAAAGGCGAGGAAACCACCACATGTGGCCTCAAACCAGAGGACACACATCACCAAGGGGCTGGGAGGGAGGCAGGCAGGAGTAGTCTCAAAACAGAGGGCCCATAGAATAAAAAAGGTGAGGAATCCCGCAGTTGGAACATCCCAGCAGGCGGCAAGGAACAACGAGGCTATGGGATCCCGGCCGGTGTGAACTCACAAAAGAGGGCCCTCATCATGAAACTGTGAATAGCCCAGCCATTGGGTCCACAGAGCAGAAGGCCCACATTGCCATGGGGTTGGGAACCTGGCAGGAGTGTACTCGCACCACAGGGCACACATCAGAAAAGTTTGGGAGCCCAGGATTTAAGGCCTGACGCCAGAGGGCCCTCATTACCGAAGGGAGGAAACTCCCAGCAGACACCAAATCCCAACTGAGGGCCCACATCGCCAAGGTGACGTGCGCCAGCCAGGCAGGAGTGACATCACAGCAGAGGGCATACGTCACAGAAGGGTGAGGAACCCAGCCAGGATAAGACTCTCACCAGAGGGCCCGCATCACCAAGGGGATCGGAACCAGGCAGAAGTATACTCACACCAGTGTGGCCAAATAATGGAAAGGTGAGGGACCCAGACCATGTGGCCTAAACCAGAGGAACCACATCTCCAAGGGGCTCGGAGTGAGGCAGGCAGGACTAGCCTAACAACACAGGGCCCATAGATTAAAAAATGTGAGGAATCCAGCAGTTGGAACCTCGCAGCAGGAGGCCCAGAGCACCGAGTCTATGGGATCCAGGCCAAAGTGAACTCACAGCAGAGGGCCCACATCATGAAACTGTGAGCAACCCAGCCGTTGGGACCTCAGAGCAGAACGCCCACATCCCCATGGGGATGGGAACGTGGCAGGCGTATCCTCGCACCACTTAGTACGTATTAGAAAATGTGGGTACCCAGCAGTTAGGGCCTGACGCCAAAGGGCTCTCATCACTGAGGGGAGGAGGCTCCCAGCAGGCTCCAACTGCCACCAGAGGGCCGACGTCGCCAAGGCGGGGTGTGCCAGCCAGGCAGGAGTGACCTCAGAGCTGAGGGCCAAGCTCACGGAAGTGTGAGGAACCCAACCCGGATCAGATTCTCACCAGAGGGCCCACATCACCAAGGGGATGCGAACCAGGCAGCAGTGTGCTCACACCAGTGGGGCCACATCATTGAAAGGCAAGGAACCCACCACATGTGGCCTCAAACCAGAAGACCCACATCAACAAGGGGCTCAGAGTGAGGCAGGCAGGAAGTGTCTCACAACACACGGCCCATAGAAGAAAAAAGGTAAGGAATCCTGCAGTTGGAAGCTCCAAGCAGGTGGCCCAGAGCACCGAGGCTATGGGATGCATGCCGGAGTGAACTCACAGCAGAGGGCCCACATCCTGACACTGTGAGCAAGCCAGCCGTTGGCACCTCAGAACAGAAGGCCCAAATCTGCATGGGGATGGGAACCTGGCAGGAGTGTCATCGCACAAGTGGGCGCACATCAGAAAATGTGGTGAGCCCAGCAGTTAGGGCCGGACGCCAGAGGGACCTCATCACCGATGGGAGGAGGTTCCCAGCACGCTCCAACTGCAACCAGAGGGCCCATGTGGCCAAGGCGTCGTGTGCCAGCCAGGCAGGTGTGACCCCACAGCAGAGGGCCCGCCTCACAGAAGTGTGAGGAATCAAGCCAGGATCAGACTCTCACCAGAGGGCCCACATCAACAAGGGGATGGGAACCAGTCAGGAGTGTCCTCACACCAGTAGGGCCACATCCCTAAAAGGTGAGACAAACGGCACACGTGGTCTCAAGCCAGAAGACCTACATCACCAAGGGGCTCGGTGTGAGGCAGGCAGGAGGAGCTTCACCACACAGGGCCCAAAGTATAAGAAAGGTGAGGAATCCAGCAGTTGGAACCTCCCAGCAGGCGGCCCAGAGCACAGAGGCTATGGGATCTAGGCCTGAGTGAACTAACACCGGAGTGCCAACATAACGAAACTGTGAGCAACCCAGGCGTTGCGACCACAGAGCAGAAGGCACACATCCCCATGAGTATTGGAACCTTACAGGAGTGTCCTGGCATCACTGGGCTCACATCAGAAATCGTGGGGAGCCCAGCAGTTAGAGCCTGACGCAAGAGGGCCCTCATCACCTTGGAGAGGAGGGTACAAGAAGGCTCCAACTGCCACCAGAAGTCCGACGTCACCAGGGCAACGGGAGCAAGCCAGGCAGGAGTTACCTCACAGCAGAGGGCCCACCTCACAGAAGAGTGAGGAACCCAGCCAGGATCAGACTCTCACCAGAGGGCCCACATCACCAAGGGGATCTGATCCAGGCAGGAGTGGCCTCACACCAGTGTGGCCAAATCATAGAAAGGTGAGGAACCCAGAACATGTGGCCTAAACAAGAGGACCCACATCTCCAAGGGACTCGGAGTGAGGCAGGCAGGAGGAGCCTCAAAACAGAGGACCCATAGAATAAAAAAGGTGAGGAATCCCGCAGTTGGAGCCTCCTAGCATGCAGCAAGGAGCAGCGAGGCTATGGGGTCCCGGCCGTTGTGAACTCACAACAGAGGACCCTCATCATGAAACTGTGAACAACACAGCTGTTGGGACCACAGAACAGAAGGCCCACATTCCCATGGGGTTGGGAACCTGGCAGGAGTGTACTCGCACCACAGGGCACACATCAGAAAATTTTGGGAGCCCAGGAGTTAGGGCCTGACGCCAGACGGCCCTAATTACCGAGGGGAGCAGACTCCTAGAAGGCACCAACTCCCACCTGAGGGCCCACGTCTCCAAGGTGATGTGCGTTAGCCAGGCAGGAGTGACCTCACAGCAGAGGGCCTATGTCACAGAAGGGGGAGGAACCCAGCCAGGATAAGACTCTCACCAGAGGGCCCACATCACCAAGGGGATCAGAACCAGGCAGGAGTGGCCTCACACCAGTGTGGCCAAATCGTAGAAAAGTGAGGAACCCAGAACATATGGCCTAAACCAGAGGACCCACATCAACAAGGGGCTCAGAGTGAGGCAGGCAGGAGGTGTCTCAAACAGAGGGCCATAAAATAAAAAAGGTGAGGTAACCCGCAGTTGGAACCTCCCAGCAGGCGGCAAGGAGCAGCGAGGCTATGGGATCCCGGCCGGTGTGAACTCAAAACAGAAGGCCCTCATCACGAAACTGTGAAAAACCCAGCGGTTGGGACCACAGAGAAGAAGGCCCACATTCCCATGGGGTTGGGAACCTGGCAGGAGTGTACTCCCACCAGAGGGCACACATCAGAAAAGTATGGGAGCCCAGGAGTTAGGGCCTGACGTCAGAGGGCCCTCATTACCGAGGGGAGGAGACTCCCAGCAGGCACCAACTCCCAACTGAGGGCCCACGTCGCCAAGGTGACGTGCGCCAGCCAGGCAGGAGTGACCTCACAGCAGAGGGCATACGTCCCAGAAGGGTGAGGCACCCAGCCAGGATAAGAGTCTCACCAGAGGGCCCGCATCACCAAGGGGATCGGATCCAGGCAAGAGTGGCCTCACACCAGTGTGGCCAAATCATAGAAAGGTGAGGAACCCAGAACACGTGGCCTAAACCAGAGGATCCACATCTCCAAGGGGTTCAGAGTGAGGCAGGCAGGACTAGCCTCACAACGCAGGGCCCATAGAATAAAAAATGTGAGGAATCCAACAGTTCGAACCTCCCAGCAGGTGGCCCAGAGCACCCAGTCTATGGGATCCAGGCCGCAGTGCACTCACAGCAGAGGGCCCACATCATGAAACTGTGAGCAACCCAGCCGTTTGGACATCAGAGCAGAAGTCCCACATCCCCACGGGGATGGGAACCTGGCAGGAGTGTCCTCGCACCACTTAGTACGTATTAGAAAATGTGGGTACACAGCAATTAGGGTCTGACGCCAAAGGGCCCTCATTACTGAGGGAAGGAGGCTCCCAGCACGCTCCAACTGCCACCAGAGGGCCGACGTCACCAAGGCGGGGTGTGCCAGCCAGGCAGGAGTGACCTCAGAGCAGAGGGCCAAGTTCACGGAAGTGTGAGGAACCCAACCAGGATCAGACTCTCACCAGAAGGCCCACATCACCAAGAGGATGGGAACCAGGCAGGAGTGTTCTCAGTCCAGTGGGGCCACATCATTGAAAGGCGAGGAAACCACCACATGTGGACTCAAACCAGAGGACACACATCACCAAGGGGCTGGGAGGGAGGCAGGCAGGAGTAGTCTCAAAACAGAGGGCCCATAGAATAAAAAAGGTGAGGAATCCCGCAGTTGGAACATCCCAGCAGGCGGCAAGGAACAACGAGGCTATGGGATCCCGGCCGGTGTGAACTCACAAAAGAGGGCCCTCATTATGAAACTGTGAATAGCCCAGCCATTGGGTCCACAGAGCAGAAGGCCCACATTGCCATGGGGTTGGGAACCTGGCAGGAGTGTACTCGCACCACAGGGCACACATCAGAAAAGTTTGGGAGCCCAGGATTTAAGGCCTGACGCCAGAGGGCCCTCATTACCGAAGGGAGGAAACTCCCAGCAGACACCAAATCCCAACTGAGGGCCCACGTCGCCAAGGTGACGTGCGCCAGCCAGGCAGGAGTGACATCACAGCAGAGGGCATATGTCACAGAAGGGTGAGGAACCCAGCCAGGATAAGACTCTCACCAGAGGGCCCGCATCACCAAGGGGATCGGAACCAGGCAGAAGTATACTCACACCAGTGTGGCCAAATAATGGAAAGGTGAGGGACCCAGAACATGTGGCCTAAACCAGAGGAACCACATCTCCAAGGGGCTCGGAGTGAGGCAGGCAGGACTAGCCTAACAACACAGGGCCCATAGATTAAAAAATGTGAGGAATCCAGCAGTTGGAACCTCGCAGCAGGAGGCCCAGAGCACCGAGTCTATGGGATCCAGGCCAAAGTGAACTCACAGCAGAGGGCCCACATCATGAAACTGTGAGCAACCCAGCCGTTGGGACCTCAGAGCAGAACGCCCACATCCCCATGGGGATGGGAACGTGGCAGGCGTATCCTCGCACCACTTAGTACGTATTAGAAAATGTGGGTACCCAGCAGTTAGGGCCTGACGCCAAAGGGCTCTCATCACTGAGGGGAGGAGGCTCCCAGCAGGCTCCAACTGCCACCAGAGGGCCGACGTCGCCAAGGCGGGGTGTGCCAGCCAGGCAGGAGTGACCTCAGAGCTGAGGGCCAAGCTCACGGAAGTGTGAGGAACCCAACCCGGATCAGATTCTCACCAGAGGGCCCACATCACCAAGGGGATGCGAACCAGGCAGGAGTGTGCTCACACCAGTGGGGCCACATCATTGAAAGGCAAGGAACCCACCACATGTGGCCTCAAACCAGAAGACCCACATCAACAAGGGGCTCAGAGTGAGGCAGGCAGGAAGTGTCTCACAACACACGGCCCATAGAAGAAAAAAGGTAAGGAATCCTGCAGTTGGAAGCTCCAAGCAGGTGGCCCAGAGCACCGAGGCTATGGGATGCATGCCGGAGTGAACTCACAGCAGAGGGCCCACATCCTGACACTGTGAGCAAGCCAGCCGTTGGCACCTCAGAACAGAAGGCCCAAATCTGCATGGGGATGGGAAACTGGCAGGAGTGTCATCGCACAAGTGGGCGCACATCAGAAAATGTGGTGAGCCCAGCAGTTAGGGCCGGACGCCAGAGGGCCCTCATCACCGATGGGAGGAGGTTCCCAGCACGCTCCAACTGCAACCAGAGGGCCCATGTGGCCAAGGCGTCGTGTGCCAGCCAGGCAGGTGTGACCCCACAGCAGAGGGCCCGCCTCACAGAAGTGTGAGGAATCAAGCCAGGATCAGACTCTCACCAGAGGGCCCACATCAACAAGGGGATGGGAACCAGTCAGGAGTGTCCTCACACCAGTAGGGCCACATCCCTAAAAGGTGAGACAAACGGCACACGTGGTCTCAAACCAGAAGACCTACATCACCAAGGGGCTCGGTGTGAGGCAGGCAGGAGGAGCTTCACCACACAGGGCCCAAAGTATAAGAAAGGTGAGGAATCCAGCAGTTGGAACCTCCCAGCAGGCGGCCCAGAGCACAGAGGCTATGGGATCTAGGCCTGAGTGAACTAACACCGGAGTGCCAACATAACGAAACTGTGAGCAACCCAGGCGTTGCGACCACAGAGCAGAAGGCACACATCCCCATGAGTATTGGAACCTTACAGGAGTGTCCTGGCATCACTGGGCTCACATCAGAAATCGTGGGGAGCCCAGCAGTTAGAGCCTGACGCAAGAGGGCCCTCATCACCTTGGAGAGGAGGGTACAAGAAGGCTCCAACTGCCACCAGAAGTCCGACGTCACCAGGGCAACGGGAGCAAGCCAGGCAGGAGTTACCTCACAGCAGAGGGCCCACCTCACAGAAGAGTGAGGAACCCAGCCAGGATCAGACTCTCACCAGAGGGCCCACATCACCAAGGGGATCTGATCCAGGCAGGAGTGGCCTCACACCAGTGTGGCCAAATCATAGAAAGGTGAGGAACCCAGAACATGTGGCCTAAACAAGAGGACCCACATCTCCAAGGGACTCGGAGTGAGGCAGGCAGGAGGAGCCTCAAAACAGAGGACCCATAGAATAAAAAAGGTGAGGAATCCCGCAGTTGGAGCCTCCTAGCATGCAGCAAGGAGCAGCGAGGCTATGGGGTCCCGGCCGTTGTGAACTCACAACAGAGGACCCTCATCATGAAACTGTGAACAACACAGCTGTTGGGACCACAGAACAGAAGGCCCACATTCCCATGGGGTTGGGAACCTGGCAGGAGTGTACTCGCACCACAGGGCACACATCAGAAAATTTTGGGAGCCCAGGAGTTAGGGCCTGATGCCAGACGGCCCTAATTACCGAGGGGAGCAGACTCCTAGAAGGCACCAACTCCCACCTGAGGGCCCACGTCTCCAAGGTGATGTGCGTTAGCCAGGCAGGAGTGACCTCACAGCAGAGGGCCTATGTCACAGAAGGGGGAGGAACCCAGCCAGGATAAGACTCTCACCAGAGGGCCCACATCACCAAGGGGATCAGAACCAGGCAGGAGTGGCCTCACACCAGTGTGGCCAAATCGTAGAAAAGTGAGGAACCCAGAACATATGGCCTAAACCAGAGGACCCACATCAACAAGGGGCTCAGAGTGAGGCAGGCAGGAGGTGTCTCAAACAGAGGGCCATAAAATAAAAAAGGTGAGGTAACCCGCAGTTGGAACCTCCCAGCAGGCGGCAAGGAGCAGCGAGGCTATGGGATCCCGGCCGGTGTGAACTCACAACAGAAGGCCCTCATCACGAAACTGTGAACAACCCAGCGGTTGGGACCACAGAGAAGAAGGCCCACATTCCCATGGGGTTGGGAACCTGGCAGGAGTGTACTCCCACCAGAGGGCACACATCAGAAAAGTATGGGAGCCCAGGAGTTAGGGCCTGACGCCAGAGGGCCCTCATTACCGAGGGGAGGAGACTCCCAGCAGGCACCAACTCCCAACTGAGGGCCCACGTCGCCAAGGTGACGTGCGCCAGCCAGGCAGGAGTGACCTCACAGCAGAGGGCATACGTCCCAGAAGGGTGAGGCACCCAGCCAGGATAAGAGTCTCACCAGAGGGCCCGCATCACCAAGGGGATCGGATCCAGGCAAGAGTGGCCTCACACCAGTGTGGCCAAATCATAGAAAGGTGAGGAACCCAGAACACGTGGCCTAAACCAGAGGATCCACATCTCCAAGGGGTTCAGAGTGAGGCAGGCAGGACTAGCCTCACAACGCAGGGCCCATAGAATAAAAAATGTGAGGAATCCAACAGTTCGAACCTCCCAGCAGGTGGCCCAGAGCACCCAGTCTATGGGATCCAGGCCGCAGTGCACTCACAGCAGAGGGCCCACATCATGAAACTGTGAGCAACCCAGCCGTTTGGACATCAGAGCAGAAGTCCCACATCCCCACGGGGATGGGAACCTGGCAGGAGTGTCCTCGCACCACTTAGTACGTATTAGAAAATGTGGGTACACAGCAGTTAGGGTCTGACGCCAAAGGGCCCTCATTACTGAGGGAAGGAGGCTCCCAGCACGCTCCAACTGCCACCAGAGGGCCGACGTCACCAAGGCGGGGTGTGCCAGCCAGGCAGGAGTGACCTCAGAGCAGAGGGCCAAGTTCACGGAAGTGTGAGGAACCCAACCAGGATCAGACTCTCACCAGAGGGCCCACATCACCAAGAGGATGGGAACCAGGCAGGAGTGTTCTCAGTCCAGTGGGGCCACATCATTGAAAGGCGAGGAAACCACCACATGTGGCCTCAAACCAGAGGACACACATCACCAAGGGGCTGGGAGGGAGGCAGGCAGGAGTAGTCTCAAAACAGAGGGCCCATAGAATAAAAAAGGTGAGGAATCCCGCAGTTGGAACATCCCAGCAGGCGGCAAGGAACAACGAGGCTATGGGATCCCGGCCGGTGTGAACTCACAAAAGAGGGCCCTCATCATGAAACTGTGAATAGCCCAGCCATTGGGTCCACAGAGCAGAAGGCCCACATTGCCATGGGGTTGGGAACCTGGCAGGAGTGTACTCGCACCACAGGGCACACATCAGAAAAGTTTGGGAGCCCAGGATTTAAGGCCTGACGCCAGAGGGCCCTCATTACCGAAGGGAGGAAACTCCCAGCAGACACCAAATCCCAACTGAGGGCCCACGTCGCCAAGGTGACGTGCGCCAGCCAGGCAGGAGTGACATCACAGCAGAGGGCATACGTCACAGAAGGGTGAGGAACCCAGCCAGGATAAGACTCTCACCAGAGGGCCCGCATCACCAAGGGGATCGGAACCAGGCAGAAGTATACTCACACCAGTGTGGCCAAATAATGGAAAGGTGAGGGACCCAGACCATGTGGCCTAAACCAGAGGAACCACATCTCCAAGGGGCTCGGAGTGAGGCAGGCAGGACTAGCCTAACAACACAGGGCCCATAGATTAAAAAATGTGAGGAATCCAGCAGTTGGAACCTCGCAGCAGGAGGCCCAGAGCACTGAGTCTATGGGATCCAGGCCAAAGTGAACTCACAGCAGAGGGCCCACATCATGAAACTGTGAGCAACCCAGCCGTTGGGACCTCAGAGCAGAACGCCCACATCCCCATGGGGATGGGAACGTGGCAGGCGTATCCTCGCACCACTTAGTACGTATTAGAAAATGTGGGTACCCAGCAGTTAGGGCCTGACGCCAAAGGGCTCTCATCACTGAGGGGAGGAGGCTCCCAGCAGGCTCCAACTGCCACCAGAGGGCCGACGTCGCCAAGGCGGGGTGTGCCAGCCAGGCAGGAGTGACCTCAGAGCTGAGGGCCAAGCTCACGGAAGTGTGAGGAACCCAACCCGGATCAGATTCTCACCAGAGGGCCCACATCACCAAGGGGATGCGAACCAGGCAGGAGTGTGCTCACACCAGTGGGGCCACATCATTGAAAGGCAAGGAACCCACCACATGTGGCCTCAAACCAGAAGACCCACATCAACAAGGGGCTCAGAGTGAGGCAGGCAGGAAGTGTCTCACAACACACGGCCCATAGAAGAAAAAAGGTAAGGAATCCTGCAGTTGGAAGCTCCAAGCAGGTGGCCCAGAGCACCGAGGCTATGGGATGCATGCCGGAGTGAACTCACAGCAGAGGGCCCACATCCTGACACTGTGAGCAAGCCAGCCGTTGGCACCTCAGAACAGAAGGCCCAAATCTGCATGGGGATGGGAACCTGGCAGGAGTGTCATCGCACAAGTGGGCGCACATCAGAAAATGTGGTGAGCCCAGCAGTTAGGGCCGGACGCCAGAGGGCCCTCATCACCGATGGGAGGAGGTTCCCAGCATGCTCCAACTGCAACCAGAGGGCCCATGTGGCCAAGGCGTCGTGTGCCAGCCAGGCAGGTGTGACCTCACAGCAGAGGGCCCGCCTCACAGAAGTGTGAGGAATCAAGCCAGGATCAGACTCTCACCAGAGGGCCCACATCAACAAGGGGATGGGAACCAGTCAGGAGTGTCCTCACACCAGTAGGGCCACATCCCTAAAAGGTGAGACAAACGGCACACGTGGTCTCAAACCAGAAGACCTACATCACCAAGGGGCTCGGTGTGAGGCAGGCAGGAGGAGCTTCACCACACAGGGCCCAAAGTATAAGAAAGGTGAGGAATCCAGCAGTTGGAACCTCCCAGCAGGCGGCCCAGAGCACAGAGGCTATGGGATCTAGGCCTGAGTGAACTAACACCGGAGTGCCAACATAACGAAACTGTGAGCAACCCAGGCGTTGCGACCACAGAGCAGAAGGCACACATCCCCATGAGTATTGGAACCTTACAGGAGTGTCCTGGCATCACTGGGCTCACATCAGAAATCGTGGGGAGCCCAGCAGTTAGAGCCTGACGCAAGAGGGCCCTCATCACCTTGGAGAGGAGGGTACAAGAAGGCTCCAACTGCCACCAGAAGTCCGACGTCACCAGGGCAACGGGAGCAAGCCAGGCAGGAGTTACCTCACAGCAGAGGGCCCACCTCACAGAAGAGTGAGGAACCCAGCCAGGATCAGACTCTCACCAGAGGGCCCACATCACCAAGGGGATCTGATCCAGGCAGGAGTGGCCTCACACCAGTGTGGCCAAATCATAGAAAGGTGAGGAACCCAGAACATGTGGCCTAAACAAGAGGACCCACATCTCCAAGGGGCTCGGAGTGAGGCAGGCAGGAGGAGCCTCAAAACAGAGGACCCATAGAATTAAAAAGGTGAGGAATCCCGCAGTTGGAACCTCCTAGCATGCAGCAAGGAGCAGCGAGGCTATGGGGTCCCGGCCGTTGTGAACTCACAACAGAGGACCCTCATCATGAAACTGTGAACAACACAGCTGTTGGGACCACAGAACAGAAGGCCCACATTCCCATGGGGTTGGGAACCTGGCAGGAGTGTACTCGCACCACAGGGCACACATCAGAAAATTTTGGGAGCCCAGGAGTTAGGGCCTGACGCCAGACGGCCCTAATTACCGAAGGGAGCAGACTCCTAGAAGGCACCAACTCCCACCTGAGGGCCCACGTCTCCAAGGTGATGTGCGTTAGCCAGGCAGGAGTGACCTCACAGCAGAGGGCCTCTGTCACAGAAGGGGGAGGAACCCAGCCAGGATAAGACTCTCACCAGAGGGCCCACATCACCAAGGGGATCAGAACCAGGCAGGAGTGGCCTCACACCAGTGTGGCCAAATCGTAGAAAAGTGAGGAACCCAGAACATATGGCCTAAACCAGAGGACCCACATCAACAAGGGGCTCAGAGTGAGGCAGGCAGGAGGTGTCTCAAACAGAGGGCCATAAAATAAAAAAGGTGAGGTAACCCGCAGTTGGAACCTCCCAGCAGGCGGCAAGGAGCAGCGAGGCTATGGGATCCCGGCCGGTGTGAACTCACAACAGAAGGCCCTCATCACGAAACTGTGAACAACCCAGCGGTTGGGACCACAGAGAAGAAGGCCCACATTCCCATGGGGTTGGGAACCTCGCAGGAGTGTACTCCCACCAGAGGGCACACATCAGAAAAGTATGGGAGCCCAGGAGTTAGGGCCTGACGTCAGAGGGCCCTCATTACCGAGGGGAGGAGACTCCCAGCATGCTCCAACTGCCACAAGAGGGCGGATGTTGCCCAGGCGGGGTGTGCCAGCCAGGCAGGAGTGACCTCACAGCAGAGGGCCCACCTCACAGAAGGGTGAGGAACCCAGCCAGGATCAGACTCTCACCAGAGAGCCCACATCTTCAAGGGGATAGGAACCAGGCAAGAGTGTCCTCACACCAGTGGGGCCACATCATCGAAAGGTGAGGGACCCAGCACACGTGGCCTCAAACCAGAGGACACACATCACCAAGGGGCTGGGAGTGAGGCAGGCAGGAGGAGTCTCAAAACAGAGGGCCCATAGAAGAAAAAAGGTGAGGAATCCCGCAGTTGTAACCTCCCCGCAGGTGGCCAGGAGCAGCGAGGCTATGGGATCCAGGCCGCAGTGAACTCACACCAGAGGGCCCTCATCATGAAACTGAGCAACCCACCGTTGGGACCTCAGAGCAGAAGGCCCACATTCCCATGGTGTTGGGAACCTGGCCGGAGTGTACTCGCACCACAGGGCGCACATCAGAAAATTTTGGGAGGCCAGGAGTTAGGGCCTGACGCCAGAGGG
The DNA here is from genome assembly GCF_059928025.1 of Delphinapterus leucas. Classification (NCBI taxonomy): domain Eukaryota; kingdom Metazoa; phylum Chordata; class Mammalia; order Artiodactyla; family Monodontidae; genus Delphinapterus; species Delphinapterus leucas. The sequence goes on from NW_028322237.1 coordinate 7,351,160, forward strand.
CCCTCATTACCAAGGGGAGGAGACTCGCAGCAGGCACCAACTCCCACGAGAGAGCCGACGTCGTCAAGGCGGGGTGGGCCAGCCAGGCAGGAGTGACCTCAGAGAAGAGGGCCCACCTCTCAGAAGTGTGAGGAACCCAGCCAGGATCAGACTCTCACCGGAGGGTCCACATCACCAAGGGGATGGGAACCAGGCAGGAGTGTCCTCACACCAGTGGGGCCACATCAGCCAAAGGTGAGGAACCCAGCACATGTGGCCTCAAACTACAGGACACACATAACCAAGGGGCTGGGAGTGAGGCAGGTGTCCGGAGGGGCACATTTAACTCTAACTTCCCACCAGGAAGAGGAATTAACCAAAGGCTCAGAGTGCCGTGTCGGACCCTGATTATGGCCTAAAGCAAACCTGCGGTTCTGTGGCCAGCTTTCAAGGAAACGAGTTAAGAAAGGAAATCACGGGCACTGTAATTCACAAACCTGCAGAGATATAAATGACAGCTATTGGCAAAAATATATTGAAGTAAGTCTGCAAAGAGGACTTCAAAACGAGGCAGAATTGCAGGAATCATATTTCAGGAGGTAGATTGGAATTGCATTTAAAGCATGTGAAAAGCGGCAGATCTTTGACACTGATGCACTTGGACAAAAGTGCGTAAACATTTTTTCCTGAATATATTCAGGAAAAAACGCATATGCCCTTTTTGGCCAACCAAGCACTCCAGCAATGGAAATCCGCACTACAATGAAGTCTCATTTCCCATTCGTCAAAAGGGCCATCTGAAAAAAGTGTAAAAACCAGAAACACAGGACAGGCCATGGAGAACAGGGAGCCTTGTTATGCTGATGGGCGGGATGTAAATTGCCAACAGACACTCTGGAGATGTTTATGGTGTATCCTGAAACATCTGAAAAACAAAGCTACAGAGCCTAGGGTACTTCCACTTTTAGCCCTATAGCTTAGGAAAATTAAAATCAACAAGACACAGCCAGCACAAAATTTAGGGCTGCTGTGTTTACAAGAAAATCGAGTCCAGTACAAATTAAATATCCCAGAAAGAAAAAAATGGATAAAGGAGTTGTGCTACTTACGTACAACGGAATATCACTCAGCAATGAAATCAATGTCATCAGGCCTGTAGCAGCAAATTGAGTGGATTTAAATATGATGATTCTAAGAGAAATACGTCACACAGAGAAAGTTAAGTATCATAAGATATCACTAATAGAGGGAGTGTAAACTTGGCTACACATAAACTGAAATACAAAACCGAACAGAGTCTCACATTTAGATAAAAACTTATGCTTGCTTAAGGGGAATGTTGAGTTGGGGTGCTGTATAAAACCAGAGATTGAAATTAGCACACATACCGTTCCATAAGCCAAATATGTACTAGACAAGACCTACTCTTTGCTCAACGAAATAGACTCATCCATGGTGTATCACCTCACACATGTTAGAATGGGCATCATCAGAAAATCTACAAACAACAAATGCTGGAAAGGGTGTGGAGATAAGGAACCCTCTTCCACTATTGTTGGGAATGTAAATTGATACAGTCACTGTGGAGAACATTATGGAGTTTCTTATAAAATTAAGAATAGAATTACCATATGATACAGCAATCCCACTACTGGGCATATACCCAGACAAAACCATAAATCAAAAAGAGACATTCACCGCAATGTTCATTGCATCACTATTTACAATATCCAGGTAATGGAAGCAACCTAAATGCCCACAGACAGACGAATGCATAAAGAAGTGGTACATATATAAAATGGAATATTACTAAGCCATAAAAAGGAATGAAATTGGGTCATTTGTAGAGACTTTGATGGATCTAGAGACTGTCATACAGAGTGAAGTAAGTCAGAAAGAGAAAAACAAATCTTGTATATTAATGCATATATGTGGAACCTAGAAAAATTGTACAGATGAACCGTTTTGCAAGGCAGAAATAGAGCAACAGATGTAGACAACAAACGTATGGACACCAAGGGGGGAAAGCTGTTGGGGGGTGGTGGTGGGAGGAGTTGAGAGATTGGGATTGGCATATATACATTTATATGTATAAAAGAGATAACCAAAAAGAACCTGCTGTATAAAAAAATAAAATAAAATTCAAATTACAAAAAGTAAAACAGAGAAAATATTCTTCCCTTCACATACATGTATTTATATGAATAAATTATTTCCATGCTTATATCTGTAAATACAAAAAAGAGGAATAAAATCTACCTTGAACCAAAAACGAAAAAAAGAAAAAAAAACAGAACCCACCAGTTACACAGAGGAAAACCGTATCAGGGCACTTGCTCCAGTTGTAAGCAATTCTGAAGTTGGTCAGTGGTGGGGAATCATCTCCCATTCAGCCAGCAGGCCCCACGCAACAAGCGTCCTCATTGCAAAGCTGGGGGACCGTGCCGAGGCATCTGTGAGTAAACGTGGGCTGAGCCCCAGGCCAGCTGCTGCTGAAATGTTCCCACCCTTCCCAGGTAAAACACCTGAATATGTACAAGGACTTGAAAGCCTAGAGGAAGGCCATGGAGCCACATGAGCGACAGCATGCCAGCCGACTTGGTGCCTGTAGGCCAGCCAGGGTGGTCCTGGCCCTGGGTGCTCTTCTGGAAGCTTTCCATTTCCCTGCCTGAGATACCCCTGCTGTCCCGGCCCCCACTGCTTTCTTCCTCACTCACCTCTGCCCAGGGAGAAATTCCAGCGGCAGGTATGGGTGACACATCCTCTTCTTTAGCAGGTGGCATCTTGGCAACTGCTGCAGAAAGTCCAGCAGAGCCCCACTCACACTGGGCCACCCACAAAGCCGTGGCCTCTCACTCCCTCCCACCAGTCCAGCCCCAAGACTGCTGACAGGGCAGAGAAAATGGCGTCAGGCACAGCTGCAGGGGCTCTTGCTGCCTGGAGCGGTGTTTATATTGATCTGAACCCAGGCACACCTGGGGAGGGCTGGCCGGCACGGTCGGGCTTCCCAGGCCAGCCAATAATCACCCCTCAGGGGCTCACAGTTGCAGAAACTGGAACTTGCTGAATCGGCCAGGTCCAAGGAACAGGTGTGGGCTCCTGAGAGTCAGGATAGACAAGGGGCTGCAGCTCTGGCTTGTTTTCTAATTATATTATCTGGCCCATGAGTGGGAGACAACTTCAAGAAAACCCTCTCCTAATGAGAGGAACCCAGGAGTCAGGGAGAGGAGGGGTGGCTGGTGGGTGGAGACAGAGGCCTGGTGCCCCGGGTGCAGTGGAAGTCTCTGGAAGACCAGGTGGAGGGAGGCCACACAGAGTGATGCCCAGGGTCACAGACCTGTCGGAGCTGCTGTTTGTTAGTTCAAGTCCTGCTCTGAGGTGCTCTGTGTCAGATCTGAGTGACAGGTGAGCTGGGAGTGCCCTGCAATGAGGGCGATATGCACGGTTCCTGTGTTCCCAGCCCTGCCATGGTACCTGCAAGGGCAGCTCTGTATCCTGGGAGGGGCCTGACCACGAGAGCCCCATGGGCTGCAGGGGGACCTGCCCAGGGAACACCATATCCTGGGAGGGTCCTGAACATGAGAGCCCCGTGGGCTGGGTTGGGGTACCTGCCCAGGTGAGCTCCATATCCTGGGATTGGCCTGACCTCGAGAGCCCCATGGGCTGCTGGAATCCTGGTAAAGGATGTCAGGACAGTCAGTGAAGCCACCGAAGTTATACCTCCAGTAGTTCCTAAATCCTACACCCTGCTGGTCATTCTACCAACCACCAGGACATGGTATTCTGTATTAGTCTTCAATGATGCCTTCTTTTGTATTCTATTAGTCCCAGAGTCACAAGAAATTTTGGCTTGTGAGTGGCAGGACTCAACATACAACTAAAACAATACTTCCGGGCCGTGTTGCCCCAAGGGTTCAAAAATTCCCACACCATCTATGGGGAAAGCTCAGCTAAAGAACTAAAAGTTCTACCTCTGGAAAAAGAAACACTCCTTCAATATGCAGACGACATTCTGATCGCCAGCCCTACTAAGGAGACCTCTGAACTACCAAGCCAATAAAGGATACAAGTTGTCCAAGAAAAAGCTCAAATATCACAGACTACGGTGACCTGCCTGGGCTTCATTCTCACAGAAGGTCGGAGAAGCCCATCCCAGGAAAGGGAAGAAACAATTTACAGCCTTACCCATTTCTGAAACTAGAAGACAGCTTAGGGGTTCCTGGGGAGGCCAGGGTTTGCTGCTTCTGGATCCCTAACTACAGTCTACTAGCTGGGCCTCTATATGAAACACTGAAAGGAAAAGATGATGATCCTTTTGAATAGAATGCAGAAGTGGCCTTTCAAGAATGGAAAGAGCAGTCAATTCAGACCCTTGCCCTGGAACTCCCTAATTTAGCTAAACCCTTTGACCTTTACATTCCTGGTGAACGGTGAATCGCCATTGGAGTATTAGTGCAAAACCTGGGACCACTTGAAATGGAACAATGCAAGAATGCGATCCAGGTAGGATAAACTACGGTCACCAAGGGGCTTGGCCCACCGCCACATCTGGCCAAGATACTGGCAGTATCTGAAAACCTGGAAATCAGCAGCCCAAAAGGCCACCTCCCTCCGAAGGGAAAAGGACCCCACATGGTGATCCTAACACCCAACCATGCCCTGAAGTTGCAGGGTTGGCTCCATGGGCACACTGACCTTGAGCGAGGAGGCCCTCCAACTCCAACCTCCATAGAGATAACCGGGGCAAAGTGGCACCATGAAGACTCGTGTGAAGGTGTCTGCACGGGCAAATTTAACGCTCATTTCCCACCAGGAAGAGGAATTAACCAAAGGCTCAGCATGCCGTGCCGGAACCAGATTAGGGCCTGAAGCAATCCTGCGGGTTTGCGGCCAGCTCACAAGAAAGCGAGTTGAAGAAAGGAGCTCAGGGACACTGTAATTCACAAACCTGCAGAGTTATAAATGACAGCTATCACCCAAAAATATATTGAAGGAAGGCTGCGAAGAGGACTTGAAAGCGGGGCAGAATTGCAAGAAAACGATTTCAGGGGGTAGACTGGAATTGCATTTAAAGCATAGGAAAAGAGGCAGAACGTCGACAATGATGCACTTGGCCAAAAAGGGCGTATGCGTTTTTTCCTGAATATATTCAGGAAAAAACGCATACGCACTTTTTGGCCAACCAAGCAAGCATGTTAAAGAAATCTGCACTACAATGAAGTCTCACTGCCCCCCGTTCAAAAGGGCCATCTGAAAAAAGTGTAAAATCCAGAAAGGCAGCACAGGCCATGGAGAACAGGGAGCCTTGTTATGCTGATGGGCGGGATGTAAATTGCCAACAGCCACTCTGGAGATGTGTATGGTGTTTCCTCAAAAACCTAAAAAACAAAGCAACGGAGCCTATGGCATTACCACTTATTTTCCTATAGCTTAGGGAAATTAAAATCAAAAACACACAGCCACCGCAAAGTTTCTGTTTACGGGTCTGTTTACAAGAACCTCGTCTACGGTACAAGTTAAATATCCCAGAAAGCGAAAAATGGATAAAGAAGTGTGGTACGTACGTACAAAGGAATATCACTCACCAATGAAATCTATGTCATAAGGCCCGTCGCGGCATAATGAGTGGATTCAGGTACGATGATTCTAAGTGAAATAGGTCACACAGAAAATGAAACATCATAAGATATCACTAATACACGGAATGTAAACTTGGCTACACATGAACTGAATTACAAAACAGAACAGGGTCTCAAATTTAGAAAACCAACTTATGCTTGCTTAAGGGGAAAGGTGAGTTGTGGTGCTGCATAAAACCAGAGATAGAAATTAGCACAGATACCTTTCCATAAGCCAAATATATAATAGTCAAGACCTAGCCCTTGATCAACGAAATGGACTAAACACCCCATATTCAACGCCTAGGATTACACATGACTAGTAAGAACCTTCAAACCCATGGATTTATATGTCTCCGTAAGAGACTCAAGTGTGTGTACAGCGGCATGAATGCAGCAGAGAAAATCCGATAAAACCCATTATCAAAATGAATTACAAAAACAAACACAATGACAGTGAAATAGAGAGCAATTCTTAAATAATTCATTCAGGGCTTGTGATGCAACCTGGATTTACCACATCTACACCCAGAGCTGAGTGAGACATAAGGCTGGACACTTCGGGCTGATAGCATTGGTGAGGTTCGATGAGCAAATGCAGACCCTTTGAAGTCATACTGCATGGTACCCATTCCATGGGTCCCAACTCTCCAGGTTTAAGGGATTCTTCCTTCAGCTAAAACATGCATGGGAAACCCACAGTACAGTGCACTGTGTGACCGGGAAACCTTTTCAAATGCATCTCAGTTTTCGTCCCCTTTTACTCGGGTTCACCACTCCAGACCATTTACTAACACTCTCCCCACTTGGAGAGTCAGTGCCTTTAACCTCCTGTTTGGCACAGTTTGCAATTTCTGCGCAAGATGAACAGGAATAGGGAGAACCAATGAGAGACTAGCTGTAGGTGTCTGGACGGGCAAATGGAACGCTCATTTCCCACCAGGAAGAGGAATTAACCAAAGGCTCAGCATGCCGTGCCGGAACCAGATTAGGGCCTGAAGCATTCCTGCGGGTTTGCGGCCAGCTCACAAGAAAGCGAGTTGAAGAAAGGAGCTCAGGGGCACTGTAATTCACAAACCTGCAGAGTTATAAATGACAGCTATCGTCCAAAAATATATTGAAGGAAGGCTGCGAAGAGGACTGGAAAGCGGGGCAGAATTGCAGGAAAACGATTTCAGGGGGTAGACTGGAATTGCATTTAAAGCATAGGAAAAGAGGCAGAACGTCGACAATGATGCACTTGGCCAAAAAGGGCGTATGCGTTTTTTCCTGAATATATTCAGGAAAAAACGCATACGCCCTTTTTGGCCAACCAAGCCAGCATGTTAAAGAAATCTGCACTACAAAGTAGTCTCACTGCCCCCAGGTCAAAAGGGCCATCTGAAAAAGTGTAAAATCCAGAAAGGCAGCACAGGCCATGGAGAACAGGGAGCCTTGTTATGCTGATGGGCGGGATGTAAATTGCCAACAGCCACTCTGGAGAAGTGTATGGTGTTTCCTGAAACACCTAAGAAACAAAGCAACGGAGACTACGGCACTTCCACTTATGGTCTTATAGATCACGGAAATTAAAATCAAAAACAGACAGCCACCCCAAAGTTTCAGACGGCTCTGTTTACAGGAATCTCGTCTACGGTACAAGTTAAATATCCCAGAATGTGAAAAATGGATAAAGAAGTTGTGGTACACACATTCAATGGAATATCACTCAGCAATGAAATCTATGTCATCAGGCCCATCGTGGCATAATGAGTGGATTCAGGTACGATGATTCTAAGTGAAATAAGTCACACAGAAAATGAAACATCATAAGATATCACTAATACACGGAATGTAAACTTGGCTACACATGAACTGAATTACAAAACAGAACAGGGTCTCAAATTTAGAAAACCACCTTATGCTTGCTTAAGGGGAAAAGTGAGTTGGGGTGCTGCATAAAACCAGAGATAGAAATTAGCACAGATACCTTTCCATAAGCCAAATATGTAATAGTCAAGACCTAGCCCTTGCTCAACGAAATGGACTAAACACCCCATATTCAACGCCTAGGAATACACCTGACTAGTAAGTATCTTCAAACCCATGGATTTATATGTCTCCATAAGAGACTCAAGTGTGTGTACAGCGGCATGAATGCAGCAGAGAAAATCCTATAAATCCCATTATCAAAATGAATTACAAAAACAAACACAATGACAGTGAAATAGAGAGCAATTCTTAAATAATTCATTCAGGGCTTGTGATGCAACCTGGATTTACCACATCTACAACCAGAGCTGAGTGAGACATAAGGCTGTACACTTCAGCCTGATAGCATTGGTGAGGTTCGTTGAGAAAATGCAGGCCCTTTGAAGTCATACTGCATGGTACCCATTCCATGGGTCCCAACTCTCCAGGTTTAAGGGATTCTTCCTTCAGCTAAAACATGCATGGGAAACCCACAGTATGGTGCACCGTGTGACCGGGAAACCTTTTCAAATGCATCTCAGTTTTCGTCCCCTTTTACTCGGGTTCACGATTGAAGACCCTTTACTAATACTCTCCCCACTTAGAGAGTCAGTGCCTTTAACCTCCTGTTTGGCACAGTTTGCAATTTCTGCGCAAGATGAACAAGAATAGGGAGAACCAATGAGAGACTAGCTCTAGGTGTCTGCACGTTCAAATATAACACTCATTTCCCACCAGGAAGAGGAATTTACCAAAGGATCAGCATGCTGTGCCAGATCCAGATTAGGGCATGAAGCAATCCTGCGGGTTTGCGGCCAGCTCACAAGAAAGCGAGTAGAAGAAAGGAGCTCAGGCGCACTGTCATTCACAAACCTGCAGAGTTATAAATGTCAGCTATTGTCCAAAAATGTATTGAAGTAAGGCTGCGTAGAGGACTTGAAAGCGGGGCAGAATTGCAGGAAAACGAGTTCAGGGGCAGACTGGAATTGCATTTAAAGCATAAGGAAAGAGACAGAAAGTCGACAATGATGCACTTGGTCAAAAAGGGCGTATGCGTTTTTTCCTGAATATATTCAAGAAAAAACACATACGCCCTTTTTGGCCAAACAAGCAAGCCTGTAAAGAAATCTGCATTCCAATGAAGTCTCACTGCCCCCCTGTCAAAAGGGACATCTGAAAAAAGTGAAAAATCCAGAAAGGCAGGACAGGCCATGGAGAACAGGGAGCCTTGTTATGCTGATGGGCGGGATGTAACTTGCCAACAGCCACTCTGGAGAAGTGTATGGTGTTTCCTCAAACACCTAAAAAACTAAGCAACGGAGCCTACGGCACTTCAACTTATGGTTCTATAGCTTAGGGAAATTAAAATCAAAAAGACACAGCCACCCATAAATTTTGGACGGCTCTGCTTACAAGAACCTCATTTACGGTACAAGTGAAATATCCCAGAAAGCAAAAAATGGATAAAGAAGTTGTTGTACGTACATACAATGGAATATCACTCAGCAATGAAATCTATGTCATGAGGCCCGTCGCGGCATAATGAGTGGATTCAGGTACGATCATTCTAAGTTAACTAAGTCACACAGAAAAAGAAACACCATAAGATATCTCAAATACACGGAATGCAAACATGGCTGCACATGAACTCAATTACAAAACAGAAAAGGGTCTCAAATTTAGAAAACCAACTTATGCTTGCTTAAGGGGAAAGGTGAGTTGTGGTGCTGCATAAAACCAGAGATTGAAATTAGCACAGATACCTTTCCATAAGCAAATATGTAATAGTCAGGACCTACTCCTTGCTCCACGAAATGGACTCAACACCCCATATTCAATGCCTAGGAATATACCTGACTAGTAAGAATCTGAAAACCCATGGATTTATATGTCTCCATAAGAGAATCAAGCATGTGTACAGCGGCATAAACGCAGCAGTGAAAATCCGATAAATCCCATTATCAAAATAAATTACAAAAACAAAACACAATGACAGTGAAATAGAGAGCAATTCTTAAATAATTCATTCAGGGCTTGTGATGCAACGTGGATTTACCACATCTACACCCCGAGCTGAGTGAGACATAAGGCTGGACACTTCGGGCTGATAGCATTGGTGACGTTCGGTGAGCAAAGGCAACCCTTTGAAGTCATACTGCGTGGTACCCATTCCATGGGTCCCAACTCTCCAGGTTGAAGGGATTCTTCCTTCAGGTAAAACATGCATGGGCAACCCAGAATATGGTCCACCGTGTGACCGGGAAACCTTTTTAAATGCGTCTCAGTTTTCGTCCCCTCGTACTCGGTTTTACCATTCCAGACGCTTTACTAACACTCTCCCCACTTGGAGAGTCAGTGCCTTTAACCTCCTGTTTGGCACAGTTTGGAATTTCTGCGCAAGATGAACAGGAATAGGGAGAACCAATGAGAGATTAGCTGTAGGTGTCTGCACGAACAAATTTAACGCTCATTTCCCACCAGGAAGAGGAATTAGCCAAAGGCTCAGCATGCCGTGTTGGAGCCAGATTAGGGCCTGAAGCAATCCTGCGGTTTTGCGGCCAGCTCACAAGAAAGCGAGTTGAAGAAAGGAGCTCAGGGGCACTGTAATTCACAAACCTGCAGAGTTATAAATGACAGCTATCGTCCAAAAATATATTGAAGTAAGGCTGCAAAGAGGACTTGAACGCAGGGCAGAATTCCAGGAATACGATTTCAGGAGGTAGACGGGAAGTCCTCTGAAAGTATAGGAGAAGAGGCAGAACCTCGACAATGATGCACTTGGTCAAAAAGGGCATATGCGTTTCTTCCAGGGCCCTTATTAAAGAGGGTAGGAGGCTCCCAGCATGCTTCAGTGGCCAACAGAGGGCCTACGTCGCCAAGGCGACATGAGCCATCCAGGCAGGAGTGACCTCACATCAGAGGGCCCACCTCACAGAAGGGTAAGGAACCCAGTCAAGATCAGACTCTCACCAGAGTGCCCACATAAGCAAGGGGCTGGGAACCAGGCAGGAGTGTCCTCACACCCGTGGGGCCACATCATCGAAAGTTGAGGTGCCCAGCACATGTGGCCTCAAACCAGAGGACCCACATCACCATGGGTCTCGGAGCGAGGCAGGCAGGATTAACCTCAAAACACATGGCCCATTGTATAAAATAGGTGAGGAATCCAGCAGTTGGAACATCCCAGCAGGCAGCCCAGAGCACCGAGGCTATGGGATCCAGGCAGTGATGAACTCACAACAGAGGGCCCTCATCGTGATACTGTAAGCAACCCAGCCGTTGTAACCTCAGAGCACAAGGCCCACATCCCCATGGGGAAGGGAACCAAGCAGGAGTGTCATCGCACCAGTGGGCACACATCAGAAAAGGTGGGGTGCCCAGCAGTTAGGGCCGGACGCCAGAGGGCCCTCATCACTGAGGAGAGGAGGCTCCCAGCAAGCTCCAACTGCTACCAGAAGGCCGACGTCGCCAATGCAGGGTGTGCCAGCCAGGCAGGAGTGACCTCAGAGCAGAGGGCCAACCACACAAAAGTGTGAGGAACCCAAAGAGGATCAGACTCTCACCGGAGGGCCCACATCACCAAGGGAATGGAAACCAGGCAGGAGTGTTCTCACACCAGTGTGGTCACATCACCGAAATGTGACGGACCCAGCACACGTGGCCTCAAACTACAGGACACACATCACCAAGGGGCTGGGAGTGAGGCAGGCAGGAGGAGCCTCCAAACAGAGGGCCCATAGCGTAAAAAAGGTGAGGGATCCCGCAGTTGGAACCTCCCAGCAGGTGGCCAGGAGCAGCGAGGCTATGGGATCCAGGCCTGACTGAACTCAAAACAGAGGGCCCTCATTATGAAACTGTGAGCAACCCAGCCGTTGGGAACTTAGAGCAGAAGGCCCACATTTCCATGGGGTTGGGATCCTGGCAGGAGTGTACTCGCACCACAGGGCACACATCAGAAAATTTTGGGAGCCCAGGAGTTAGGGTCTGACGCCAGAGGGCCCTCATTACCGAGGGGAGGAGACTCCCAGCAGGCACCAACTCCCAACTGAGGGCCCACGTCGCCACGTTGACTTGTGCCAGCCAGGCAGGAGTGACCTCACAGCAGAGGGCCTACCTCACAGAAGGGTGAGGAACCCAGCCAGGATAAGACTCTCACCAGAGGGCCCACATCACCAAGGGGATCGGAACAAGGCAGGAGTGTCCTCACACCAGTGTGGCCACATTATAGAAAGGTGAGGAACCCAGCACATGTGGCCTAAACCAGAGGACCCACATTTCCAAGGTGCTCCGAGTGAGGCAGGCAGGAGTAGCCTAACAACACAGGGCCCACAGAATAAAAAATGTGAGGAATCCAGCAGTTTGAACCTCCCAGCAGGTGGCCCAGAGCATGGAGTCTATGGGATCCAGGCCACAGTGAACTCACAGCAGAGGGCCCACATCATGAAACTGTGAGCAACCCAGCCAGTGGGACCTCAGAGCAGAAGGCCCACATCCCCATGGGGATGGGAACCTCGCAGGAGTGTCCTCGCACAACTTAGCACGTATCAGAAAATGTGGGAACCCAGCAGTTATGGCCTGGCGCCAGAGGGCCCTCATCACGGAGGAGAGGAGGCTACCAGCAGGCTCCAAATGCCACCAGAGGGCCGACGTCACCAAGGCAATGGGAGCAAGCCAGGCAGGAGTTACCTCACAGCAGAGGGCCCACCTCACAGAAGTGTGAGGAATCCAGACAGGATCAGACTCTCACCAGAGGGCCCCCATCACCAAGGGGATGGGAACCAGGCAGGAGTGTCCTCACACCAGTGGGGCCACATCAATAAAGGTGAAGAAACTTGTACATGTGGCCTTAAACAAGAGGACCTACATCACAAATGGGCTGGGAGTGAGTCAGGAAGTAGGAGCATGAAAACACAGGACCCAAAGAATAAAAAAGGTAAGGAATCCAGCAGTAAGAACCTCCCAGCAGGCCGCTCAGAGCACAGAGTCTATGGGATCTAGGCCTGGGTGAACTAACACCAGATAGCCAACATCATGAAACGGTGAACAACACAGGGACCTTAGAGCAGAAGGCCCACATGCCCATGGGGATGGGAACCTCGCAGGAGTGTCCTCGCACCACTTAGCACGTATCAGAAAATGTGGGTACCCAGCAGTTAGGGCCTGAGGCAAGAGGGCCCCCATCACCGAGGGGCGGTTCCCAGCAGGCTCCAACTGCCACAAGAGGGCCGATGTTGCCCAGGTGGGGTGTGCCAGCCAGGCAGGAGTGACCTCACAGCAGAGGGCCCCCCTCACAGAAGGGTGAGGAACCCAGCCAGGATCAGACTCTCACCAGAGGGCCCACATCATCAAGGGGATAGGAACCAGGCAGGAGTGTCCTCACACCAGTGGGGCCACATCATCGAAAGGCGAGGGACCCAGCATACGTGGCCTCAAACCAGAGGACACACATCACCAAGGGGCTGGGAGTGAGGCAGGCAGGAGGAGTCTCAAAACAGAGGGCCCATAGAAGAAAAAATGTGAGGAATCCCGCAGTTGGAACCTCCCAGCAGGTGGCCAGGAGCAGCGAGGCTATGGGATCCAGGCCGGAGAGAACTCACAGCAGAGGGCCCTCATCATGAAACTGAGCAACCCACGGTTGGGACCACAGAGCAGAAGGCCCACATTCCCATGGGGTTGGGAACCTGGCAGGAGTGTACTCGAACCACAGGGCGCATATCAGAAAATATTGGGAGCCCAGGAGTTAGGGTCTGACGCCAGAGGGCCCTCATTACCGAGGGGAGGAGACACCCAGCAGGCACCAAATCCCACCAGAGGGCCGACGTCGCCAAGGCGGGGTGTGCCAACCAGGCAGGAGTGACCTCAGAGAAGAGGGCCCACCTCACAGAAGTGTGAGGAACCCAACCAGGATCAGACTCTCACCGGAGGGCCCACATCACCAAGGGGATGGGAACCAGGCAGGAGTGTCCTCACACCAGTGGGGCCACATCAGCCAAAGGTGAGGAACCCAGCACATGTGGCCTCAAACCACAGGACACACATCACCAAGGGGCTAGGAGTGAGGCAGGTGTCTGGAGGGGCACATTTAACTCTAATTTCCCACCAGGAAGTGGAATGAACCAAAGTCTCAGAGTGCCGTGCCGGACCCTGATTACGGCCTGAAGCAAACCTGCGGTTCTGTGGCCAGTTTTCAAGGAAACGAGTTAAGAAAGGAAATCACGGGCACTGTAATTCAAAAACCTGCAGTGTTATAAATGACAGCTATTGGCAAAATTATATGGAAGTAAGTCTGCAAAGAGGACTTGAAAACGAGGCAGAATTGCAGGAATCATATTTCAGGAGGTAGATTGGAATTGCATTTAAAGCATGTGAAAAGCGGCAGATCTTTGACACTGATGCACTTGGACAAAAGTGCGTAAACATTTTTTCCTGAATATATTCAGGAAAAAACACATATGCCCTTTTTGGCCAACCAAGCACTCGAGAAATGGAAATCCGCACTACAATGAAGTCTCATTTCCCATTCGTCAAAAGGGCCATCTGAAAAAAGTGTAAAAACCAGAAACACAGGACAGGCCATGGAGAACAGGGAGCCTTGTTATGCTGATGGGCGGGATGTAAATTGCCAACAGACACTCTGGAGATGTTTATGGTGTATCCTGAAACATCTGAAAAACAAAGCTACAGACCCTAGGGCACTTCCACTTTTGGCCCTATAGCTTAGGAAAATTAAAATCAACAAGACACAGCCAACACCAAATTTAGGGCTGCTGTGTTTACAAGAACCTTGAGTCCAGTACAAATTAAATATCCCAGAAAGAAAAAAATGGATAAAGGAGTTGTGCTACTTACGTACAACGGAATATCACTCAGCAATGAAATCAATGTCATCAGGCCTGTAGCAGCAAATTGAGTGGATTTAAGTATGATGATTCTAAGAGAAATAGGTCACACAGAGAAAGATAATTATCATAAGATATCACTAATAGAGAGAGTGTAAACTTGGCTACACATAAACTGAATTCCAAAACCGAACAGAGTCTCACATTTAGATAAAAACTTATGCTTGCTTAAGGGGAAAGTTGAGTTGGGGTGCTGTATAAAACCAGAGATTGAAATTAGCACACATACCGTTCCATAAGCCAAATATGTAATAGACAAGACCTACTCTTTGCTCAACGAAATAGACTCATCCATGGTGTATCACCTCACACCTGTTAGAATGGGCATCATCAGAAAATCTACAAACAACAAATGCTGGAAAGGGTGTGGAGATAAGGAACCCTCTTCCACTATTGTTGGGAATGTAAATTGATACAGTCACTGTGGAGAACATTATGGAGTTTCTTATAAAACTAAGAATAGAATTACCATATGATACAGCAATCCCACTACTGGGCATATACCCAGACAAAACCATAAATCAAAAAGAGACATTCACCGCAATGTTCATTGCATCACTATTTACAATATCCAGGTAATGGAAGCAACCTAAATGCCCACAGACAGACGAATGCATAAAGAAGTGGTACATATATAAAATGGAATATTACTAAGCCATAAAAAGGAATGAAATTGGGTCATTTGTAGAGACGTTGATGGATCTAGAGACTGTCATACAGAGTGAAGTAAGTCAGAAAGAGAAAAACAAATCTTGTCTATTAATGCATATATGTGGAACCTAGAAAAATTGTACAGATGAACCGTTTTGCCAGGCAGAAATAGAGCAACAGATGTAGACAACAAACGTATGGACACCAAGGGGGAAAAGCTGTTGGGGGGTGGTGGTGGGAGGAGTTGAGAGATTGGGATTAGCATGTATACATTTATATGTATAAAATAGATAACCAAAAAGAACCTGCTGTATAAAATAATAAAATAAAATTCAAATTACAAAAAGTAAAACAGAAAAAATATTCTTCCCTTCACATACATGTATTTATATGAATAAATTATTTCCATGCTTATATCTGTAAATACAAAAAAGAGGAATAAAATCTACCTTGAACCAAAAACGAAAAAAAGAAAAAAAAACAGAACCCACCAGTTACACAGAGGAAAACCGTATCAGGGCACTTGCTCCAGTTGTAAACAATTCTGAAGTTGGTCAGTGGTGGGGAATCATCTCCCATTCAGCCAGCAGGCCCCACGCAACAAGCGTCCTCATTGCAAAGCTGGGGGACCGTGCCGAGGCATCTGTGAGTAAACGTGGGCTGAGCCCCAGGCCAGCTGCTGCTGAAATGTTCCCACCCTTCCCAGGTAAAACACCTGAATATGTACAAGGACTTGAAAGCCTAGAGGAAGGGCCATGGAGCCACATGAGTGACAGCATGCCAGCCGACTTGGTGCCTGCAGGCCAGCCAGGATGGTCCTGGCCCTGGGTGCTCTTCTGGAAGCTTTCCATTTCCCTGCCTGAGATACCCCTGCTGTCCCGGCCCCCACTGCTTTCTTCCTCACTCACCTCTGCCCAGGGAGAAATTCCAGCGGCAGGTATGGGTGACACATCCTCTTCTTTAGCAGGTGGCATCTTGGCAACTGCTGCAGAAAGTCCAGCAGAGCCCCACTCACACTGGGCCACCCACAAAGCCGTGGCCTCTCACTCCCTCCCACCAGTCCAGCCCCAAGACTGCTGACAGGGCAGAGAAAATGGCGTCAGGCACAGCTGCAGGGGCTCTTGCTGCCTGGAGCGGTGTTTATATTGATCTGAACCCAGGCACACCTGGGGAGGTCTGGCCGGCACGGTCGGGCTTCCCAGGCCAGCCAATAATCACCCCTCAGGGGCTCACAGTTGCAGAAACTGGAACTTGCTGAATCGGCCAGGTCCAAGGAACAGGTGTGGGCTCCTGAGAGTCAGGATAGACAAGGGGCTGCAGCTCTGGCTTGTTTTCTAATTATATTATCTGGCCCATGAGTGGGAGACAACTTCAAGAAAACCCTCTCCTAATGAGAGGAACCCAGGAGTCAGGGAGAGGAGGGGTGGCTGGTGGGTGGAGACAGAGGCCTGGTGCCCCGGGTGCAGTGGAAGTCTCTGGAAGACCAGGTGGAGGGAGGCCACACAGAGTGATGCCCAGGGTCACAGACCTGTTGGAGCTGCTGTTTGTTAGTTCAAGTCCTGCTCTGAGGTGCTCTGTGTCAGATCTGAGTGACAGGTGAGCTGGGAGTGCTCTGCAATGAGGGCGATATGCACGGTTCCTGTGTTCCCAGCCCTGCCATGGTACCTGCAAGGGTAGCTCTGTATCCTGGGAGGGGCCTGACCACGAGAGCCCCATGGGCTGCAGGGGAACCTGCCCAGGGAACCCCATATCCTGGGAGGGGCCTGAACACGAGAGCCCCATGGGCTGGGGTGGGGGTGGGGTACCTGCCCAGGTGAGCTCCATATCCTGGGATTGGCCTGACCTCGAGAGCCCCATGGGCTGCTGGAGTCCTGGTAAAGGATGTCAGGACAGTCAGTGAAGCCACCGAGGATATACCTCCAGTAGTTCCTAAATCCTACACCCTGCTGGTCATTCTACCAACCACCAGGACATGGTATTCTGTATTAGTCTTCAATGATGCCTTCATTTGTATTCTATTAGTCCCAGAGTCACAAGAAATTTTGGCTTGTGAGTGGCAGGACTCAACATACAACTAAAACAATACTTCCGGGCCGTGTTGCCCCAAGGGTTCAAAAATTCCCACACCATCTTTGGGGAAAGCTCAGCTAAAGAACTAAAAGTTCTACCTCTGGAAAAGGAAACACTCCTTCAATATGCAGACGACATTCTGATCGCCAGCCCTACTAAGGAGACCTCTGAACTACCAAGCCAATAAAGGATACAAGTTGTCCAAGTAAAAGCTCAAATATCACAGACTACGGTGACCTGCCTGGGCTTCATTCTCACAGAAGGTCGGAGAAGCCCATCCCAGGAAAGGGAAGAAACAATTTACAGCCTTACCCATTTCTGAACCTAGAAGACAGCTTAGGGGTTCCTGGGGAGGCCAGGGTTTGCTGCTTCTGGATCCCTAACAACAGTCTACTACCTCGGCCTCTAAATGAAACACTGAAAGGAAAAGATGATGATCCTTTTGAATAGAATGCAGAAGTGGCCTTTCAAGAATGGAAAGAGCAGTCAATTCAGACCCTTGCCCTGGAACTCCCTAATTTAGCTAAACCCTTTGACCTTTACATTCCTGGTGAACGGTGAATCGCCATTGGAGTATTAGTGCAAAACCTGGGACCACTTGAAATGGAACAATGCAAGAATGCGATCCAGGTAGGATAAACTACGGTCACCAAGGGGCTTGGCCCACCGCCACATCTGGCCAAGATACTGGCAGTATCTGAAAACCTGGAAATCAGCAGCCCAAAAGCCCACCTCCCTCCGAAGGGAAAAGGACCCCACGTGGTGATCCTAACACCCAACCATGCCCTGAAGTTGCAGGGTTGGCTCCATGGGCACACTGACCTTGAGCGAGGAGGCCCTCCAACTCCAACCTCCATAGAGATAACCGGGGCAAAGGGGCACCATGAAGACTCGTGTGAAGGTGTCTGCACGGGCAAATTTAACACTCATTTCCCACCAGGAAGAGGAATTAACCAAAGGCTCAGAATGCCGTGCCGGAACCAGATTAGGGCCTGAAGCAATCCTGCGGGTTTGCGGCCAGCTCACAAGAAAGCGAGTTGAAGAAAGGAGCTCAGGGACACTGTAATTCACAAACCTGCAGAGTTATAAATGACAGCTATCACCCAAAAATATATTGAAGGAAGGCTGCGAAGAGGACTTGAAAGCGGGGCAGAATTGCAAGAAAACGATTTCAGGGGGTAGACTGGAATTGCATTTAAAGCATAGGAAAAGAGGCAGAACGTCGACAAGGATGCACTTGGCCAAAAAGGGCGTATGCGTTTTTTCCTGAATATATTCAGGAAAAAACGCATACGCCCTTTTTGGCCAACCAAGCAAGCATGTTAAAGAAATCTGCACTACAATGAAGTCTCACTACCCCCCGTTCAAAAGGGCCATCTGAAAAAAGTGTAAAATCCAGAAAGGCAGCACAGGCCATGGAGAAGAGGGAGCCTTGTTATGCTGATGGGCGGGATGTAAATTGCCAACAGCCACTCTGGAGATGTGTATGGTGTTTCCTCAAAAACCTAAAAAACAAAGCAACGGAGCCTACGGCATTACCACTTATTTTCCTATAGCTTAGGGAAATTAAAATCAAAAACACACAGCCACCGCAAGGTTTCTGTTTACGGCTCTGTTTACAAGAACTTCGTTTACGGTACAAGTTAAATATCCCAGAAAGCGAAAAATGGATAAAGAAGTGTGGTACGTACGTACAAAGGAATATCACTCACCAATGAAATCTATGTCATCAGGCCCGTCGCGGCATAATGAGTGGATTCAGGTACGATGATTCTAAGTGAAATAAGTCACACAGAAAATGAAACATCATAAGATATCACTAATACACGGAATGTAAACTTGGCTACACATGAACTGAATTACAAAACAGAACAGGGTCTCAAATTTAGAAAACCAACTTATGCTTGCTTAAGGGGAAAGGTGAGTTGTGGTGCTGCATAAAACCAGAGATAGAAATTAGCACAGATACCTTTCCATAAGCCAAATATGTAATAGTCAAGACCTAGCCCTTGCTCAACGAAATGGACTAAACACCCCATATTCAACGCCTAGGATTACACATGACTAGTAAGAACCTTCAAACCCATGGATTTATATGTCTCCGTAAGAGACTCAAGTGTGTGTACAGCGGCATGAATGCAGCAGAGAAAATCCGATAAAACCCATTATCAAAATGAATTACAAAAACAAACACAATGACAGTGAAATAGAGAGCAATTCTTAAATAATTCATTCAGGGCTTGTGATGCAACCTGGATTTACCACATCTACACCCAGAGCTGAGTGAGACATAAGGCTGGACACTTCGGGCTGATAGCATTGGTGAGGTTCGATGAGCAAATGCAGACCCTTTGAAGTCATACTGCATGTTACCCATTCCATGGGTCCCAACTCTCCAGGTTTAAGGGATTCTTCCTTCAGCTAAAACATGCATGGGAAACCCACAGTACAGTGCACTGTGTGACCGGGAAACGTTTTCAAATGCATCTCAGTTTTCGTCCCCTTTTACTCGGGTTCACCATTCCAGACCGTTTACTAACACTCTCCCCACTTGGAGAGTCAGTGCCTTTAACCTCCTGTTTGGCACAGTTTGCAATTTCTGCGCAAGATGAACAGGAATAGGGAGAACCAATGAGAGACTATCTGTAGGTGTCTGGACGGGCAAATGGAACGCTCATTTCCCACCAGGAAGAGGAATTAACCAAAGGCTCAGCATGCCGTGCCGGAACCAGATTAGGGCCTGAAGCATTCCTGCGGGTTTGCGGCCAGCTCACAAGAAAGCGAGTTGAAGAAAGGAGCTCAGGGGCACTGTAATTCACAAACCTGCAGAGTTATAAATGACAGCTATCGTCCAAAAATATATTGAAGGAAGGCTGTGAAGAGGACTGGAAAGCGGGGCAGAATTGCAGGAAAACGATTTCAGGGGGTAGACTGGAATTGCATTTAAAGCATAGGAAAAGAGGCAGAACGTCGACAATGATGCACTTGCCCAAAAAGGGCGTATGCGTTTTTTCCTGAATATATTCAGGAAAAAACGCATACGCCCTTTTTGGCCAACCAAGCCAGCATGTTAAAGAAATCTGCACTACAAAGAAGTCTCACTGCCCCCAGGTCAAAAGGGCCATCTGAAAAAAGTGTAAAATCCAGAAAGACAGCACAGGCCATGGAGAACAGGGAGCCTTGTTATGCTGATGGGCGGGATGTAAATTGCCAACAGCCACTCTGGAGAAGTGTATGGTGTTTCCTGAAACACCTAAGAAACAAAGCAAGGAGACTACGGCACTTCCACTTATGGTCTTATAGATCACGGAAATTAAAATCAAAAACAGACAGCCACCCCAAAGTTTCAGACGGCTCTGTTTACAGGAATCTCGTCTACGGTACAAGTTAAATATCCCAGAATGTGAAAAATGGATAAAGAAGTTGTGGTACACACATTCAGTGGAATATCACTCAGCAATGAAATCTATGTCATCAGGCCCATCGTGGCATAATGAGTGGATTCAGGTACGATGATTCTAAGTGAAATAAGTCACACAGAAAATGAAATATCATAAGATATCACTAATACACGGAATGTAAACTTGGCTACACATGAACTGAATTACAAAACAGAACAGGGTCTCAAATTTAGAAAACCACCTTATGCTTGCTTAAGGGGAAAAGTGAGTTGGGGTGCTGCATAAAACCAGAGATAGAAATTAGCACAGATACCTTTCCATAAGCCAAATATGTAATAGTCAAGACCTAGCCCTTGCTCAACGAAATGGACTAAACACCCCATATTCAACGCCTAGGAATACACCTGACTAGTAAGTATCTTCAAACCCATGGATTTATATGTCTCCATAAGAGACTCAAGTGTGTGTACAGCGGCATGAATGCAGCAGAGAAAATCCGATAAATCCCATTATCAAAATGAATTACAAAAACAAACACAATGACAGTGAAATAGAGAGCAATTCTTAAATAATTCATTCAGGGCTTGTGATGCAACCTAGATTTACCACATCTACAACCAGAGCTGAGTGAGACATAAGGCTGTACACTTCGGCCTGATAGCATTGGTGAGGTTCGTTGAGAAAATGCAGGCCCTTTGAAGTCATACTGCATGGTACCCATTCCATGGGTCCCAACTCTCCAGGTTTAAGGGATTCTTCCTTCAGCTAAAACATGCATGGGAAACCCACAGTATGGTGCACCGTGTGACCGGGAAACCTTTTCAAATGCATCTCAGTTTTCGTCCCCTTTTACTCGGGTTCACGATTGAAGACCCTTTACTAATACTCTCCCCACTTCGAGAGTCAGTGCCTTTAACCTCCTGTTTGGCACAGTTTGCAATTTCTGCGCAAGATGAACAAGAATAGGGAGAACCAATGAGAGACTAGCTCTAGGTGTCTGCACGTTCAAATATAACACTCATTTCCCACCAGGAAGAGGAATTTACCAAAGGATCAGCATGCTGTGCCGGAACCAGATTAGGGCATGAAGCAATCCTGCGGGTTTGCGGCCAGCTCACAAGAAAGCGAGTAGAAGAAAGGAGCTCAGGCGCACTGTCATTCACAAACCTGCAGAGTTATAAATGTCAGCTATTGTCCAAAAATGTATTGAAGTAAGGCTGCGTAGAGGACTTGAAAGCGGGGCAGAATTGCAGGAAAACGAGTTCAGGGGCAGACTGGAATTGCATTTAAAGCATAAGGAAAGAGACAGAAAGTCGACAATGATGCACTTGGTCAAAAAGGGCGTATGCGTTTTTTCCTGAATATATTCAAGAAAAAACACATACGCCCTTTTTGGCCAAACAAGCAAGCCTGTAAAGAAATCTGCATTCCAATGAAGTCTCACTGCCCCCCTGTCAAAAGGGACATCTGAAAAAAGTGAAAAATCCAGAAAGGCAGGACAGGCCATGGAGAACAGGGAGCCTTGTTATGCTGATGGGCGGGATGTAACTTGCCAACAGCCACTCTGGAGAAGTGTATGGTGTTTCCTCAAACACCTAAAAAACTAAGCAACGGAGCCTACGGCACTTCAACTTATGGTTCTATAGCTTAGGGAAATTAAAATCAAAAAGACACAGCCACCCATAAATTTTGGACGGCTCTGCTTACAAGAACCTCATTTACGGTACAAGTGAAATATCCCAGAAAGCAAAAAATGGATAAAGAAGTTGTTGTACGTACGTACAATGGAATATCACTCAGCAATGAAATCTATGTCATGAGGCCCGTCGCGGCATAATGAGTGGATTCAGGTACGATCATTCTAAGTTAACTAAGTCACACAGAAAAAGAAACACCATAAGATATCTCAAATACACGGAATGCAAACATGGCTGCACATGAACTCAATTACAAAACAGAAAAGGGTCTCAAATTTAGAAAACCAACTTATGCTTGCTTAAGGGGAAAGGTGAGTTGTGGTGCTGCATAAAACCAGAGATTGAAATTAGCACAGATACCTTTCCATAAGCAAATATGTAATAGTCAGGACCTACTCCTTGCTCCACGAAATGGACTCAACACCCCATATTCAATGCCTAGGAATATACCTGACTAGTAAGAATCTGAAAACCCATGGATTTATATGTCTCCATAAGAGAATCAAGCATGTGTACAGCGGCATAAACGCAGCAGTGAAAATCCGATAAATCCCATTATCAAAATAAATTACAAAAACAAAACACAATGACAGTGAAATAGAGAGCAATTCTTAAATAATTCATTCAGGGCTTGTGATGCAACGTGGATTTACCACATCTACACCCCGAGCTGAGGGAGACATAAGGCTGGACACTTCGGGCTGATAGCATTGGTGACGTTCGGTGAGCAAAGGCAACCCTTTGAAGTCATACTGCGTGGTACCCATTCCATGGGTCCCAACTCTCCAGGTTGAAGGGATTCTTCCTTCAGGTAAAACATGCATGGGCAACCCAGAATATGGTCCACCGTGTGACCGGGAAAACTTTTTAAATGCGTCTCAGTTTTCGTCCCCTCGTACTCGGTTTTACCATTCCAGACGCTTTACTAACACTCTCCCCACTTGGAGAGTCAGTGCCTTTAACCTCCTGTTTGGCACAGTTTGGAATTTCTGCGCAAGATGAACAGGAATAGGGAGAACCAATGAGAGATTAGCTGTAGGTGTCTGCACGAACAAATTTAACGCTCATTTCCCACCAGGAAGAGGAATTAGCCGAAGGCTCAGCATGCCGTGTCAGAACCAGATTAGGGCCTGAAGCAATCCTGCGGTTTTGCGGCCAGCTCACAAGAAAGCGAGTTGAAGAAAGGAGCTCAGGGGCACTGTAATTCACAAACCTGCAGAGTTATAAATGACAGCTATCGTCCAAAAATGTATTGAAGTAAGGCTGCAAAGAGGACTTGAACGCGGGGCAGAATTCCAGGAATACGATTTCAGGAGGTAGACGGGAAGTCCTCTGAAAGTATAGGAGAGGAGGCAGAACCTCGACAATGATGCACTTGGTCAAAAAGGGCATATGCGTTTCTTCCAGGGCCCTTATTAAAGAGGGTAGGAGGCTCCCAGCATGCTTCAGTGGCCAACAGAAGGCCTACGTCGCCAAGGCGACATGAGCCATCCAGGCAGGAGTGTCCTCACATCAGAGGGCCCACCTCACAGAAGGGTAAGGAACCCAGTCAAGATCAGACTCTCACCAGAGTGCCCACATAAGCAAGGGGCTGGGAACCAGGCAGGAGTGTCCTCACACCCGTGGGGCCACATCATCGAAAGTTGAGGTACCCAGCACATGTGGCCTCAAACCAGAGGACCCACATCACCATGGGTCTCGGAGCGAGGCAGGCAGGATTAACCTCAAAACACATGGCCCATTGTGTAAAAAAGGTGAGGAATCCAGCAGTTGGAACATCCCAGCAGGCGGCCCAGAGCACCGAGGCTATGGGATCCAGGCAGTGATGAACTCACAACAGAGGGCCCTCATCGTGATACTGTAAGCAACCCAGCCGTTGTAACCTCAGAGCACAAGGCCCACATCCCCATGGGGAAGGGAACCAAGCAGGAGTGTCATCGCACCAGTGGGCACACATCAGAAAAGGTGGGGAGCCCAGCAGTTAGGGCCGGACGCCAGAGGGCCCTCATCACTGAGGAGAGGAGGCTCCCAGCAAGCTCCAACTGCTACCAGAAGGCCGACGTCGCCAATGCAGGGTGTGCCAGCCAGGCAGGAGTGACCTCAGAGCAGAGGGCCAACCACACAAAAGTGTGAGGAACCCAAAGAGGATCAGACTCTCACCGGAGGGCCCACATCACCAAGGGAATGGAAACCAGGCAGGAGTGTTCTCACACCAGTGTGGTCACATCACCGAAATGTGACGGACCCAGCACACGTGGCCTCAAACTACAGGACACACATCACCAAGGGGCTGGGAGTGAGGCAGGCAGGAGGAGCCTCCAAACAGAGGGCCCATAGCGTAAAAAAGGTGAGGTATCCCGAAGTTGGAACAACCCAGCAGGTGGCCAGGAGCAGCGAGGCTATGGGATCCAGGCCTGACTGAACTCAAAACAGAGGGCCCTCATTATGAAACTGTGAGCAACCCAGCCGTTGGGACCTTAGAGCAGAAGGCCCACATTCCCATGGGGTTGGGATCCTGGCAGGAGTGTACTCGCACCACAGGGCGCACATCAGAAACATTTGGGAGCCCAGGAGTTAGGGTCTGACGCCAGAGGGCCCTCATTACCGAGGGGAGGAGACTCCCAGCAGGCACCAACTCCCAACTGAGGGCCCACGTCGCCACGTTGACGTGTGCCAGCCAGGCAGGAGTGACCTCACAGCAGAGGGCCTACCTCACAGAAGGGTGAGGAACCCAGCCAGGATAAGACTCTCACCAGAGGGCCCACATCACCAAGGGGATCGGAACAAGGCAGGAGTGTCCTCACACCAGTGTGGCCACATTATAGAAAGGTGAGGAACCCAGCACATGTGGCCTAAACCAGAGGACCCACATTTCCAAGGTGCTCCGAGTGAGGCAGGCAGGAGTAGCCTAACAACACAGGGCCCACAGAATAAAAAATGTGAGGAATCCAGCAGTTTGAACCTCCCAGCAGGTGGCCCAGAGCATGGAGTCTATGGGATCCAGGCCACAGTGAACTCACAGCAGAGGGCCCACATCATGAAACTGTGAGCAACCCAGCCAGTGGGACCTCAGAGCAGAAGGCCCACATCCCCATGGGGATGGGAACCTCGCAGGAGTGTCCTCGCACAACTTAGCACGTATCAGAAAATGTGGGAACCCAGCAGTTATGGCCTGGCGCCAGAGGGCCCTCATCACGGAGGAGAGGAGGCTACCAGCAGGCTCCAAATGCCACCAGAGGGCCGACGTCACCAAGGCAATGGGAGCAAGCCAGGCAGGAGTTACCTCACAGCAGAGGGCCCACCTCACAGAAGTGTGAGGAGCCCAAACAGGATCAGACTCTAACCAGAGCGCCCACATCACCAAGGGGATGGAAACCAGGCAGGAGTGTCCTCACACCAGTGGGGCCACATCAGCGAAAGGTGAGGAACACAGAACATGTGGCCTCAAACAAGGGGACACACATCACGAAAGGGCTGGGAGTGAGGCATGCAGGAGGAGACTCACAACAGAGCGCACATAGAATAAAAAAGGTGAGGAACCCCGCAGTTGGAAGCTCCAAGCAGGTGGCCCAGAGCACCAAGGCTATGGGATCCATGCCGGAGTGAACTCACAGCAGAGGGCCCACATTCTGACACTGTGAGCAACCCAGCCGTTGGGACCTCAGGGCAGAAAGCCCACATCCCCATGGGGATGGGACCCTGGCTGGAGTGTACTCGCACGACAGGGCGCACATCAGAAAATTTTGGGAGCCCATGAATTAGGGCCTGACGCCAGAGGGCCCTCATTACCGAGGGGAGGAGACTCCCAGCAGGCACCAACTCCCAACTGAGGGCCCACATCACCAAGGTGACGTGTGCCAGCCAGGCAGGAGTGACCTCACAGCAGAGGGTCCACCTCCCAGAAGTGTGAGGAATCCAGACAGGATCAGACTCTCACCAGAGGGCCCCCATCACCAAGGGGATGGGAACCAGGCAGGAGTGTCCTCACACCAGTGGGCCACATCAATAAAGGTGAGGAAACTGGTACATGTGGCCTTCAACCAGAGGACCTACATCACAAATGGGCTGGGAGTGAGTCAGGAAGTAGGAGCATGAAAACACAGGACCCAAAGAATAAAAAAGGTAAGGAATCCAGCAGTAGGACCCTCCCAGCAGGCCGCTCAGAGCACAGAGACTATGGGATCTAGGCCTGGGTGAACTAACACCAGAGAGCCAACATCATGAAACGGTGAACAACACAGGTGTTGGGACCTTAGAGCAGAAGGCCCACATGCCCATGGGGATGGGAACCTCGCAGGAGTGTCCTCGCACCACTTAGCACGTATCAGAAAATGTGGGTACCCAGCAGTTAGGGCCTGAGGCAAGAGGGCCCCCATCACCGAGGGGAGGTTCCCAGCAGGCTCCAACTGCCACAAGAGGGCCGATGTTGCCCAGGTGGGGTGTGCCAGCCAGGCAGGAGTGACCTCACAGCAGAGGGCCCCCCTCACAGAAGGGTGAGGAACCCAGCCAGGATCAGACTCTCACCAGAGGGCCCACATCATCAAGGGGATAGGAACCAGGCAGGAGTGTCCTCACACCAGTGGGGCCACATCATCGAAAGGCGAGGGACCCAGCATACGTGACCTCAAACCAGAGGACACACATCACCAAGGGGCTGGGAGTGAGGCAGGCAGGAGGAGTCTCAAAACAGAGGGCCCATAGAAGAAAAAATGTGAGGAATCCCGCAGTTGGAACCTCCCAGCAGGTGGCCAGGAGCAGCGAGGCTATGGGATCCAGGCCGGAGAGAACTCACAGCAGAGGGCCCTCATCATGAAACTGAGCAACCCACGGTTGGGACCTCAGAGCAGAAGGCCCACATTCCCATGGGGTTGGGAACCTGGCAGGAGTGTACTCGAACCACAGGGCGCATATCAGAAGATATTGGGAGCCCAGGAGTTAGGGTCTGACGCCAGAGGGCCCTCATTACTGAGGGGAGGAGACACCCAGCAGGCACCAAATCCCACCAGAGGGCCGACGTCGCCAAGGCGGGGTGTGCCAGCCAGGCAGGAGTGACCTCAGAGAAGAGGGCCCACCTCACAGAAGTGTGAGGAACCCAACTAGGATCAGACTCTCACCGGAGGGCCCACATCACCTAGGGGATGGGAACCAGGCAGGAGTGTCCTCACACCAGTGGGGCCACATCAGCCAAAGGTGAGGAACCCAGCACATGTGGCCTCAAACCACAGGACACACATCACCAAGGGGCTAGGAGTGAGGCAGGTGTCTGGAGGGGCACATTTAACTCTAATTTCCCACCAGGAAGTGGAATGAACCAAAGTCTCAGAGTGCCGTGCCGGACACTGATTACGGCCTGAAGCAAACCTGCGGTTCTGTGGCCAGTTTTCAAGGAAACGAGTTAAGAAAGGAAATCACGGGCACTGTAATTCACAAACCTGCAGTGTTATAAATGACAGCTATTGGCAAAATTATATGGAAGTAAGTCTGCAAAGAGGACTTGAAAACGAGGCAGAATTGCAGGAATCATATTTCAGGAGGTAGATTGGAATTGCATTTAAAGCATGTGAAAAGCGGCAGATCTTTGACAGTGATGCACTTGGACAAAAGTGCGTAAACATTTTTTCCTGAATATATTCAGGAAAAAACACATATGCCCTTTTTGGCCAACCAAGCACTCGAGAAATGGAAATCCGCACTACAATGAAGTCTCATTTCCCATTCGTCAAAAGAGCCATCTGAAAAAAGTGTAAAAACCAGAAACACAGGACAGGCCATGGAGAACAGGGAGCCTTGTTATGCTGATGGGCAGGATGTAAATTGCCAACAGACACTCTGGAGATGTTTATGGTGTATCCTGAAACATCTGAAAAACAAAGCTACAGACCCTAGGGCACTTCCACTTTTGGCCCTATAGCTTAGGAAAATTAAAATCAACAAGACACAGCCAACACCAAATTTAGGGCTGCTGTGTTTACAAGAACCTTGAGTCCAGTACAAATTAAATATCCCAGAAAGAAAAAAATGGATAAAGGAGTTGTGCTACTTACGTACAACGGAATATCACTCAGCAATGAAATCAATGTCATCAGGCCTGTAGCAGCAAATTGAGTGGATTTAAGTATGATGATTCTAAGAGAAATAGGTCACACAGAGAAAGATAATTATCATAAGATATCACTAATAGAGAGAGTGTAAACTTGGCTACACATAAACTGAATTCCAAAACCGAACAGAGTCTCACATTTAGATAAAAACTTATGCTTGCTTAAGGGGAAAGTTGAGTTGGGGTGCTGTATAAAACCAGAGATTGAAATTAGCACACATACCGTTCCATAAGCCAAATATGTAATAGACAAGACCTACTCTTTGCTCAACGAAATAGACTCATCCATGGTGTATCACCTCACACCTGTTAGAATGGGCATCATCAGAAAATCTACAAACAACAAATGCTGGAAAGGGTGTGGAGATAAGGAACCCTCTTCCACTATTGTTGGGAATGTAAATTGATACAGTCACTGTGGAGAACATTATGGAGTTTCTTATAAAACTAAGAATAGAATTACCATATGATACAGCAATCCCACTACTGGGCATATACCCAGACAAAACCATAAATCAAAAAGAGACATTCACCGCAATGTTCATTGCATCACTATTTACAATATCCAGGTAATGGAAGCAACCTAAATGCCCACAGACAGACGAATGCATAAAGAAGTGGTACATATATAAAATGGAATATTACTAAGCCATAAAAAGGAATGAAATTGGGTCATTTGTAGAGACGTTGATGGATCTAGAGACTGTCATACAGAGTGAAGTAAGTCAGAAAGAGAAAAACAAATCTTGTCTATTAATGCATATATGTGGAACCTAGAAAAATTGTACAGATGAACCGTTTTGCCAGGCAGAAATAGAGCAACAGATGTAGACAACAAACGTATGGACACCAAGGGGGGAAAGCTGTTGGGGGGTGGTGGTGGGAGGAGTTGAGAGATTGGGATTGGCATGTATACATTTATATGTATGAAATAGATAACCAAAAAGAACCTGCTGTATAAAAAAATAAAATAAAATTCAAATTACAAAAAGTAAAACAGAAAAAATATTCTTCCCTTCACATACATGTATTTATATGAATAAATTATTTCCATGCTTATATCTGTAAATACAAAAAAGAGGAATAAAATCTACCTTGAACCAAAAACGAAAAAAACACAGAACCCACCAGTTACACAGAGGAAAACCGTATCAGGGCACTTGCTCCAGTTGTAAACAATTCTGAAGTTGGTCAGTGGTGGGGAATCATCTCCCATTCAGCCAGCAGGCCCCACGCAACAAGCATCCTCATTGCAAAGCTGGGGGACCGTGCCGAGGCATCTGTGAGTAAACGTGGGCTGAGCCCCAGGCCAGCTGCTGCTGAAATGTTCCCACCCTTCCCAGGTAAAACACCTGAATATGTACAAGGACTTGAAAGCCTAGAGGAAGGGCCATGGAGCCACATGAGTGACAGCATGCCAGCCGACTTGGTGCCTGCAGGCCAGCCAGGATGGTCCTGGCCCTGGGTGCTCTTCTGGAAGCTTTCCATTTCCCTGCCTGAGATACCCCTGCTGTCCCGGCCCCCACTGCTTTCTTCCTCACTCACCTCTGCCCAGGGAGAAATTCCAGCGGCAGGTATGGGTGACACATCCTCTTCTTTAGCAGGTGGCATCTTGGCAACTGCTGCAGAAAGTCCAGCAGAGCCCCATTCACACTGGGCCACCCACAAAGCCGTGGCCTCTCACTCCCTCCCACCAGTCCAGCCCCAAGACTGCTAACAGGGCAGAGAAAATGGCGTCAGGCACAGCTGCAGGGGCTCTTGCTGCCTGGAGCGGTGTTTATATTGATCTGAACCCAGGCACACCTGGGGAGGTCTGGCCGGCACGGTCGGGCTTCCCAGGCCAGCCAATAATCACCCCTCAGGGGCTCACAGTTGCAGAAACTGGAACTTGCTGAATCGGCCAGGTCCAAGGAACAGGTGTGGGCTCCTGAGAGTCAGGATAGACAAGGGGCTGCAGCTCTGGCTTGTTTTCTAATTATATTATCTGGCCCATGAGTGGGAGACAACTTCAAGAAAACCCTCTCCTAATGAGAGGAACCCAGGAGTCAGGGAGAGGAGGGGTGGCTGGTGGGTGGAGACAGAGGCCTGGTGCCCCGGGTGCAGTGGAAGTCTCTGGAAGACCAGGTGGAGGGAGGCCACACAGAGTGATGCCCAGGGTCACAGACCTGTCGGAGCTGCTGTTTGTTAGTTCAAGTCCTGCTCTGAGGTGCTCTGTGTCAGATCTGAGTGACAGGTGAGCTGGGAGTGCTCTGCAATGAGGGCGATATGCACGGTTCCTGTGTTCCCAGCCCTGCCATGGTACCTGCAAGGGTAGCTCTGTATCCTGGGAGGGGCCTGACCACGAGAGCCCCATGGGCTGCAGGGGAACCTGCCCAGGGAACCCCATATCCTGGGAGGGGCCTGAACACGAGAGCCCCGTGGGCTGGGGTGGGGGTGGGGTACCTGCCCAGGTGAGCTCCATATCCTGGGATTGGCCTGACCTCGAGAGCCCCATGGGCTGCTGGAGTCCTGGTAAAGGATGTCAGGACAGTCAGTGAAGCCACCGAGGATATACCTCCAGTAGTTCCTAAATCCTACACCCTGCTGGTCATTCTACCAACCACCAGGACATGGTATTCTGTATTAGTCTTCAATGATGCCTTCTTTTGTATTCTATTAGTCCCAGAGTCACAAGAAATTTTGGCTTGTGAGTGGCAGGACTCAACATACAACTAAAACAATACTTCCGGGCCGTGTTGCCCCAAGGGTTCAAAAATTCCCACACCATCTTTGGGGAAAGCTCAGCTAAAGAACTAAAAGTTCTACCTCTGGAAAAGGAAACACTCCTTCAATATGCAGACGACATTCTGATCGCCAGCCCTACTAAGGAGACCTCTGAACTACCAAGCCAATAAAGGATACAAGTTGTCCAAGACAAAGCTCAAATATCACAGACTACGGTGACCTGCCTGGGCTTCATTCTCACAGAAGGTCGGAGAAGCCCATCCCAGGAAAGGGAAGAAACAATTTACAGCCTTACCCATTTCTGAACCTAGAAGACAGCTTAGGGGTTCCTGGGGAGGCCAGGGTTTGCTGCTTCTGGATCCCTAACTACAGTCTACTAGCTGGGCCTCTATATGAAACACTGAAAGGAAAAGATGATGATCCTTTTGAATAGAATGCAGAAGTGGCCTTTCAAGAATGGAAAGAGCAGTCAATTCAGACCCTTGCCCTGGAACTCCCTAATTTAGCTAAACCCTTTGACCTTTACATTCCTGGTGAACGGTGAATCGCCATTGGAGTATTAGTGCAAAACCTGGGACCACTTGAAATGGAACAATGCAAGAATGCGATCCAGGTAGGATAAATTGCGGTCACCAAGGGGCTTGGCCCACCGCCACATCTGGCCAAGATACTGGCAGTATCTGAAAACCTGGAAATCAGCAGCCCAAAAGGCCACCTCCCTCCTAAGGGAAAAGGACCCCACGTGGTGATCCTAACACCCAACCATGCCCTGAAGTTGCAGGGTTGGCTCCATGGGCACACTGACCTTGAGCGAGGAGGCCCTCCAACTCCAACCTCCATAGAGATAACCGGGGCAAAGTGGCACCATGAAGACTCGTGTGAAGGTGTCTGCACGGGCAAATTTAACGCTCATTTCCCACCAGGAAGAGGAATTAACCAAAGGCTCAGCATGCCGTGCCGGAACCAGATTAGGGCCTGAAGCAATCCTGCGGGTTTGCGGCCAGCTCACAAGAAAGCGAGTTGAAGAAAGGAGCTCAGGGACACTGTAATTCACAAACCTGCAGAGTTATAAATGACAGCTATTACCCAAAAATATATTGAAGGAAGGCTGCGAAGAGGACTTGAAAGCGGGGCAGAATTGCAAGAAAACGATTTCAGGGGGTAGACTGGAATTGCATTTAAAGCATAGGAAAAGAGGCAGAACGTCGACAATGATGCACTTGGCCAAAAAGGGCGTATGCGTTTTTTCCTGAATATATTCAGGAAAAAACGCATACGCCCTTTTTGGCCAACCAAGCAAGCATGTTAAAGAAATCTGCACTACAATGAAGTCTCACTGCCCCCCGTTCAAAAGGGCCATCTGAAAAAAGTGTAAAATCCAGAAAGGCAGCACAGGCCATGGAGAACAGGGAGCCTTGTTATGCTGATGGGCGGGATGTAAATTGCCAACAGCCACTCTGGAGATGTGTATGGTGTTTCCTCAAAAACCTAAAAAACAAAGCAATGGAGCCTACGGCATTACCACTTATTTTCCTATAGCTTAGGGAAATTAAAATCAAAAACACACAGCCACCGCAAAGTTTCTGTTTACGGGTCTGTTTACAAGAACCTCGTCTACGGTACAAGTTAAATATCCCAGAAAGCGAAAAATGGATAAAGAAGTGTGGTACGTACGTACAAAGGAATATCACTCACTAATGAAATCTATGTCATAAGGCCCGTCGCGGCATAATGAGTGGATTCAGGTACGATGATTCTAAGTGAAATAGGTCACACAGAAAATGAAACATCATAAGATATCACTAATACACGGAATGTAAACTTGGCTACACATGAACTGAATTACAAAACAGAACAGGGTCTCAAATTTAGAAAACCAACTTATGCTTGCTTAAGGGGAAAGGTGAGTTGTGGTGCTGCATAAAACCAGAGATAGAAATTAGCACAGATACCTTTCCATAAGCCAAATATGTAATAGTCAAGACCTAGCCCTTGCTCAACGAAATGGACTAAACACCCCATATTCAACGCCTAGGATTACACATGACTAGTAAGAACCTTCAAACCCATGGATTTATATGTCTCCGTAAGAGACTCAAGTGTGTGTACAGCGGCATGAATGCAGCAGAGAAAATCCGATAAAACCCATTATCAAAATGAATTACAAAAACAAACACAATGACAGTGAAATAGAGAGCAATTCTTAAATAATTCATTCAGGGCTTGTGATGCAACCTGGATTTACCACATCTACACCCAGAGCTGAGTGAGACATAAGGCTGGACACTTCGGGCTGATAGCATTGGTGAGGTTCGATGAGCAAATGCAGACCCTTTGAAGTCATACTGCATGGTACCCATTCCATGGGTCCCAACTCTCCAGGTTTAAGGGATACTTCCTTCAGCTAAAACATGCATGGGAAACCCACAGTACAGTGCACTGTGTGACCGGGAAACGTTTTCAAATGCATCTCAGTTTTCGTCCCCTTTTACTCGGGTTCACCATTCCAGACCGTTTACTAACACTCTCCCCACTTGGAGAGTCAGTGCCTTTAACCTCCTGTTTGGCACAGTTTGCAATTTCTGCGCAAGATGAACAGGAATAGGGAGAACCAATGAGAGACTAGCTGTAGGTGTCTGGACAGGCAAATGGAACGCTCATTTCCCACCAGGAAGAGGAATTAACCAAAGGCTCAGCATGCCGTGCCGGAACCAGATTAGGGCCTGAAGCATTCCTGCGGGTTTGCGGCCAGCTCACAAGAAAGCGAGTTGAAGAAAGGAGCTCAGGGGCACTGTAATTCACAAACCTGCAGAGTTATAAATGACAGCTATCGTCCAAAAATATATTGAAGGAAGGCTGCGAAGAGGACTGGAAAGCGGGGCAGAATTGCAGGAAAACGAGTTCAGGGGGTAGACTGGAATTGCATTTAAAGCATACGAAAAGAGGCAGAACGTCGACAATGATGCACTTGGCCAAAAAGGGCGTATGCGTTTTTTCCTGAATATATTCAGGAAAAAACGCATACGCCCTTTTTGGCCAACCAAGCCAGCATGTTAAAGAAATCTGCACTACAAAGAAGTCTCACTGCCCCCCGTTCAAAAGGGCCATCTGAAAAAAGTGTAAAATCCAGAAAGGCAGCACAGGCCATGGAGAACAGGGAGCCTTGTTATGCTGATGGGCGGGATGTAAATTGCCAACAGCCACTCTGGAGAAGTGTATGGTGTTTCCTGAAACACCTAAGAAACAAAGCAACGGAGACTACGGCACTTCCACTTATGGTCTTATAGATCACGGAAATTAAAATCAAAAACAGACAGCCACCCCAAAGTTTCAGACGGCTCTGTTTACAGGAATCTCGTCTACGGTACAAGTTAAATATCCCAGAATGTGAAAAATGGATAAAGAAGTTGTGGTACACACATTCAATGGAATATCACTCAGCAATGAAATCTATGTCATCAGGCCCATCGTGGCATAATGAGTGGATTCAGGTACGATGATTCTAAGTGAAATAAGTCACACAGAAAATGAAACATCATAAGATATCACTAATACACGGAATGTAAACTTGGCTACACATGAACTGAATTACAAAACAGAACAGGGTCTCAAATTTAGAAAACCACCTTATGCTTGCTTAAGGGGAAAAGTGAGTTGGGGTGCTGCATAAAACCAGAGATAGAAATTAGCACAGATACCTTTCCATAAGCCAAATATGTAATAGTCAAGACCTAGCCCTTGCTCAACGAAATGGACTAAACACCCCATATTCAACGCCTAGGAATACACCTGACTAGTAAGTATCTTCAAACCCATGGATTTATATGTCTCCATAAGAGACTCAAGTGTGTGTACAGCGGCATGAATGCAGCAGAGAAAATCCGATAAATCCCATTATCAAAATGAATTACAAAAACAAACACAATGACAGTGAAATAGAGAGCAATTCTTAAATAATTCATTCAGGGCTTGTGATGCAACCTGGATTTACCACATCTACAACCAGAGCTGAGTGAGACATAAGGCTGTACACTTCAGCCTGATAGCATTGGTGAGGTTCGTTGAGAAAATGCAGGCCCTTTGAAGTCATACTGCATGGTACCCATTCCATGGGTCCCAACTCTCCAGGTTTAAGGGATTCTTCCTTCAGCTAAAACATGCATGGGAAACCCACAGTATGGTGCACCGTGTGACCGGGAAACCTTTTCAAATGCATCTCAGTTTTCGTCCCCTTTTACTCGGGTTCACGATTGAAGACCCTTTACTAATACTCTCCCCACTTAGAGAGTCAGTGCCTTTAACCTCCTGTTCGGCACAGTTTGCAATTTCTGCGCAAGATGAACAAGAATAGGGAGAACCAATGAGAGACTAGCTCTAGGTGTCTGCACGTTCAAATATAACACTCATTTCCCACCAGGAAGAGGAATTTACCAAAGGATCAGCATGCTGTGCCGGAACCAGATTAGGGCATGAAGCAATCCTGCGGGTTTGCGGCCAGCTCACAAGAAAGCGAGTAGAAGAAAGGAGCTCAGGCGCACTGTCATTCACAAACCTGCAGAGTTATAAATGTCAGCTATTGTCCAAAAATGTATTGAAGTAAGGCTGCGTAGAGGACTTGAAAGCGGGGCAGAATTGCAGGAAAACGAGTTCAGGGGCAGACTGGAATTGCATTTAAAGCATAAGGAAAGAGACAGAAAGTCGACAATGATGCACTTGGTCAAAAAGGGCGTATGCGTTTTTTCCTGAATATATTCAAGAAAAAACACATACGCCCTTTTTGGCCAAACAAGCAAGCCTGTAAAGAAATCTGCATTCCAATGAAGTCTCACTGCCCCCCTGTCAAAAGGGACATCTGAAAAAAGTGAAAAATCCAGAAAGGCAGGACAGGCCATGGAGAACAGGGAGCCTTGTTATGCTGATGGGCGGGATGTAACTTGCCAACAGCCACTCTGGAGAAGTGTATGGTGTTTCCTCAAACACCTAAAAAACTAAGCAACGGAGCCTACGGCACTTCAACTT
The DNA here is from genome assembly GCF_059928025.1 of Delphinapterus leucas. Lineage (NCBI taxonomy): Eukaryota > Metazoa > Chordata > Mammalia > Artiodactyla > Monodontidae > Delphinapterus > Delphinapterus leucas. The sequence goes on from NW_028322237.1 coordinate 7,387,268, forward strand.
ATGGTTCTATAGCTTAGGGAAATTAAAATCAAAAAGACACAGCCACCCATAAATTTTGGACGGCTCTGCTTACAAGAACCTCATTTACGGTACAAGTGAAATATCCCAGAAAGCAAAAAATGGATAAAGAAGTTGTTGTACGTACGTACAATGGAATATCACTCAGCAATGAAATCTATGTCATGAGGCCCGTCGCGGCATAATGAGTGGATTCAGGTACGATCATTCTAAGTTAACTAAGTCACACAGAAAAAGAAACACCATAAGATATCTCAAATACACGGAATGCAAACATGGCTGCACATGAACTCAATTACAAAACAGAAAAGGGTCTCAAATTTAGAAAACCAACTTATGCTTGCTTAAGGGGAAAGGTGAGTTGTGGTGCTGCATAAAACCAGAGATTGAAATTAGCACAGATACCTTTCCATAAGCAAATATGTAATAGTCAGGACCTACTCCTTGCTCCACGAAATGGACTCAACACCCCATATTCAATGCCTAGGAATATACCTGACTAGTAAGAATCTGAAAACCCATGGATTTATATGTCTCCATAAGAGAATCAAGCATGTGTACAGCGGCATAAACGCAGCAGTGAAAATCCGATAAATCCCATTATCAAAATAAATTACAAAAACAAAACACAATGACAGTGAAATAGAGAGCAATTCTTAAATAATTCATTCAGGGCTTGTGATGCAACGTGGATTTACCACATCTACACCCCGAGCTGAGGGAGACATAAGGCTGGACACTTCGGGCTGATAGCATTGGTGACGTTCGGTGAGCAAAGGCAACCCTTTGAAGTCATACTGCGTGGTACCCATTCCATGGGTCCCAACTCTCCAGGTTGAAGGGATTCTTCCTTCAGGTAAAACATGCATGGGCAACCCAGAATATGGTCCACCGTGTGACCGGGAAAACTTTTTAAATGCGTCTCAGTTTTCGTCCCCTCGTACTCGGTTTTACCATTCCAGATGCTTTACTAACACTCTCCCCACTTGGAGAGTCAGTGCCTTTAACCTCCTGTTTGGCACAGTTTGGAATTTCTGCGCAAGATGAACAGGAATAGGGAGAACCAATGAGAGATTAGCTGTAGGTGTCTGCACGAACAAATTTAATGCTCATTTCCCACCAGGAAGAGGAATTAGCCAAAGGCTCAGCATGCCGTGTCGGAACCAGATTAGGGCCTGAAGCAATCCTGCGGTTTTGCGGCCAGCTCACAAGAAAGCGAGTTGAAGAAAGGAGCTCAGGGGCAGTGTAATTCACAAACCTGCAGAGTTATAAATGACAGCTATCGTCCAAAAATATATTGAAGTAAGGCTGCAAAGAGGACTTGAACGCGGGGCAGAATTCCAGGAATACGATTTCAGGAGGTAGACGGGAAGTCCTCTGAAAGTATAGGAGAAGAGGCAGAACCTCGACAATGATGCACTTGGTCAAAAAGGGCATATGCGTTTCTTCCAGGGCCCTTATTAAAGAGGGTAGGAGGCTCCCAGCATGCTTCAGTGGCCAACAGAGGGCCTACGTCGCCAAGGCGACATGAGCCATCCAGGCAGGAGTGACCTCACATCAGAGGGCCCACCTCACAGAAGGGTAAGGAACCCAGTCAAGATCAGACTCTCACCAGAGTGCCCACATAAGCAAGGGGCTGGGAACCAGGCAGGAGTGTCCTCACACCCGTGGGGCCACATCATCGAAAGTTGAGGTACCCAGCACATGTGGCCTCAAACCAGAGGACCCACATCACCATGGGTCTCGGAGCGAGGCAGGCAGGATTAACCTCAAAACACATGGCCCATTGTATAAAAAAGGCGAGCAATCCAGCAGTTGGAACATCCCAGCAGGCGGCCCAGAGCACCGAGGCTATGGGATCCAGGCAGTGATGAACTCACAACAGAGGGCCCTCATCGTGATACTGTAAGCAACCCAGCCGTTGTAACCTCAGAGCACAAGGCCCACATCCCCATGGGGAAGGGAACCAAGCAGGAGTGTCATCGCACCAGTGGGCACACATCAGAAAAGGTGGGGAGCCCAGCAGTTAGGGCCGGACGCCAGAGGGCCCTCATCACTGAGGAGAGGAGGCTCCCAGCAAGCTCCAACTGCTACCAGAAGGCCGACGTCGCCAATGCAGGGTGTGCCAGCCAGGCAGGAGTGACCTCAGAGCAGAGGGCCAACCACACAAAAGTGTGAGGAACCCAAAGAGGATCAGACTCTCACCGGAGGGCCCACATCACCAAGGGAATGGAAACCAGGCAGGAGTGTTCTCACACCAGTGTGGTCACATCACCGAAATGTGACGGACCCAGCACACGTGGCCTCAAACTACAGGACACACATCACCAAGGGGCTGGGAGTGAGGCAGGCAGGAGGAGCCTCCAAACAGAGGGCCCATAGCGTAAAAAAGGTGAGGAATCCCGCAGTTGGAACCTCCCAGCAGGTGGCCAGGAGCAGCGAGGCTATGGGATCCAGGCCTGACTGAACTCAAAACAGAGGGCCCTCATTATGAAACTGTGAGCAACCCAGCCGTTGGGACCTTAGAGCAGAAGGCCCACATTCCCATGGGGTTGGGATCCTGGCAGGAGTGTACTCGCACCACAGGGCGCACATCAGAAAATTTTGGGAGCCCAGGAGTTAGGGTCTGACGCCAGAGGGCCCTCATTACCGAGGGGAGGAGACTCCCAGCAGGCACCAACTCCCAACTGAGGGCCCACGTCGCCACGTTGACGTGTGCCAGCCAGGCAGGAGTGACCTCACAGCAGAGGGCCTACCTCACAGAAGGGTGAGGAACCCAGCCAGGATAAGACTCTCACCAGAGGGCCCACATCACCAAGGGGATCGGAACAAGGCAGGAGTGTCCTCACACCAGTGTGGCCACATTATAGAAAGGTGAGGAACCCAGCACATGTGGCCTAAACCAGAGGACCCACATTTCCAAGGTGCTCCGAGTGAGGCAGGCAGGAGTAGCCTAACAACACAGGGCCCACAGAATAAAAAATGTGAGGAATCCAGCAGTTTGAACCTCCCAGCAGGTGGCCCAGAGCATGGAGTCTATGGGATCCAGGCCACAGTGAACTCACAGCAGAGGGCCCACATCATGAAACTGTGAGCAACCCAGCCAGTGGGACCTCAGAGCAGAAGGCGCACATCCCCATGGGGATAGGAACCTCGCAGGAGTGTCCTCGCACAACTTAGCACGTATCAGAAAATGTGGGAACCCAGCAGTTATGGCCTGGCGCCAGAGGGCCCTCATCACGGAGGAGAGGAGGCTACCAGCAGGCTCCAAATGCCACCAGAGGGCCGACGTCACCAAGGCAATGGGAGCAAGCCAGGCAGGAGTTACCTCACAGCAGAGGGCCCACCTCACAGAAGTGTGAGGAGCCCAAACAGGATCAGACTCTAACCAGAGCGCCCACATCACCAAGGGGATGGAAACCAGGCAGGAGTGTCCTCACACCAGTGGGGCCACATCAGCGAAAGGTGAGGAACACAGCACATGTGGCCTCAAACAAGGGGACACACATCACGAAAGGGCTGGGAGTGAGGCATGCAGGAGGAGACTCACAACAGAGCGCCCATAGAATAAAAAAGGTGAGGAACCCCGCAGTTGGAAGCTCCAAGCAGGTGGCCCAGAGCACCGAGGCTATGGGATCCATGCCGGAGTGAATTCACAGCAGAGGGCCCACATTCTGACACTGTGAGCAACCCAGCCGTTGGGACCTCAGGGCAGAAAGCCCACATCCCCATGGGGATGGGACCCTGGCTGGAGTGTATTCGCACGACAGGGCGCACATCAGAAAATTTTGGGAGCGCATGAGTTAGGGCCTGACGCCAGAGGCCCCTCATTACCGAGGGGAGGAGACTCCCAGCAGGCACCAACTCCCAACTGAGGGCCCACATCGCCAAGGTGACGTGTGCCAGCCAGGCAGGAGTGACCTCACAGCAGAGGGCCCACCTCCCAGAAGTGTGAGGAATCCAGACAGGATCAGACTCTCACCAGAGGGCCCCCATCACCAAGGGGATGGGAACCAGGCAGGAGTGTCCTCACACCAGTGGGGCCACATCAATAAAGGTGAGGAAACCGGTACATGTGGCCTTAAACCAGAGGACCTACATCACAAATGGGCTGGGAGTGAGTCAGGAAGTAGGAGCATGAAAACACAGGACACAAAGAATAAAAAAGGTAAGGAATCCAGCAGTAGGAACCTCCCAGCAGGCCGCTCAGAGCACAGAGGCTATGGGATCTAGGCCTGGGTGAACTAACACCAGAGAGCCAACATCATGAAACGGTGAACAACACAGGTGTTGGGACCTTAGAGCAGAAGGCCCACATGCCCATGGGGATGGGAACCTCGCAGGAGTGTCCTCGCACCACTTAGCACGTATCAGAAAATGTGGGTACCCAGCAGTTAGGGCCTGAGGCAAGAGGGCCCCCATCACTGAGGGGAGGTTCCCAGCAGGCTCCAACTGCCACAAGAGGGCCGATGTTGCCCAGGAGGGGTGTGCCAGCCAGGCAGGAGTGACCTCACAGCAGAGGGCCCCCCTCACAGAAGGGTGAGTAACCCAGCCAGGATCAGACTCTCACCAGAGGGCCCACATCATTAAGGGGATAGGAACCAGGCAGGAGTGTCCTCACACCAGTGGGGCCACATCATCGAAAGGCGAGGGACCCAGCATACATGGCCTCAAACCAGAGGACACACATCACCAAGAGGCTGGGAGTGAGGCAGGCAGGAGGAGTCTCAAAACAGAGGGTCCATAGAAGAAAAAAGGTGAGGAATCCCGCAGTTGGAACCTCCCAGCAGGTGGCCAGGAGCAGCGAGGCTATGGGATCCAAGCCGGAGAGAACTCACAGCAGAGGGCCCTCATCATGAAACTGAGCAACCCACGGTTGGGACCTCAGAGCAGAAGTCCCACATTCCCATGGGGTTGGGAACCTGGCAGGAATGTACTCGAACCACAGGGCGCATATCAGAAAATATTGGGAGCTCAGGAGTTAGGGTCTGACGCCAGAGGGCCCTCATTACCGAGGGGAGGAGACACCCAGCAGGCACCAAATCCCACCAGAGAGCCGACGTCGCAAAGGCGGGGTGTGCCAGCCAGGCAGGAGTGACCTCAGAGAAGAGGGCCCACCTCACAGAAGTGTGAGGAACCCAACCAGGATCAGACTCTCACCGGAGGGCCCACATCACCAAGCGGATGGGAACCAGGCAGGAGTGTCTCACACCAGTGGGGCCACATCAGCCAAAGGTGAGGAACCCAGCACATGTGGCCTCAAACCACAGGACACACATCACCAAGGGGCTAGGAGTGAGGCAGGTGTCTGGAGGGGCACATTTAACTCTAATTTCCCACCAGGAAGTGGAATGAACCAAAGTCTCAGAGTGCCGTGCCGGACCCTGATTACGGCCTGAAGCAAACCTGCGGTTCTGTGGCCAGTTTTCAAGGAAACGAGTTAAGAAAGGAAATCACGGGCACTGTAATTCACAAACCTGCAGTGTTATAAATGACAGTTATTGGCAAAATTATATGGAAGTAAGTCTGCAAAGAGGACTTGAAAACGAGGCAGAATTGCAGGAATCATATTTCAGGAGGTAGATTGGAATTGCATTTAAAGCATGTGAAAAGCGGCAGATCTTTGACAGTGATGCACTTGGACAAAAGTGCGTAAACATTTTTTCCTGAATATATTCAGGAAAAAACACATATGCCCTTTTTGGCCAACCAAGCACTCGAGAAATGGAAATCCGCACTACAATGAAGTCTCATTTCCCATTCGTCAAAAGGGCCATCTGAAAAACGTGTAAAAACCAGAAACACAGGACAGGCCATGGAGAACAGGGAGCCTTGTTATGCTGATGGGCGGGATGTAAATTGCCAACAGACACTCTGGAGATGTTTATGGTGTATCCTGAAACATCTGAAAAACAAAGCTACAGACCCTAGGGCACTTCCACTTTTGGCCCTATAGCTTAGGAAAATTAAAATCAACAAGACACAGCCAACACCAAATTTAGGGCTGCTGTGTTTACAAGAACCTTGAGTCCAGTACAAATTAAATATCCCAGAAAGAAAAAAATGGATAAAGGAGTTGTGCTACTTACGTACAACGGAATATCACTCAGCAATGAAATCAAAGTCATCAGGCCTGTAGCACCAAATTGAGTGGATTTAAGTATGATGATTCTAAGAGAAATAGGTCACACAGAGAAAGATAATTATCATAAGATATCACTAATAGAGAGAGTGTAAACTTGGCTACACATAAACTGAATTCCAAAACCGAACAGAGTCTCACATTTAGATAAAAACTTATGCTTGCTTAAGGGGAAAGTTGAGTTGGGGTGCTGTATAAAACCAGAGATTGAAATTAGCACACATACCGTTCCATAAGCCAAATATGTAATAGACAAGACCTACTCTTTGCTCAACGAAATAGACTCATCCATGGTGTATCACCTCACACCTGTTAGAATGGGCATCATCAGAAAATCTACAAACAACAAATGCTGGAAAGGGTGTGGAGATAAGGAACCCTCTTCCACTATTGTTGGGAATGTAAATTGATACAGTCACTGTGGAGAACATTATGGAGTTTCTTATAAAACTAAGAATAGAATTACCATATGATACAGCAATCACACTACTGGGCATATACCCAGACAAAACCATAAATCAAAAAGAGACATTCACCGCAATGTTCATTGCATCACTATTTACAATATCCAGGTAATGGAAGCAACCTAAATGCCCACAGACAGACGAATGCATAAAGATGTGGTACATATATAAAATGGAATATTACTAAGCCATAAAAAGGAATGAAATTGGGTCATTTGTAGAGATGTTGATGGATCTAGAGACTGTCATACGGAGTGAAGTAAGTCAGAAAGAGAAAAACAAATCTTGTCTATTAATGCCTATATGTGGAACCTAGAAAAATTGTACAGATGAACCGTTTTGCCAGGCAGAAATAGAGCAACAGATGTAGACAACAAACGTATGGACACCAAGGGGGGAAAGCTGTTGGGGTGTGGTGGTGGGAGGAGTTGAGAGACTGGGATTGGCATGTATACCTTTATATGTATAAAATAGATAACCAAAAAGAACCTGCTGTATAAAAAAATAAAATAAAATTCAAATTACAAAAAGTAAAACAGAAAAAATATTCTTCCCTTCACATACATGTATTTATATGAATAAATTATTTCCATGCTTATATCTGTAAATACAAAAAAGAGGAATAAAATCTACCTTGAACCAAAAACGAAAAAAAAACAGAACCCACCAGTTACACAGAGGAAAACCGTATCAGGGCACTTGCTCCAGTTGTAAACAATTCTGAAGTTGGTCAGTGGTGGGGAATCATCCCCCATTCAGCCAGCAGGCCCCACGCAACAAGCGTCCTCATTGCAAAGCTGGGGGACCTTGCCGAGGCATCTGTGAGTAAACGTGGGCTGAGCCCCAGGCCAGCTGCTGCTGAAATGTTCCCACCCTTCCCAGGTAAAACACCTGAATATGTACAAGGACTTGAAAGCCTAGAGGAAGGGCCATGGAGCCACATGAGTGACAGCATGCCAGCCGACTTGGTGCCTGCAGGCCAGCCAGGATGGTCCTGGCCCTGGGTGCTCTTCTGGAAGCTTTCCATTTCCCTGCCTGAGATACCCCTGCTGTCCCGGCCCCCACTGCTTTCTTCCTCACTCACCTCTGCCCAGGGAGAAATTCCAGCGGCAGGTATGGGTGACACATCCTCTTCTTTAGCAGGTGGCATCTTGGCAACTGCTGCAGAAAGTCCAGCAGAGCCCCACTCACACTGGGCCACCCACAAAGCCGTGGCCTCTCACTCCCTCCCACCAGTCCAGCCCCAAGACTGCTGACAGGGCAGAGAAAATGGCGTCAGGCACAGCTGCAGGGGCTCTTGCTGCCTGGAGCGGTGTTTATATTGATCTGAACCCAGGCACACCTGGGGAGGTCTGGCCGGCACGGTCGGGCTTCCCAGGCCAGCCAATAATCACCCCTCAGGGGCTCACAGTTGCAGAAACTGGAACTTGCTGAATCGGCCAGGTCCAAGGAACAGGTGTGGGCTCCTGAGAGTCAGGATAGACAAGGGGCTGCAGCTCTGGCTTGTTTTCTAATTATATTATCTGGCCCATGAGTGGGAGACAACTTCAAGAAAACCCTCTCCTAATGAGAGGAACCCAGGAGTCAGGGAGAGGAGGGGTGGCTGGTGGGTGGAGACAGAGGCCTGGTGCCCCGGGTGCAGTGGAAGTCTCTGGAAGACCAGGTGGAGGGAGGCCACACAGAGTGATGCCCAGGGTCACAGACCTGTCGGAGCTGCTGTTTGTTAGTTCAAGTCCTGCTCTGAGGTGCTCTGTGTCAGATCTGAGTGACAGGTGAGCTGGGAGTGCTCTGCAATGAGGGCGATATGCAGGGTTCCTGTGTTCCCAGCCCTGCCATGGTACCTGCAAGGGTAGCTCTGTATCCTGGGAGGGGCCTGACCACGAGAGCCCCATGGGCTGCAGGGGAACCTGCCCAGGGAACACCATATCCTGGGAGGGGCCTGAACACGAGAGCCCCATGGGCTGGGGTGGGGGTGGGGTACCTGCCCAGGTGAGCTCCATATCCTGGGATTGGCCTGACCTCGAGAGCCCCATGGGCTGCTGGAGTCCTGGTAAAGGATGTCAGGACAGTCAGTGAAGCCACCGAGGATATACCTCCAGTAGTTCCTAAATCCTACACCCTGCTGGTCATTCTACCAACCACCAGGACATGGTATTCTGTATTAGTCTTCAATGATGCCTTCTTTTGTATTCTATTAGTCCCAGAGTCACAAGAAATTTTGGCTTGTGAGTGGCAGGACTCAACATACAACTAAAACAATACTTCCGGGCCGTGTTGCCCCAAGGGTTCAAAAATTCCCACACCATCTTTGGGGAAAGCTCAGCTAAAGAACTAAAAGTTCTACCTCTGGAAAAGGAAACACTCCTTCAATATGCAGACGACATTCTGATCGCCAGCCCTACTAAGGAGACCTCTGAACTACCAAGCCAATAAAGGATACAAGTTGTCCAAGACAAAGCTCAAATATCACAGACTATGGTGACCTGCCTGGGCTTCATTCTCACAGAAGGTCGGAGAAGCCCATCCCAGGAAAGGGAAGAAACAATTTACAGCCTTACCCATTTCTGAACCTAGAAGACAGCTTAGGGGTTCCTGGGGAGGCCAGGGTTTGCTGCTTCTGGATCCCTAACTACAGTCTACTAGCTGGGCCTCTATATGAAACACTGAAAGGAAAAGATGATGATCCTTTTGAATAGAATGCAGAAGTGGCCTTTCAAGAATGGAAAGAGCAGTCAATTCAGACCCTTGCCCTGGAACTCCCTAATTTAGCTAAACCCTTTGACCTTTACATTCCTGGTGAACGGTGAATCGCCATTGGAGTATTAGTGCAAAACCTGGGACCACTTGAAATGGAACAATGCAAGAATGCGATCCAGGTAGGATAAACTACGGTCACCAAGGGGCTTGGCCCACTGCCACATCTGGCCAAGATACTGGCAGTATCTGAAAACCTGGAAATCAGCAGCCCAAAAGGCCACCTCCCTCCGAAGGGAAAAGGACCCCACGTGGTGATCCTAACACCCAACCATGCCCTGAAGTTGCAGGGTTGGCTCCATGGGCACACTGACCTTGAGCGAGGAGGCCCTCCAACTCCAACCTCCATAGAGATAACCGGGGCAAAGTGGCACCATGAAGACTCGTGTGAAGGTGTCTGCACGGGCAAATTTAACGCTCATTTCCCACCAGGAAGAGGAATTAACCAAAGGCTCAGCATGCCGTGCCGGAACCAGATTAGGGCCTGAAGCAATCCTGCGGGTTTGCGGCCAGCTCACAAGAAAGCGAGTTGAAGAAAGGAGCTCAGGGACACTGTAATTCACAAACCTGCAGAGTTATAAATGACAGCTATTACCCAAAAATATATTGAAGGAAGGCTGCGAAGAGGACTTGAAAGCGGGGCAGAATTGCAAGAAAACGATTTCAGGGGGTAGACTGGAATTGCATTTAAAGCATAGGAAAAGAGGCAGAACGTCGACAATGATGCACTTGGCCAAAAAGGGCGTATGCGTTTTTTCCTGAATATATTCAGGAAAAAACGCATACGCCCTTTTTGGCCAACCAAGCAAGCATGTTAAAGAAATCTGCACTACAATGAAGTCTCACTGCCCCCCGTTCAAAAGGGCCATCTGAAAAAAGTGTAAAATCCAGAAAGGCAGCACAGGCCATGGAGAACAGGGAGCCTTGTTATGCTGATGGGCGGGATGTAAATTGCCAACAGCCACTCTGGAGATGTGTATGGTGTTTCCTCAAAAACCTAAAAAACAAAGCAATGGAGCCTACGGCATTACCACTTATTTTCCTATAGCTTAGGGAAATTAAAATCAAAAACACACAGCCACCGCAAAGTTTCTGTTTACGGGTCTGTTTACAAGAACCTCGTCTACGGTACAAGTTAAATATCCCAGAAAGCGAAAAATGGATAAAGAAGTGTGGTACGTACGTACAAAGGAATATCACTCACTAATGAAATCTATGTCATAAGGCCCGTCGCGGCATAATGAGTGGATTCAGGTACGATGATTCTAAGTGAAATAGGTCACACAGAAAATGAAACATCATAAGATATCACTAATACACGGAATGTAAACTTGGCTACACATGAACTGAATTACAAAACAGAACAGGGTCTCAAATTTAGAAAACCAACTTATGCTTGCTTAAGGGGAAAGGTGAGTTGTGGTGCTGCATAAAACCAGAGATAGAAATTAGCACAGATACCTTTCCATAAGCCAAATATGTAATAGTCAAGACCTAGCCCTTGCTCAACGAAATGGACTAAACACCCCATATTCAACGCCTAGGATTACACATGACTAGTAAGAACCTTCAAACCCATGGATTTATATGTCTCCGTAAGAGACTCAAGTGTGTGTACAGCGGCATGAATGCAGCAGAGAAAATCCGATAAAACCCATTATCAAAATGAATTACAAAAACAAACACAATGACAGTGAAATAGAGAGCAATTCTTAAATAATTCATTCAGGGCTTGTGATGCAACCTGGATTTACCACATCTACACCCAGAGCTGAGTGAGACATAAGGCTGGACACTTCGGGCTGATAGCATTGGTGAGGTTCGATGAGCAAATGCAGACCCTTTGAAGTCATACTGCATGGTACCCATTCCATGGGTCCCAACTCTCCAGGTTTAAGGGATACTTCCTTCAGCTAAAACATGCATGGGAAACCCACAGTACAGTGCACTGTGTGACCGGGAAACGTTTTCAAATGCATCTCAGTTTTCGTCCCCTTTTACTCGGGTTCACCATTCCAGACCGTTTACTAACACTCTCCCCACTTGGAGAGTCAGTGCCTTTAACCTCCTGTTTGGCACAGTTTGCAATTTCTGCGCAAGATGAACAGGAATAGGGAGAACCAATGAGAGACTAGCTGTAGGTGTCTGGACAGGCAAATGGAACGCTCATTTCCCACCAGGAAGAGGAATTAACCAAAGGCTCAGCATGCCGTGCCGGAACCAGATTAGGGCCTGAAGCATTCCTGCGGGTTTGCGGCCAGCTCACAAGAAAGCGAGTTGAAGAAAGGAGCTCAGGGGCACTGTAATTCACAAACCTGCAGAGTTATAAATGACAGCTATCGTCCAAAAATATATTGAAGGAAGGCTGCGAAGAGGACTGGAAAGCGGGGCAGAATTGCAGGAAAACGAGTTCAGGGGGTAGACTGGAATTGCATTTAAAGGATAGGAAAAGAGGCAGAACGTCGACAATGATGCACTTGGCCAAAAAGGGCGTATGCGTTTTTTCCTGAATATACTCAGGAAAAAACGCATACGCCCTTTTTGGCCAACCAAGCCAGCATGTTAAAGAAATCTGCACTACAAAGAAGTCTCACTGCCCCCCGTTCAAAAGGGCCATCTGAAAAAAGTGTAAAATCCAGAAAGGCAGCACAGGCCATGGAGAACAGGGAGCCTTGTTATGCTGATGGGCGGGATGTAAATTGCCAACAGCCACTCTGGAGAAGTGTATGGTGTTTCCTGAAACACCTAAGAAACAAAGCAACGGAGACTACGGCACTTCCACTTATGGTCTTATAGATCACGGAAATTAAAATCAAAAACAGACAGCCACCCCAAAGTTTCAGACGGCTCTGTTTACAGGAATCTCGTCTACGGTACAAGTTAAATATCCCAGAATGTGAAAAATGGATAAAGAAGTTGTGGTACACACATTCAATGGAATATCACTCAGCAATGAAATCTATGTCATCAGGCCCATCGTGGCATAATGAGTGGATTCAGGTACGATGATTCTAAGTGAAATAAGTCACACAGAAAATGAAACATCATAAGATATCACTAATACACGGAATGTAAACTTGGCTACACATGAGCTGAATTACAAAACAGAACAGGGTCTCAAATTTAGAAAACCACCTTATGCTTGCTTAAGGGGAAAAGTGAGTTGGGGTGCTGCATAAAACCAGAGATAGAAATTAGCACAGATACCTTTCCATAAGCCAAATATGTAATAGTCAAGACCTAGCCCTTGCTCAACGAAATGGACTAAACACCCCATATTCAACGCCTAGGAATACACCTGACTAGTAAGTATCTTCAAACCCATGGATTTATATGTCTCCATAAGAGACTCAAGTGTGTGTACAGCGGCATGAATGCAGCAGAGAAAATCCGATAAATCCCATTATCAAAATGAATTACAAAAACAAACACAATGACAGTGAAATAGAGAGCAATTCTTAAATAATTCATTCAGGGCTTGTGATGCAACCTGGATTTACCACATCTACAACCAGAGCTGAGTGAGACATAAGGCTGTACACTTCAGCCTGATAGCATTGGTGAGGTTCGTTGAGAAAATGCAGGCCCTTTGAAGTCATACTGCATGGTACCCATTCCATGGGTCCCAACTCTCCAGGTTTAAGGGATTCTTCCTTCAGCTAAAACATGCATGGGAAACCCACAGTATGGTGCACCGTGTGACCGGGAAACCTTTTCAAATGCATCTCAGTTTTCGTCCCCTTTTACTCGGGTTCACGATTGAAGACCCTTTACTAATACTCTCCCCACTTAGAGAGTCAGTGCCTTTAACCTCCTGTTCGGCACAGTTTGCAATTTCTGCGCAAGATGAACAAGAATAGGGAGAACCAATGAGAGACTGGCTCTAGGTGTCTGCACGTTCAAATATAACACTCATTTCCCACCAGGAAGAGGAATTTACCAAAGGATCAGCATGCTGTGCCGGAACCAGATTAGGGCATGAAGCAATCCTGCGGGTTTGCGGCCAGCTCACAAGAAAGCGAGTAGAAGAAAGGAGCTCAGGCGCACTGTCATTCACAAACCTGCAGAGTTATAAATGTCAGCTATTGTCCAAAAATGTATTGAAGTAAGGCTGCGTAGAGGACTTGAAAGCGGGGCAGAATTGCAGGAAAACGAGTTCAGGGGCAGACTGGAATTGCATTTAAAGCATAAGGAAAGAGACAGAAAGTCGACAATGATGCACTTGGTCAAAAAGGGCGTATGCGTTTTTTCCTGAATATATTCAAGAAAAAACACATACGCCCTTTTTGGCCAAACAAGCAAGCCTGTAAAGAAATCTGCATTACAATGAAGTCTCACTGCCCCCCTGTCAAAAGGGACATCTGAAAAAAGTGAAAAATCCAGAAAGGCAGGACAGGCCATGGAGAACAGGGAGCCTTGTTATGCTGATGGGCGGGATGTAACTTGCCAACAGCCACTCTGGAGAAGTGTATGGTGTTTCCTCAAACACCTAAAAAACTAAGCAACGGAGCCTACGGCACTTCAACTTATGGTTCTATAGCTTAGGGAAATTAAAATCAAAAAGACACAGCCACCCATAAATTTTGGATGGCTCTGCTTACAAGAACCTCATTTACGGTACAAGTGAAATATCCCAGAAAGCAAAAAATGGATAAAGAAGTTGTTGTACGTACGTACAATGGAATATCACTCAGCAATGAAATCTATGTCATGAGGCCCGTCGCGGCATAATGAGTGGATTCAGGTACGATCATTCTAAGTTAACTAAGTCACACAGAAAAAGAAACACCATAAGATATCTCAAATACACGGAATGCAAACATGGCTGCACATGAATTCAATTACAAAACAGAAAAGGGTCTCAAATTTAGAAAACCAACTTATGCTTGCTTAAGGGGAAAGGTGAGTTGTGGTGCTGCATAAAACCAGAGATTGAAATTAGCACAGATACCTTTCCATAAGCAAATATGTAATAGTCAGGACCTACTCCTTGCTCCACGAAATGGACTCAACACCCCATATTCAATGCCTAGGAATATACCTGACTAGTAAGAATCTGAAAACCCATGGATTTATATGTCTCCATAAGAGAATCAAGCATGTGTACAGCGGCATAAACGCAGCAGTGAAAATCCGATAAATCCCATTATCAAAATAAATTACAAAAACAAAACACAATGACAGTGAAATAGAGAGCAATTCTTAAATAATTCATTCAGGGCTTGTGATGCAACGTGGATTTACCACATCTACACCCCGAGCTGAGGGAGACATAAGGCTGGACACTTCGGGCTGATAGCATTGGTGACGTTCGGTGAGCAAAGGCAACCCTTTGAAGTCATACTGCGTGGTACCCATTCCATGGGTCCCAACTCTCCAGGTTGAAGGGATTCTTCCTTCAGGTAAAACATGCATGGGCAACCCAGAATATGGTCCACCGTGTGACCGGGAAAACTTTTTAAATGCGTCTCAGTTTTCGTCCCCTCGTACTCGGTTTTACCATTCCAGATGCTTTACTAACACTCTCCCCACTTGGAGAGTCAGTGCCTTTAACCTCCTGTTTGGCACAGTTTGGAATTTCTGCGCAAGATGAACAGGAATAGGGAGAACCAATGAGAGATTAGCTGTAGGTGTCTGCACGAACAAATTTAATGCTCATTTCCCACCAGGAAGAGGAATTAGCCAAAGGCTCAGCATGCCGTGTCGGAACCAGATTAGGGCCTGAAGCAATCCTGCGGTTTTGCGGCCAGCTCACAAGAAAGCGAGTTGAAGAAAGGAGCTCAGGGGCAGTGTAATTCACAAACCTGCAGAGTTATAAATGACAGCTATCGTCCAAAAATATATTGAAGTAAGGCTGCAAAGAGGACTTGAACGCGGGGCAGAATTCCAGGAATACGATTTCAGGAGGTAGACGGGAAGTCCTCTGAAAGTATAGGAGAAGAGGCAGAACCTCGACAATGATGCACTTGGTCAAAAAGGGCATATGCGTTTCTTCCAGGGCCCTTATTAAAGAGGGTAGGAGGCTCCCAGCATGCTTCAGTGGCCAACAGAGGGCCTACGTCGCCAAGGCGACATGAGCCATCCAGGCAGGAGTGACCTCACATCAGAGGGCCCACCTCACAGAAGGGTAAGGAACCCAGTCAAGATCAGACTCTCACCAGAGTGCCCACATAAGCAAGGGGCTGGGAACCAGGCAGGAGTGTCCTCACACCCGTGGTGCCACATCATCGAAAGTTGAGGTACCCAGCACATGTGGCCTCAAACCAGAGGACCCACATCACCATGGGTCTCGGAGCGAGGCAGGCAGGATTAACCTCAAAACACATGGCCCATTGTATAAAAAAGGTGAGCAATCCAGCAGTTGGAACATCCCAGCAGGCGGCCCAGAGCACCGAGGCTATGGGATCCAGGCAGTGATGAACTCACAACAGAGGGCCCTCATCGTGATACTGTAAGCAACCCAGCCGTTGTAACCTCAGAGCACAAGGCCCACATCCCCATGGGGAAGGGAACCAAGCAGGAGTGTCATCGCACCAGTGGGCACACATCAGAAAAGGTGGGGAGCCCAGCAGTTAGGGCCGGACGCCAGAGGGCCCTCATCACTGAGGAGAGGAGGCTCCCAGCAAGCTCCAACTGCTACCAGAAGGCCGACGTCGCCAATGCAGGGTGTGCCAGCCAGGCAGGAGTGACCTCAGAGCAGAGGGCCAACCACACAAAAGTGTGAGGAACCCAAAGAGGATCAGACTCTCACCGGAGGGCCCACATCACCAAGGGAATGGAAACCAGGCAGGAGTGTTCTCACACCAGTGTGGTCACATCACCGAAATGTAACGGACCCAGCACACGTGGCCTCAAACTACAGGACACACATCACCAAGGGGCTGGGAGTGAGGCAGGCAGGAGGAGCCTCCAAACAGAGGGCCCATAGCGTAAAAAAGGTGAGGAATCCCGCAGTTGGAACCTCACAGCAGGTGGCCAGGAGCAGCGAGGCTATGGGATCCAGGCCTGACTGAACTCAAAACAGAGGGCCCTCATTATGAAACTGTGAGCAACCCAGCCGTTGGGACCTTAGAGCAGAAGGCCCACATTCCCATGGGGTTGGGATCCTGGCAGGAGTGTACTCGCACCACAGGGCGCACATCAGAAAATTTTGGGAGCCCAGGAGTTAGGGTCTGACGCCAGAGGGCCCTCATTACCAAGGGGAGGAGACTCCCAGCAGGCACCAACTCCCAACTGAGGGCCCACGTCGCCACGTTGACGTGTGCCAGCCAGGCAGGAGTGACCTCACAGCAGAGGGCCTACCTCACAGAAGGGTGAGGAACCCAGCCAGGATAAGACTCTCACCAGAGGGCCCACATCACCAAGGGGATCGGAACAAGGCAGGAGTGTCCTCACACCAGTGTGGCCACATTATAGAAAGGTGAGGAACCCAGCACATGTGGCCTAAACCAGAGGACCCACATTTCCAAGGTGCTCCGAGTGAGGCAGGCAGGAGTAGCCTAACAACACAGGGCCCACAGAATAAAAAATGTGAGGAATCCAGCAGTTTGAACCTCCCAGCAGGTGGCCCAGAGCATGGAGTCTATGGGATCCAGGCCACAGTGAACTCACAGCAGAGGGCCCACATCATGAAACTGTGAGCAACCCAGCCAGTGGGACCTCAGAGCAGAAGGCGCACATCCCCATGGGGATAGGAACCTCGCAGGAGTGTCCTCGCACAACTTAGCACGTATCAGAAAATGTGGGAACCCAGCAGTTATGGCCTGGCGCCAGAGGGCCCTCATCACGGAGGAGAGGAGGCTACCAGCAGGCTCCAAATGCCACCAGAGGGCCGACGTCACCAAGGCAATGGGAGCAAGCCAGGCAGGAGTTACCTCACAGCAGAGGGCCCACCTCACAGAAGTGTGAGGAGCCCAAACAGGATCAGACTCTAACCAGAGCGCCCACATCACCAAGGGGATGGAAACCAGGCAGGAGTGTCCTCACACCAGTGGGGCCACATCAGCGAAAGGTGAGGAACACAGCACATGTGGCCTCAAACAAGGGGACACACATCACGAAAGGGCTGGGAGTGAGGCATGCAGGAGGAGACTCACAACAGAGCGCCCATAGAATAAAAAAGGTGAGGAACCCCGCAGTTGGAAGCTCCAAGCAGGTGGCCCAGAGCACCGAGGCTATGGGATCCATGCCGGAGTGAATTCACAGCAGAGGGCCCACATTCTGACACTGTGAGCAACCCAGCCGTTGGGACCTCAGGGCAGAAAGCCCACATCCCCATGGGGATGGGACCCTGGCTGGAGTGTATTCGCACGACAGGGCGCACATCAGAAAATTTTGGGAGCGCATGAGTTAGGGCCTGACGCCAGAGGCCCCTCATTACCGAGGGGAGGAGACTCCCAGCAGGCACCAACTCCCAACTGAGGGCCCACATCGCCAAGGTGACGTGTGCCAGCCAGGCAGGAGTGACCTCACAGCAGAGGGCCCACCTCCCAGAAGTGTGAGGAATCCAGACAGGATCAGACTCTCACCAGAGGGCCCCCATCACCAAGGGGATGGGAACCAGGCAGGAGTGTCCTCACACCAGTGGGGCCACATCAATAAAGGTGAGGAAACCGGTACATGTGGCCTTAAACCAGAGGACCTACATCACAAATGGGCTGGGAGTGAGTCAGGAAGTAGGAGCATGAAAACACAGGACACAAAGAATAAAAAAGGTAAGGAATCCAGCAGTAGGAACCTCCCAGCAGGCCGCTCAGAGCACAGAGGCTATGGGATCTAGGCCTGGGTGAACTAACACCAGAGAGCCAACATCATGAAACGGTGAACAACACAGGTGTTGGGACCTTAGAGCAGAAGGCCCACATGCCCATGGGGATGGGAACCTCGCAGGAGTGTCCTCGCACCACTTAGCACGTATCAGAAAATGTGGGTACCCAGCAGTTAGGGCCTGAGGCAAGAGGGCCCCCATCACTGAGGGGAGGTTCCCAGCAGGCTCCAACTGCCACAAGAGGGCCGATGTTGCCCAGGAGGGGTGTGCCAGCCAGGCAGGAGTGACCTCACAGCAGAGGGCCCCCCTCACAGAAGGGTGAGTAACCCAGCCAGGATCAGACTCTCACCAGAGGGCCCACATCATTAAGGGGATAGGAACCAGGCAGGAGTGTCCTCACACCAGTGGGGCCACATCATCGAAAGGCGAGGGACCCAGCATACATGGCCTCAAACCAGAGGACACACATCACCAAGAGGCTGGGAGTGAGGCAGGCAGGAGGAGTCTCAAAACAGAGGGTCCATAGAAGAAAAAAGGTGAGGAATCCCGCAGTTGGAACCTCCCAGCAGGTGGCCAGGAGCAGCGAGGCTATGGGATCCAAGCCGGAGAGAACTCACAGCAGAGGGCCCTCATCATGAAACTGAGCAACCCACGGTTGGGACCTCAGAGCAGAAGTCCCACATTCCCATGGGGTTGGGAACCTGGCAGGAATGTACTCGAACCACAGGGCGCATATCAGAAAATATTGGGAGCTCAGGAGTTAGGGTCTGACGCCAGAGGGCCCTCATTACCGAGGGGAGGAGACACCCAGCAGGCACCAAATCCCACCAGAGAGCCGACGTCGCAAAGGCGGGGTGTGCCAGCCAGGCAGGAGTGACCTCAGAGAAGAGGGCCCACCTCACAGAAGTGTGAGGAACCCAACCAGGATCAGACTCTCACCGGAGGGCCCACATCACCAAGCGGATGGGAACCAGGCAGGAGTGTCTCACACCAGTGGGGCCACATCAGCCAAAGGTGAGGAACCCAGCACATGTGGCCTCAAACCACAGGACACACATCACCAAGGGGCTAGGAGTGAGGCAGGTGTCTGGAGGGGCACATTTAACTCTAATTTCCCACCAGGAAGTGGAATGAACCAAAGTCTCAGAGTGCCGTGCCGGACCCTGATTACGGCCTGAAGCAAACCTGCGGTTCTGTGGCCAGTTTTCAAGGAAACGAGTTAAGAAAGGAAATCACGGGCACTGTAATTCACAAACCTGCAGTGTTATAAATGACAGTTATTGGCAAAATTATATGGAAGTAAGTCTGCAAAGAGGACTTGAAAACGAGGCAGAATTGCAGGAATCATATTTCAGGAGGTAGATTGGAATTGCATTTAAAGCATGTGAAAAGCGGCAGATCTTTGACAGTGATGCACTTGGACAAAAGTGCGTAAACATTTTTTCCTGAATATATTCAGGAAAAAACACATATGCCCTTTTTGGCCAACCAAGCACTCGAGAAATGGAAATCCGCACTACAATGAAGTCTCATTTCCCATTCGTCAAAAGGGCCATCTGAAAAACGTGTAAAAACCAGAAACACAGGACAGGCCATGGAGAACAGGGAGCCTTGTTATGCTGATGGGCGGGATGTAAATTGCCAACAGACACTCTGGAGATGTTTATGGTGTATCCTGAAACATCTGAAAAACAAAGCTACAGACCCTAGGGCACTTCCACTTTTGGCCCTATAGCTTAGGAAAATTAAAATCAACAAGACACAGCCAACACCAAATTTAGGGCTGCTGTGTTTACAAGAACCTTGAGTCCAGTACAAATTAAATATCCCAGAAAGAAAAAAATGGATAAAGGAGTTGTGCTACTTACGTACAACGGAATATCACTCAGCAATGAAATCAAAGTCATCAGGCCTGTAGCACCAAATTGAGTGGATTTAAGTATGATGATTCTAAGAGAAATAGGTCACACAGAGAAAGATAATTATCATAAGATATCACTAATAGAGAGAGTGTAAACTTGGCTACACATAAACTGAATTCCAAAACCGAACAGAGTCTCACATTTAGATAAAAACTTATGCTTGCTTAAGGGGAAAGTTGAGTTGGGGTGCTGTATAAAACCAGAGATTGAAATTAGCACACATACCGTTCCATAAGCCAAATATGTAATAGACAAGACCTACTCTTTGCTCAACGAAATAGACTCATCCATGGTGTATCACCTCACACCTGTTAGAATGGGCATCATCAGAAAATCTACAAACAACAAATGCTGGAAAGGGTGTGGAGATAAGGAACCCTCTTCCACTATTGTTGGGAATGTAAATTGATACAGTCACTGTGGAGAACATTATGGAGTTTCTTATAAAACTAAGAATAGAATTACCATATGATACAGCAATCACACTACTGGGCATATACCCAGACAAAACCATAAATCAAAAAGAGACATTCACCGCAATGTTCATTGCATCACTATTTACAATATCCAGGTAATGGAAGCAACCTAAATGCCCACAGACAGACGAATGCATAAAGAAGTGGTACATATATAAAATGGAATATTACTAAGCCATAAAAAGGAATGAAATTGGGTCATTTGTAGAGATGTTGATGGATCTAGAGACTGTCATACGGAGTGAAGTAAGTCAGAAAGAGAAAAACAAATCTTGTCTATTAATGCCTATATGTGGAACCTAGAAAAATTGTACAGATGAACCGTTTTGCCAGGCAGAAATAGAGCAACAGATGTAGACAACAAACGTATGGACACCAAGGGGGGAAAGCTGTTGGGGTGTGGTGGTGGGAGGAGTTGAGAGACTGGGATTGGCATGTATACCTTTATATGTATAAAATAGATAACCAAAAAGAACCTGCTGTATAAAAAAATAAAATAAAATTCAAATTACAAAAAGTAAAACAGAAAAAATATTCTTCCCTTCACATACATGTATTTATATGAATAAATTATTTCCATGCTTATATCTGTAAATACAAAAAAGAGGAATAAAATCTACCTTGAACCAAAAACGAAAAAAAAACAGAACCCACCAGTTACACAGAGGAAAACCGTATCAGGGCACTTGCTCCAGTTGTAAACAATTCTGAAGTTGGTCAGTGGTGGGGAATCATCCCCCATTCAGCCAGCAGGCCCCACGCAACAAGCGTCCTCATTGCAAAGCTGGGGGACCATGCCGAGGCATCTGTGAGTAAACGTGGGCTGAGCCCCAGGCCAGCTGCTGCTGAAATGTTCCCACCCTTCCCAGGTAAAACACCTGAATATGTACAAGGACTTGAAAGCCTAGAGGAAGGGCCATGGAGCCACATGAGTGACAGCATGCCAGCCGACTTGGTGCCTGCAGGCCAGCCAGGATGGTCCTGGCCCTGGGTGCTCTTCTGGAAGCTTTCCATTTCCCTGCCTGAGATACCCCTGCTGTCCCGGCCCCCACTGCTTTCTTCCTCACTCACCTCTGCCCAGGGAGAAATTCCAGCGGCAGGTATGGGTGACACATCCTCTTCTTTAGCAGGTGGCATCTTGGCAACTGCTGCAGAAAGTCCAGCAGAGCCCCACTCACACTGGGCCACCCACAAAGCCGTGGCCTCTCACTCCCTCCCACCAGTCCAGCCCCAAGACTGCTGACAGGGCAGAGAAAATGGCGTCAGGCACAGCTGCAGGGGCTCTTGCTGCCTGGAGCGGTGTTTATATTGATCTGAACCCAGGCACACCTGGGGAGGTCTGGCCGGCACGGTCGGGCTTCCCAGGCCAGCCAATAATCACCCCTCAGGGGCTCACAGTTGCAGAAACTGGAACTTGCTGAATCGGCCAGGTCCAAGGAACAGGTGTGGGCTCCTGAGAGTCAGGATAGACAAGGGGCTGCAGCTCTGGCTTGTTTTCTAATTATATTATCTGGCCCATGAGTGGGAGACAACTTCAAGAAAACCCTCTCCTAATGAGAGGAACCCAGGAGTCAGGGAGAGGAGGGGTGGCTGGTGGGTGGAGACAGAGGCCTGGTGCCCCGGGTGCAGTGGAAGTCTCTGGAAGACCAGGTGGAGGGAGGCCACACAGAGTGATGCCCAGGGTCACAGACCTGTCGGAGCTGCTGTTTGTTAGTTCAAGTCCTGCTCTGAGGTGCTCTGTGTCAGATCTGAGTGACAGGTGAGCTGGGAGTGCTCTGCAATGAGGGCGATATGCAGGGTTCCTGTGTTCCCAGCCCTGCCATGGTACCTGCAAGGGTAGCTCTGTATCCTGGGAGGGGCCTGACCACGAGAGCCCCATGGGCTGCAGGGGAACCTGCCCAGGGAACCCCATATCCTGGGAGGGGCCTGAACACGAGAGCCCCATGGGCTGGGGTGGGGGTGGGGTACCTGCCCAGGTGAGCTCCATATCCTGGGATTGGCCTGACCTCGAGAGCCCCATGGGCTGCTGGAGTCCTGGTAAAGGATGTCAGGACAGTCAGTGAAGCCACCGAGGATATACCTCCAGTAGTTCCTAAATCCTACACCCTGCTGGTCATTCTACCAACCACCAGGACATGGTATTCTGTATTAGTCTTCAATGATGCCTTCTTTTGTATTCTATTAGTCCCAGAGTCACAAGAAATTTTGGCTTGTGAGTGGCAGGACTCAACATACAACTAAAACAATACTTCCGGGCCGTGTTGCCCCAAGGGTTCAAAAATTCCCACACCATCTTTGGGGAAAGCTCAGCTAAAGAACTAAAAGTTCTACCTCTGGAAAAGGAAACACTCCTTCAATATGCAGACGACATTCTGATCGCCAGCCCTACTAAGGAGACCTCTGAACTACCAAGCCAATAAAGGATACAAGTTGTCCAAGACAAAGCTCAAATATCACAGACTACGGTGACCTGCCTGGGCTTCATTCTCACAGAAGGTCGGAGAAGCCCATCCCAGGAAAGGGAAGAAACAATTTACAGCCTTACCCATTTCTGAACCTAGAAGACAGCTTAGGGGTTCCTGGGGAGGCCAGGGTTTGCTGCTTCTGGATCCCTAACTACAGTCTACTAGCTGGGCCTCTATATGAAACACTGAAAGGAAAAGATGATGATCCTTTTGAATAGAATGCAGAAGTGGCCTTTCAAGAATGGAAAGAGCAGTCAATTCAGACCCTTGCCCTGGAACTCCCTAATTTAGCTAAACCCTTTGACCTTTACATTCCTGGTGAACGGTGAATCGCCATTGGAGTATTAGTGCAAAACCTGGGACCACTTGAGATGGAACAATGCAAGAATGCGATCCAGGTAGGATAAACTGCGGTCACCAAGGGGCTTGGCCCACCGCCACATCTGGCCAAGATACTGGCAGTATCTGAAAACCTGGAAATCAGCAGCCCAAAAGGCCACCTCCCTCCGAAGGGAAAAGGACCCCACGTGGTGATCCTAACACCCAACCATGCCCTGAAGTTGCAGGGTTGGCTCCGTGGGCACACTGACCTTGAGCGAGGAGGCCCTCCAACTCCAACCTCCATAGAGATAACCGGGGCAAAGTGGCACCATGAAGACTCGTGTGAAGGTGTCTGCACGGGCAAATTTAACGCTCATTTCCCACCAGGAAGAGGAATTAACCAAAGGCTCAGCATGCCGTGCCGGAACCAGATTAGGGCCTGAAGCAATCCTGCGGGTTTGCGGCCAGCTCACAAGAAAGCGAGTTGAAGAAAGGAGCTCAGGGACACTGTAATTCACAAACCTGCAGAGTTATAAATGACAGCTATTACCCAAAAATATATTGAAGGAAGGCTGCGAAGAGGACTTGAAAGCGGGGCAGAATTGCAAGAAAACGATTTCAGGGGGTAGACTGGAATTGCATTTAAAGCATAGGAAAAGAGGCAGAACGTCGACAATGATGCACTTGGCCAAAAAGGGCGTATGCGTTTTTTCCTGAATATATTCAGGAAAAAACGCATACGCCCTTTTTGGCCAACCAAGCAAGCATGTTAAAGAAATCTGCACTACAATGAAGTCTCACTGCCCCCCGTTCAAAAGGGCCATCTGAAAAAAGTGTAAAATCCAGAAAGGCAGCACAGGCCATGGAGAACAGGGAGCCTTGTTATGCTGATGGGCGGGATGTAAATTGCCAACAGCCACTCTGGAGATGTGTATGGTGTTTCCTCAAAAACCTAAAAAACAAAGCAATGGAGCCTACGGCATTACCACTTATTTTCCTATAGCTTAGGGAAATTAAAATCAAAAACACACAGCCACCGCAAAGTTTCTGTTTACGGGTCTGTTTACAAGAACCTCGTCTACGGTACAAGTTAAATATCCCAGAAAGCGAAAAATGGATAAAGAAGTGTGGTACGTACGTACAAAGGAATATCACTCACTAATGAAATCTATGTCATCAGGCCCGTCGCGGCATAATGAGTGGATTCAGGTACGATGATTCTAAGTGAAATAGGTCACACAGAAAATGAAACATCATAAGATATCACTAATACACGGAATGTAAACTTGGCTACACATGAACTGAATTACAAAACAGAACAGGGTCTCAAATTTAGAAAACCAACTTATGCTTGCTTAAGGGGAAAGGTGAGTTGTGGTGCTGCATAAAACCAGAGATAGAAATTAGCACAGATACCTTTCCATAAGCCAAATATGTAATAGTCAAGACCTAGCCCTTGCTCAACGAAATGGACTAAACACCCCATATTCAACGCCTAGGATTACACATGACTAGTAAGAACCTTCAAACCCATGGATTTATATGTCTCCGTAAGAGACTCAAGTGTGTGTACAGCGGCATGAATGCAGCAGAGAAAATCCGATAAAACCCATTATCAAAATGAATTACAAAAACAAACACAATGACAGTGAAATAGAGAGCAATTCTTAAATAATTCATTCAGGGCTTGTGATGCAACCTGGATTTACCACATCTACACCCAGAGCTGAGTGAGACATAAGGCTGGACACTTCGGGCTGATAGCATTGGTGAGGTTCGATGAGCAAATGCAGACCCTTTGAAGTCATACTGCATGGTACCCATTCCATGGGTCCCAACTCTCCAGGTTTAAGGAATACTTCCTTCAGCTAAAACATGCATGGGAAACCCACAGTACAGTGCACTGTGTGACCGGGAAACGTTTTCAAATGCATCTCAGTTTTCGTCCCCTTTTACTCGGGTTCACCATTCCAGACCGTTTACTAACACTCTCCCCACTTGGAGAGTCAGTGCCTTTAACCTCCTGTTTGGCACAGTTTGCAATTTCTGCGCAAGATGAACAGGAATAGGGAGAACCAATGAGAGACTAGCTGTAGGTGTCTGGACAGGCAAATGGAACGCTCATTTCCCACCAGGAAGAGGAATTAACCAAAGGCTCAGCATGCCGTGCCGGAACCAGATTAGGGCCTGAAGCATTCCTGCGGGTTTGCGGCCAGCTCACAAGAAAGCGAGTTGAAGAAAGGAGCTCAGGGGCACTGTAATTCACAAACCTGCAGAGTTATAAATGACAGCTATCGTCCAAAAATATATTGAAGGAAGGCTGCGAAGAGGACTGGAAAGCGGGGCAGAATTGCAGGAAAACGAGTTCAGGGGGTAGACTGGAATTGCATTTAAAGCATAGGAAAAGAGGCAGAACGTCGACAATGATGCACTTGGCCAAAAAGGGCGTATGCGTTTTTTCCTGAATATATTCAGGAAAAAACGCATACGCCCTTTTTGGCCAACCAAGCCAGCATGTTAAAGAAATCTGCACTACAAAGAAGTCTCACTGCCCCCCGTTCAAAAGGGCCATCTGAAAAAAGTGTAAAATCCAGAAAGGCAGCACAGGCCATGGAGAACAGGGAGCCTTGTTATGCTGATGGGCGGGATGTAAATTGCCAACAGCCACTCTGGAGAAGTGTATGGTGTTTCCTGAAACACCTAAGAAACAAAGCAACGGAGACTACGGCACTTCCACTTATGGTCTTATAGATCACGGAAATTAAAATCAAAAACAGACAGCCACCCCAAAGTTTCAGACGGCTCTGTTTACAGGAATCTCGTCTACGGTACAAGTTAAATATCCCAGAATGTGAAAAATGGATAAAGAAGTTGTGGTACACACATTCAATGGAATATCACTCAGCAATGAAATCTATGTCATCAGGCCCATCGTGGCATAATGAGTGGATTCAGGTACGATGATTCTAAGTGAAATAAGTCACACAGAAAATGAAACATCATAAGATATCACTAATACACGGAATGTAAACTTGGCTACACATGAACTGAATTACAAAACAGAACAGGGTCTCAAATTTAGAAAACCACCTTATGCTTGCTTAAGGGGAAAAGTGAGTTGGGGTGCTGCATAAAACCAGAGATAGAAATTAGCACAGATACCTTTCCATAAGCCAAATATGTAATAGTCAAGACCTAGCCCTTGCTCAACGAAATGGACTAAACACCCCATATTCAACGCCTAGGAATACACCTGACTAGTAAGTATCTTCAAACCCATGGATTTATATGTCTCCATAAGAGACTCAAGTGTGTGTACAGCGGCATGAATGCAGCAGAGAAAATCCGATAAATCCCATTATCAAAATGAATTACAAAAACAAACACAATGACAGTGAAATAGAGAGCAATTCTTAAATAATTCATTCAGGGCTTGTGATGCAACCTGGATTTACCACATCTACAACCAGAGCTGAGTGAGACATAAGGCTGTACACTTCAGCCTGATAGCATTGGTGAGGTTCGTTGAGAAAATGCAGGCCCTTTGAAGTCATACTGCATGGTACCCATTCCATGGGTCCCAACTCTCCAGGTTTAAGGGATTCTTCCTTCAGCTAAAACATGCATGGGAAACCCACAGTATGGTGCACCGTGTGACCGGGAAACCTTTTCAAATGCATCTCAGTTTTCGTCCCCTTTTACTCGGGTTCACGATTGAAGACCCTTTACTAATACTCTCCCCACTTAGAGAGTCAGTGCCTTTAACCTCCTGTTCGGCACAGTTTGCAATTTCTGCGCAAGATGAACAAGAATAGGGAGAACCAATGAGAGACTAGCTCTAGGTGTCTGCACGTTCAAATATAACACTCATTTCCCACCAGGAAGAGGAATTTACCAAAGGATCAGCATGCTGTGCCGGAACCAGATTAGGGCATGAAGCAATCCTGCGGGTTTGCGGCCAGCTCACAAGAAAGCGAGTAGAAGAAAGGAGCTCAGGCGCACTGTCATTCACAAACCTGCAGAGTTATAAATGTCAGCTATTGTCCAAAAATGTATTGAAGTAAGGCTGCGTAGAGGACTTGAAAGCGGGGCAGAATTGCAGGAAAACGAGTTCAGGGGCAGACTGGAATTGCATTTAAAGCATAAGGAAAGAGACAGAAAGTCGACAATGATGCACTTGGTCAAAAAGGGCGTATGCGTTTTTTCCTGAATATATTCAAGAAAAAACACATACGCCCTTTTTGGCCAAACAAGCAAGCCTGTAAAGAAATCTGCATTACAATGAAGTCTCACTGCCCCCCTGTCAAAAGGGACATCTGAAAAAAGTGAAAAATCCAGAAAGGCAGGACAGGCCATGGAGAACAGGGAGCCTTGTTATGCTGATGGGCGGGATGTAACTTGCCAACAGCCACTCTGGAGAAGTGTATGGTGTTTCCTCAAACACCTAAAAAACTAAGCAACGGAGCCTACGGCACTTCAACTTATGGTTCTATAGCTTAGGGAAATTAAAATCAAAAAGACACAGCCACCCATAAATTTTGGACGGCTCTGCTTACAAGAACCTCATTTACGGTACAAGTGAAATATCCCAGAAAGCAAAAAATGGATAAAGAAGTTGTTGTACGTACGTACAATGGAATATCACTCAGCAATGAAATCTATGTCATGAGGCCCGTCGCGGCATAATGAGTGGATTCAGGTACGATCATTCTAAGTTAACTAAGTCACACAGAAAAAGAAACACCATAAGATATCTCAAATACACGGAATGCAAACATGGCTGCACATGAATTCAATTACAAAACAGAAAAGGGTCTCAAATTTAGAAAACCAACTTATGCTTGCTTAAGGGGAAAGGTGAGTTGTGGTGCTGCATAAAACCAGAGATTGAAATTAGCACAGATACCTTTCCATAAGCAAATATGTAATAGTCAGGACCTACTCCTTGCTCCACGAAATGGACTCAACACCCCATATTCAATGCCTAGGAATATACCTGACTAGTAAGAATCTGAAAACCCATGGATTTATATGTCTCCATAAGAGAATCAAGCATGTGTACAGCGGCATAAACGCAGCAGTGAAAATCCGATAAATCCCATTATCAAAATAAATTACAAAAACAAAACACAATGACAGTGAAATAGAGAGCAATTCTTAAATAATTCATTCAGGGCTTGTGATGCAACCTGGATTTACCACATCTACACCCCGAGCTGAGTGAGACATAAGGCTGGACACTTCGGGCTGATAGCATTGGTGACGTTCGGTGAGCAAAGGCAACCCTTTGATGTCATACTGCGTGGTACCCATTCCATGGGTCCCAACTCTCCAGGTTGAAGGGATTCTTCCTTCAGGTAAAACATGCATGGGCAACCCAGAATATGGTCCACCGTGTGACCGGGAAAACTTTTTAAATGCGTCTCAGTTTTCGTCCCCTCGTACTCGGTTTTACCATTCCAGATGCTTTACTAACACTCTCCCCACTTGGAGAGTCAGTGCCTTTAACCTCCTGTTTGGCACAGTTTGGAATTTCTGCGCAAGATGAACAGGAATAGGGAGAACCAATGAGAGATTAGCTGTAGGTGTCTGCACGAACAAATTTAACGCTCATTTCCCACCAGGAAGAGGAATTAGCCAAAGGCTCAGCATGCCGTGTCGGAACCAGATTAGGGCCTGAAGCAATCCTGCGGTTTTGCGGCCAGCTCACAAGAAAGCGAGTTGAAGAAAGGAGCTCAGGGGCAGTGTAATTCACAAACCTGCAGAGTTATAAATGACAGCTATCGTCCAAAAATATATTGAAGTAAGGCTGCAAAGAGGACTTGAACGCGGGGCAGAATTCCAGGAATACGATTTCAGGAGGTAGACGGGAAGTCCTCTGAAAGTATAGGAGAAGAGGCAGAACCTCGACAATGATGCACTTGGTCAAAAAGGGCATATGCGTTTCTTCCAGGGCCCTTATTAAAGAGGGTAGGAGGCTCCCAGCATGCTTCAGTGGCCAACAGAGGGCCTACGTCGCCAAGGCGACATGAGCCATCCAGGCAGGAGTGTCCTCACATCAGAGGGCCCACCTCACAGAAGGGTAAGGAACCCAGTCAAGATCAGACTCTCACCAGAGTGCCCACATAAGCAAGGGGCTGGGAACCAGGCAGGAGTGTCCTCACACCCGTGGGGCCACATCATCGAAAGTTGAGGTACCCAGCACATGTGGCCTCAAACCAGAGGACCCACATCACCATGGGTCTCGGAGCGAGGCAGGCAGGATTAACCTCAAAACACATGGCCCATTGTGTAAAAAAGGTGAGGAATCCAGCAGTTGGAACATCCCAGCAGGCGGCCCAGAGCACCGAGGCTATGGGATCCAGGCAGTGATGAACTCACAACAGAGGGCCCTCATCGTGATACTGTAAGCAACCCAGCCGTTGTAACCTCAGAGCACAAGGCCCACATCCCCATGGGGAAGGGAACCAAGCAGGAGTGTCATCGCACCAGTGGGCACACATCAGAAAAGGTGGGGAGCCCAGCAGTTAGGGCCGGACGCCAGAGGGCCCTCATCACTGAGGAGAGGAGGCTCCCAGCAAGCTCCAACTGCTACCAGAAGGCCGACGTCGCCAATGCAGGGTGTGCCAGCCAGGCAGGAGTGACCTCAGAGCAGAGGGCCAACCACACAAAAGTGTGAGGAACCCAAAGAGGATCAGACTCTCACCGGAGGGCCCACATCACCAAGGGAATGGAAACCAGGCAGGAGTGTTCTCACACCAGTGTGGTCACATCACCGAAATGTGACGGACCCAGCACACGTGGCCTCAAACTACAGGACACACATCACCAAGGGGCTGGGAGTGAGGCAGGCAGGAGGAGCCTCCAAACAGAGGGCCCATAGCGTAAAAAAGGTGAGGAATCCCGCAGTTGGAACCTCCCAGCAGGTGGCCAGGAGCAGCGAGGCTATGGGATCCAGGCCTGACTGAACTCAAAACAGAGGGCCCTCATTATGAAACTGTGAGCAACCCAGCCGTTGGGACCTTAGAGCAGAAGGCCCACATTCCCATGGGGTTGGGATCCTGGCAGGAGTGTACTCGCACCACAGGGCGCACATCAGAAAATTTTGGGAGCCCAGGAGTTAGGGTCTGACGCCAGAGGGCCCTCATTACCGAGGGGAGGAGACTCCCAGCAGGCACCAACTCCCAACTGAGGGCCCACGTTGCCACGTTGACGTGTGCCAGCCAGGCAGGAGTGACCTCACAGCAGAGGGCCTACCTCACAGAAGGGTGAGGAACCCAGCCAGGATAAGACTCTCACCAGAGGGCCCACATCACCAAGGGGATCGGAACAAGGCAGGAGTGTCCTCACACCAGTGTGGCCACATTATAGAAAGGTGAGGAACCCAGCACATGTGGCCTAAACCAGAGGACCCACATTTCCAAGGTGCTCCGAGTGAGGCAGGCAGGAGTAGCCTAACAACACAGGGCCCACAGAATAAAAAATGTGAGGAATCCAGCAGTTTGAACCTCCCAGCAGGTGGCCCAGAGCATGGAGTCTATGGGATCCAGGCCACAGTGAACTCACAGCAGAGGGCCCACATCATGAAACTGTGAGCAACCCAGCCAGTGGGACCTCAGAGCAGAAGGCGCACATCCCCATGGGGATAGGAACCTCGCAGGAGTGTCCTCGCACAACTTAGCACGTATCAGAAAATGTGGGAACCCAGCAGTTATGGCCTGGCGCCAGAGGGCCCTCATCACGGAGGAGAGGAGGCTACCAGCAGGCTCCAAATGCCACCAGAGGGCCGACGTCACCAAGGCAATGGGAGCAAGCCAGGCAGGAGTTACCTCACAGCAGAGGGCCCACCTCACAGAAGTGTGAGGAGCCCAAACAGGATCAGACTCTAACCAGAGCGCCCACATCACCAAGGGGATGGAAACCAGGCAGGAGTGTCCTCACACCAGTGGGGCCACATCAGCGAAAGGTGAGGAACAC
Source organism: Delphinapterus leucas (assembly GCF_059928025.1). NCBI lineage: Eukaryota > Metazoa > Chordata > Mammalia > Artiodactyla > Monodontidae > Delphinapterus > Delphinapterus leucas. The sequence continues at coordinate 7,418,574 of NW_028322237.1, forward strand.
AGCACATGTGGCCTCAAACAAGGGGACACACATCACGAAAGGGCTGGGAGTGAGGCATGCAGGAGGAGACTCACAACAGAGCGCCCATAGAATAAAAAAGGTGAGGAACCCCGCAGTTGGAAGCTCCAAGCAGGTGGCCCAGAGCACCGAGGCTATGGGATCCATGCCGGAGTGAATTCACAGCAGAGGGCCCACATTCTGACACTGTGAGCAACCCAGCCGTTGGGACCTCAGGGCAGAAAGCCCACATCCCCATGGGGATGGGACCCTGGCTGGAGTGTATTCGCACGACAGGGCGCACATCAGAAAATTTTGGGAGCGCATGAGTTAGGGCCTGACGCCAGAGGCCCCTCATTACCGAGGGGAGGAGACTCCCAGCAGGCACCAACTCCCAACTGAGGGCCCACATCGCCAAGGTGACGTGTGCCAGCCAGGCAGGAGTGACCTCACAGCAGAGGGCCCACCTCCCAGAAGTGTGAGGAATCCAGACAGGATCAGACTCTCACCAGAGGGCCCCCATCACCAAGGGGATGGGAACCAGGCAGGAGTGTCCTCACACCAGTGGGGCCACATCAATAAAGGTGAGGAAACCGGTACATGTGGCCTTAAACCAGAGGACCTACATCACAAATGGGCTGGGAGTGAGTCAGGAAGTAGGAGCATGAAAACACAGGACACAAAGAATAAAAAAGGTAAGGAATCCAGCAGTAGGAACCTCCCAGCAGGCCGCTCAGAGCACAGAGGCTATGGGATCTAGGCCTGGGTGAACTAACACCAGAGAGCCAACATCATGAAACGGTGAACAACACAGGTGTTGGGACCTTAGAGCAGAAGGCCCACATGCCCATGGGGATGGGAACCTCGCAGGAGTGTCCTCGCACCACTTAGCACGTATCAGAAAATGTGGGTACCCAGCAGTTAGGGCCTGAGGCAAGAGGGCCCCCATCACCGAGGGGAGCTTCCCAGCAGGCTCCAACTGCCACAAGAGGGCCGATGTTGCCCAGGTGGGGTGTGCCAGCCAGGCAGGAGTGACCTCACAGCAGAGGGCCCCCCTCACAGAAGGGTGAGGACCCCAGCCAGGATCAGACTCTCACCAGAGGGCCCACATCATCAAGGGGATAGGAACCAGGCAGGAGTGTCCTCACACCAGTGGGGCCACATCATCGAAAGGTGAGGGACCCAGCATACGTGGCCTCAAACAAGAGGACACACATCACCAAGGGGCTGGGAGTGAGGCAGGCAGGAGGAGTCTCAAAACAGAGGGTCCATAGAAGAAAAAAGGTGAGGAATCCCGCAGTTGGAACCTCCCAGCAGGTGGCCAGGAGCAGCGAGGCTATGGGATCCAGGCCGGAGAGAACTCACAGCAGAGGGCCCTCATCATGAAACTGAGCAACCCACGGTTGGGACCTCAGAGCAGAAGGCCCACATTCCCATGGGGTTGGGAACCTGGCAGGAGTGTACTCGAACCACAGGGCGCATATCAGAAGATATTGGGAGCCCAGGAGTTAGGGTCTGACGCCAGAGGGCCCTCATTACTGAGGGGAGGAGACACCCAGCAGGCACCAAATCCCACCAGAGGGCCGACGTCGCCAAGGCGGGGTGTGCCAGCCAGGCAGGAGTGACCTCAGAGAAGAGGGCCCACCTCACAGAAGTGTGAGGAACCCAACTAGGATCAGACTCTCACCGGAGGGCCCACATCACCTAGGGGATGGGAACCAGGCAGGAGTGTCCTCACACCAGTGGGGCCACATCAGCCAAAGGTGAGGAACCCAGCACATGTGGCCTCAAACCACAGGACACACATCACCAAGGGGCTAGGAGTGAGGCAGGTGTCTGGAGGGGCACATTTAACTCTAATTTCCCACCAGGAAGTGGAATGAACCAAAGTCTCAGAGTGCCGTGCCGGACACTGATTACGGCCTGAAGCAAACCTGCGGTTCTGTGGCCAGTTTTCAAGGAAACGAGTTAAGAAAGGAAATCACGGGCACTGTAATTCACAAACCTGCAGTGTTATAAATGACAGCTATTGGCAAAATTATATGGAAGTAAGTCTGCAAAGAGGACTTGAAAACGAGGCAGAATTGCAGGAATCATATTTCAGGAGGTAGATTGGAATTGCATTTAAAGCATGTGAAAAGCGGCAGATCTTTGACACTGATGCACTTGGACAAAAGTGCGTAAACATTTTTTCCTGAATATATTCAGGAAAAAACACATATGCCCTTTTTGGCCAACCAAGCACTCGAGAAATGGAAATCCGCACTACAATGAAGTCTCATTTCCCATTCGTCAAAAGAGCCATCTGAAAAAAGTGTAAAAACCAGAAACACAGGACAGGCCATGGAGAACAGGGAGCCTTGTTATGCTGATGGGCAGGATGTAAATTGCCAACAGACACTCTGGAGATGTTTATGGTGTATCCTGAAACATCTGAAAAACAAAGCTACAGACCCTAGGGCACTTCCACTTTTGGCCCTATAGCTTAGGAAAATTAAAATCAACAAGACACAGCCAACACCAAATTTAGGGCTGCTGTGTTTACAAGAACCTTGAGTCCAGTACAAATTAAATATCCCAGAAAGAAAAAAATGGATAAAGGAGTTGTGCTACTTACGTACAACGGAATATCACTCAGCAATGAAATCAATGTCATCAGGCCTGTAGCAGCAAATTGAGTGGATTTAAGTATGATGATTCTAAGAGAAATAGGTCACACAGAGAAAGATAATTATCATAAGATATCACTAATAGAGAGAGTGTAAACTTGGCTACACATAAACTGAATTCCAAAACCGAACAGAGTCTCACATTTAGATAAAAACTTATGCTTGCTTAAGGGGAAAGTTGAGTTGGGGTGCTGTATAAAACCAGAGATTGAAATTAGCACACATACCGTTCCATAAGCCAAATATGTAATAGACAAGACCTACTCTTTGCTCAACGAAATAGACTCATCCATGGTGTATCACCTCACACCTGTTAGAATGGGCATCATCAGAAAATCTACAAACAACAAATGCTGGAAAGGGTGTGGAGATAAGGAACCCTCTTCCACTATTGTTGGGAATGTAAATTGATACAGTCACTGTGGAGAACATTATGGAGTTTCTTATAAAACTAAGAATAGAATTACCATATGATACAGCAATCCCACTACTGGGCATATACCCAGACAAAACCATAAATCAAGAAGAGACATTCACCGCAATGTTCATTGCATCACTATTTACAATATCCAGGTAATGGAAGCAACCTAAATGCCCACAGACAGACGAATGCATAAAGAAGTGGTACATATATAAAATGGAATATTACTAAGCCATAAAAAGGAATGAAATTGGGTCATTTGTAGAGACGTTGATGGATCTAGAGACTGTCATACAGAGTGAAGTAAGTCAGAAAGAGAAAAACAAATCTTGTCTATTAATGCATATATGTGGAACCTAGAAAAATTGTACAGATGAACCGTTTTGCCAGGCAGAAATAGAGCAACAGATGTAGACAACAAACGTATGGACACCAAGGGGGGAAAGCTGTTGGGGGGTGGTGGTGGGAGGAGTTGAGAGATTGGGATTGGCATGTATACATTTATATGTATAAAATAGATAACCAAAAAGAACCTGCTGTATAAAAAAATAAAATAAATTTCAAATTACAAAAAGTAAAACAGAAAAAATATTCTTCCCTTCACATACATGTATTTATATGAATAAATTATTTCCATGCTTATATCTGTAAATACAAAAAAGAGGAATAAAATCTACCTTGAACCAAAAACGAAAAAAAGAAAAAAAACAGAACCCACCAGTTACACAGAGGAAAACCGTATCACGGCACTTGCTCCAGTTGTAAGCAATTCTGAAGTTGGTCAGTGGTGGGGAATCATCTCCTATTCAGCCAGCAGGCCCCACGCAACAAGCGTCCTCATTGCAAAGCTGGGGGACCGTGCCGAGGCATCTGTGAGTAAACGTGGGCTGAGCCCCAGGCCAGCTGCTGCTGAAATGTTCCCACCCTTCCCAGGTAAAACACCTGAATATGTACAAGGACTTGAAAGCCTAGAGGAAGGGCCATGGAGCCACATGAGCGACAGCATGCCAGCCGACTTGGTGCCTGCAGGCCAGCCAGGGTGGTCCTGGCCCTGGGTGCTCTTCTGGAAGCTTTCCATTTCCCTGCCTGAGATACCCCTGCTGTCCCGGCCCCCACTGCTTTCTTCCTCACTCACGTCTGCCCAGGGAGAAATTCCAGCGGCAGGTATGGGTGACACATCCTCTTCTTTAGCAGGTGGCATCTTGGCAACTGCTGCAGAAAGTCCAGCAGAGCCCCATTCACACTGGGCCACCCACAAAGCCGTGGCCTCTCACTCCCTCCCACCAGTCCAGCCCCAAGACTGCTAACAGGGCAGAGAAAATGGCGTCAGGCACAGCTGCAGGGGCTCTTGCTGCCTGGAGCGGTGTTTATATTGATCTGAACCCAGGCACACCTGGGGAGGTCTGGCCGGCACGGTCGGGCTTCCCAGGCCAGCCAATAATCACCCCTCAGGGGCTCACAGTTGCAGAAACTGGAACTTGCTGAATCGGCCAGGTCCAAGGAACAGGTGTGGGCTCCTGAGAGTCAGGATAGACAAGGGGCTGCAGCTCTGGCTTGTTTTCTAATTATATTATCTGGCCCATGAGTGGGAGACAACTTCAAGAAAACCCTCTCCTAATGAGAGGAACCCAGGAGTCAGGGAGAGGAGGGGTGGCTGGTGGGTGGAGACAGAGGCCTGGTGCCCCGGGTGCAGTGGAAGTCTCTGGAAGACCAGGTGGAGGGAGGCCACACAGAGTGATGCCCAGGGTCACAGACCTGTCGGAGCTGCTGTTTGTTAGTTCAAGTCCTGCTCTGAGGTGCTCTGTGTCAGATCTGAGTGACAGATGAGCTGGGAGTGCTCTGCAATGAGGGCGATATGCACGGTTCCTGTGTTCCCAGCCCTGCCATGGTACCTGCAAGGGTAGCTCTGTATCCTGGGAGGGGCCTGACCACGAGAGCCCCATGGGCTGCAGGGGAACCTGCCCAGGGAACCCCATATCCTGGGAGGGGCCTGAACACGAGAGCCCCGTGGGCTGGGGTGGGGGTGGGGTACCTGCCCAGGTGAGCTCCATATCCTGGGATTGGCCTGACCTCGAGAGCCCCATGGGCTGCTGGAGTCCTGGTAAAGGATGTCAGGACAGTCAGTGAAGCCACCGAGGATATACCTCCAGTAGTTCCTAAATCCTACACCCTGCTGGTCATTCTACCAACCACCAGGACATGGTATTCTGTATTAGTCTTCAATGATGCCTTCTTTTGTATTCTATTAGTCCCAGAGTCACAAGAAATTTTGGCTTGTGAGTGGCAGGACTCAACATACAACTAAAACAATACTTCCGGGCCGTGTTGCCCCAAGGGTTCAAAAATTCCCACACCATCTTTGGGGAAAGCTCAGCTAAAGAACTAAAAGTTCTACCTCTGGAAAAGGAAACACTCCTTCAATATGCAGACGACATTCTGATCGCCAGCCCTACTAAGGAGACCTCTGAACTACCAAGCCAATAAAGGATACAAGTTGTCCAAGACAAAGCTCAAATATCACAGACTACGGTGACCTGCCTGGGCTTCATTCTCACAGAAGGTCGGAGAAGCCCATCCCAGGAAAGGGAAGAAACAATTTACAGCCTTACCCATTTCTGAACCTAGAAGACAGCTTAGGGGTTCCTGGGGAGGCCAGGGTTTGCTGCTTCTGGATCCCTAACTACAGTCTACTAGCTGGGCCTCTATATGAAACACTGAAAGGAAAAGATGATGATCCTTTTGAATAGAATGCAGAAGTGGCCTTTCAAGAATGGAAAGAGCAGTCAATTCAGACCCTTGCCCTGGAACTCCCTAATTTAGCTAAACCCTTTGACCTTTACATTCCTGGTGAACGGTGAATCGCCATTGGAGTATTAGTGCAAAACCTGGGACCACTTGAAATGGAACAATGCAAGAATGCGATCCAGGTAGGATAAACTGCGGTCACCAAGGGGCTTGGCCCACCGCCACATCTGGCCAAGATACTGGCAGTATCTGAAAACCTGGAAATCAGCAGCCCAAAAGGCCACCTCCCTCCTAAGGGAAAAGGACCCCACGTGGTGATCCTAACACCCAACCATGCCCTGAAGTTGCAGGGTTGGCTCCGTGGGCACACTGACCTTGAGCGAGGAGGCCCTCCAACTCCAACCTCCATAGAGATAACCGGGGCAAAGTGGCACCATGAAGACTCGTGTGAAGGTGTCTGCACGGGCAAATTTAACGCTCATTTCCCACCAGGAAGAGGAATTAACCAAAGGCTCAGCATGCCGTGCCGGAACCAGATTAGGGCCTGAAGCAATCCTGCGGGTTTGCGGCCAGCTCACAAGAAAGCGAGTTGAAGAAAGGAGCTCAGGGACACTGTAATTCACAAACCTGCAGAGTTATAAATGACAGCTATTACCCAAAAATATATTGAAGGAAGGCTGCGAAGAGGACTTGAAAGCGGGGCAGAATTGCAAGAAAACGATTTCAGGGGGTAGACTGGAATTGCATTTAAAGCATAGGAAAAGAGGCAGAACGTCGACAATGATGCACTTGGCCAAAAAGGGCGTATGCGTTTTTTCCTGAATATATTCAGGAAAAAACGCATACGCCCTTTTTGGCCAACCAAGCAAGCATGTTAAAGAAATCTGCACTACAATGAAGTCTCACTGCCCCCCGTTCAAAAGGGCCATCTGAAAAAAGTGTAAAATCCAGAAAGGCAGCACAGGCCATGGAGAACAGGGAGCCTTGTTATGCTGATGGGCGGGATGTAAATTGCCAACAGCCACTCTGGAGATGTGTATGGTGTTTCCTCAAAAACCTAAAAAACAAAGCAATGGAGCCTACGGCATTACCACTTATTTTCCTATAGCTTAGGGAAATTAAAATCAAAAACACACAGCCACCGCAAAGTTTCTGTTTACGGGTCTGTTTACAAGAACCTCGTCTACGGTACAAGTTAAATATCCCAGAAAGCGAAAAATGGATAAAGAAGTGTGGTACGTACGTACAAAGGAATATCACTCACTAATGAAATCTATGTCATAAGGCCCGTCGCGGCATAATGAGTGGATTCAGGTACGATGATTCTAAGTGAAATAGGTCACACAGAAAATGAAACATCATAAGATATCACTAATACACGGAATGTAAACTTGGCTACACATGAACTGAATTACAAAACAGAACAGGGTCTCAAATTTAGAAAACCAACTTATGCTTGCTTAAGGGGAAAGGTGAGTTGTGGTGCTGCATAAAACCAGAGATAGAAATTAGCACAGATACCTTTCCATAAGCCAAATATGTAATAGTCAAGACCTAGCCCTTGCTCAACGAAATGGACTAAACACCCCATATTCAACGCCTAGGATTACACATGACTAGTAAGAACCTTCAAACCCATGGATTTATATGTCTCCGTAAGAGACTCAAGTGTGTGTACAGCGGCATGAATGCAGCAGAGAAAATCCGATAAAACCCATTATCAAAATGAATTACAAAAACAAACACAATGACAGTGAAATAGAGAGCAATTCTTAAATAATTCATTCAGGGCTTGTGATGCAACCTGGATTTACCACATCTACACCCAGAGCTGAGTGAGACATAAGGCTGGACACTTCGGGCTGATAGCATTGGTGAGGTTCGATGAGCAAATGCAGACCCTTTGAAGTCATACTGCATGGTACCCATTCCATGGGTCCCAACTCTCCAGGTTTAAGGGATACTTCCTTCAGCTAAAACATGCATGGGAAACCCACAGTACAGTGCACTGTGTGACCGGGAAACATTTTCAAATGCATCTCAGTTTTCGTCCCCTTTTACTCGGGTTCACCATTCCAGACCGTTTACTAACACTCTCCCCACTTGGAGAGTCAGTGCCTTTAACCTCCTGTTTGGCACAGTTTGCAATTTCTGCGCAAGATGAACAGGAATAGGGAGAACCAATGAGAGACTAGCTGTAGGTGTCTGGACAGGCAAATGGAACGCTCATTTCCCACCAGGAAGAGGAATTAACCAAAGGCTCAGCATGCCGTGCCGGAACCAGATTAGGGCCTGAAGCATTCCTGCGGGTTTGCGGCCAGCTCACAAGAAAGCGAGTTGAAGAAAGGAGCTCAGGGGCACTGTAATTCACAAACCTGCAGAGTTATAAATGACAGCTATCGTCCAAAAATATATTGAAGGAAGGCTGCGAAGAGGACTGGAAAGCGGGGCAGAATTGCAGGAAAACGAGTTCAGGGGGTAGACTGGAATTGCATTTAAAGCATAGGAAAAGAGGCAGAACGTCGACAATGATGCACTTGGCCAAAAAGGGCGTATGCGTTTTTTCCTGAATATATTCAGGAAAAAACGCATACGCCCTTTTTGGCCAACCAAGCCAGCATGTTAAAGAAATCTGCACTACAAAGAAGTCTCACTGCCCCCCGTTCAAAAGGGCCATCTGAAAAAAGTGTAAAATCCAGAAAGGCAGCACAGGCCATGGAGAACAGGGAGCCTTGTTATGCTGATGGGCGGGATGTAAATTGCCAACAGCCACTCTGGAGAAGTGTATGGTGTTTCCTGAAACACCTAAGAAACAAAGCAACGGAGACTACGGCACTTCCACTTATGGTCTTATAGATCACGGAAATTAAAATCAAAAACAGACAGCCACCCCAAAGTTTCAGACGGCTCTGTTTACAGGAATCTCGTCTACGGTACAAGTTAAATATCCCAGAATGTGAAAAATGGATAAAGAAGTTGTGGTACACACATTCAATGGAATATCACTCAGCAATGAAATCTATGTCATCAGGCCCATCGTGGCATAATGAGTGGATTCAGGTACGATGATTCTAAGTGAAATAAGTCACACAGAAAATGAAACATCATAAGATATCACTAATACACGGAATGTAAACTTGGCTACACATGAACTGAATTACAAAACAGAACAGGGTCTCAAATTTAGAAAACCACCTTATGCTTGCTTAAGGGGAAAAGTGAGTTGGGGTGCTGCATAAAACCAGAGATAGAAATTAGCACAGATACCTTTCCATAAGCCAAATATGTAATAGTCAAGACCTAGCCCTTGCTCAACGAAATGGACTAAACACCCCATATTCAACGCCTAGGAATACACCTGACTAGTAAGTATCTTCAAACCCATGGATTTATATGTCTCCATAAGAGACTCAAGTGTGTGTACAGCGGCATGAATGCAGCAGAGAAAATCCGATAAATCCCATTATCAAAATGAATTACAAAAACAAACACAATGACAGTGAAATAGAGAGCAATTCTTAAATAATTCATTCAGGGCTTGTGATGCAACCTGGATTTACCACATCTACAACCAGAGCTGAGTGAGACATAAGGCTGTACACTTCAGCCTGATAGCATTGGTGAGGTTCGTTGAGAAAATGCAGGCCCTTTGAAGTCATACTGCATGGTACCCATTCCATGGGTCCCAACTCTCCAGGTTTAAGGGATTCTTCCTTCAGCTAAAACATGCATGGGAAACCCACAGTATGGTGCACCGTGTGACCGGGAAACCTTTTCAAATGCATCTCAGTTTTCGTCCCCTTTTACTCGGGTTCACGATTGAAGACCCTTTACTAATACTCTCCCCACTTAGAGAGTCAGTGCCTTTAACCTCCTGTTTGGCACAGTTTGCAATTTCTGCGCAAGATGAACAAGAATAGGGAGAACCAATGAGAGACTAGCTCTAGGTGTCTGCACGTTCAAATATAACACTCATTTCCCACCAGGAAGAGGAATTTACCAAAGGATCAGCATGCTGTGCCAGATCCAGATTAGGGCATGAAGCAATCCTGCGGGTTTGCGGCCAGCTCACAAGAAAGCGAGTAGAAGAAAGGAGCTCAGGCGCACTGTCATTCACAAACCTGCAGAGTTATAAATGTCAGCTATTGTCCAAAAATGTATTGAAGTAAGGCTGCGTAGAGGACTTGAAAGCGGGGCAGAATTGCAGGAAAACGAGTTCAGGGGCAGACTGGAATTGCATTTAAAGCATAAGGAAAGAGACAGAAAGTCGACAATGATGCACTTGGTCAAAAAGGGCGTATGCGTTTTTTCCTGAATATATTCAAGAAAAAACACATACGCCCTTTTTGGCCAAACAAGCAAGCCTGTAAAGAAATCTGCATTACAATGAAGTCTCACTGCCCCCCTGTCAAAAGGGACATCTGAAAAAAGTGAAAAATCCAGAAAGGCAGGACAGGCCATGGAGAACAGGGAGCCTTGTTATGCTGATGGGCGGGATGTAACTTGCCAACAGCCACTCTGGAGAAGTGTATGGTGTTTCCTCAAACACCTAAAAAACTAAGCAACGGAGCCTACGGCACTTCAACTTATGGTTCTATAGCTTAGGGAAATTAAAATCAAAAAGACACAGCCACCCATAAATTTTGGACGGCTCTGCTTACAAGAACCTCATTTACGGTACAAGTGAAATATCCCAGAAAGCAAAAAATGGATAAAGAAGTTGTTGTACGTACGTACAATGGAATATCACTCAGCAATGAAATCTATGTCATGAGGCCCGTCGCGGCATAATGAGTGGATTCAGGTACGATCATTCTAAGTTAACTAAGTCACACAGAAAAAGAAACACCATAAGATATCTCAAATACACGGAATGCAAACATGGCTGCACATGAACTCAATTACAAAACAGAAAAGGGTCTCAAATTTAGAAAACCAACTTATGCTTGCTTAAGGGGAAAGGTGAGTTGTGGTGCTGCATAAAACCAGAGATTGAAATTAGCACAGATACCTTTCCATAAGCAAATATGTAATAGTCAGGACCTACTCCTTGCTCCACGAAATGGACTCAACACCCCATATTCAATGCCTAGGAATATACCTGACTAGTAAGAATCTGAAAACCCATGGATTTATATGTCTCCATAAGAGAATCAAGCATGTGTACAGCGGCATAAACGCAGCAGTGAAAATCCGATAAATCCCATTATCAAAATAAATTACAAAAACAAAACACAATGACAGTGAAATAGAGAGCAATTCTTAAATAATTCATTCAGGGCTTGTGATGCAACGTGGATTTACCACATCTACACCCCGAGCTGAGGGAGACATAAGGCTGGACACTTCGGGCTGATAGCATTGGTGACGTTCGGTGAGCAAAGGCAACCCTTTGAAGTCATACTGCGTGGTACCCATTCCATGGGTCCCAACTCTCCAGGTTGAAGGGATTCTTCCTTCAGGTAAAACATGCATGGGCAACCCAGAATATGGTCCACCGTGTGACCGGGAAAACTTTTTAAATGCGTCTCAGTTTTCGTCCCCTCGTACTCGGTTTTACCATTCCAGATGCTTTACTAACACTCTCCCCACTTGGAGAGTCAGTGCCTTTAACCTCCTGTTTGGCACAGTTTGGAATTTCTGCGCAAGATGAACAGGAATAGGGAGAACCAATGAGAGATTAGCTGTAGGTGTCTGCACGAACAAATTTAATGCTCATTTCCCACCAGGAAGAGGAATTAGCCAAAGGCTCAGCATGCCGTGTCGGAACCAGATTAGGGCCTGAAGCAATCCTGCGGTTTTGCGGCCAGCTCACAAGAAAGCGAGTTGAAGAAAGGAGCTCAGGGGCAGTGTAATTCACAAACCTGCAGAGTTATAAATGACAGCTATCGTCCAAAAATATATTGAAGTAAGGCTGCAAAGAGGACTTGAACGCGGGGCAGAATTCCAGGAATACGATTTCAGGAGGTAGACGGGAAGTCCTCTGAAAGTATAGGAGAAGAGGCAGAACCTCGACAATGATGCACTTGGTCAAAAAGGGCATATGCGTTTCTTCCAGGGCCCTTATTAAAGAGGGTAGGAGGCTCCCAGCATGCTTCAGTGGCCAACAGAGGGCCTACGTCGCCAAGGCGACATGAGCCATCCAGGCAGGAGTGACCTCACATCAGAGGGCCCACCTCACAGAAGGGTAAGGAACCCAGTCAAGATCAGACTCTCACCAGAGTGCCCACATAAGCAAGGGGCTGGGAACCAGGCAGGAGTGTCCTCACACCCGTGGTGCCACATCATCGAAAGTTGAGGTACCCAGCACATGTGGCCTCAAACCAGAGGACCCACATCACCATGGGTCTCGGAGCGAGGCAGGCAGGATTAACCTCAAAACACATGGCCCATTGTATAAAAAAGGTGAGCAATCCAGCAGTTGGAACATCCCAGCAGGCGGCCCAGAGCACCGAGGCTATGGGATCCAGGCAGTGATGAACTCACAACAGAGGGCCCTCATCGTGATACTGTAAGCAACCCAGCCGTTGTAACCTCAGAGCACAAGGCCCACATCCCCATGGGGAAGGGAACCAAGCAGGAGTGTCATCGCACCAGTGGGCACACATCAGAAAAGGTGGGGAGCCCAGCAGTTAGGGCCGGACGCCAGAGGGCCCTCATCACTGAGGAGAGGAGGCTCCCAGCAAGCTCCAACTGCTACCAGAAGGCCGACGTCGCCAATGCAGGGTGTGCCAGCCAGGCAGGAGTGACCTCAGAGCAGAGGGCCAACCACACAAAAGTGTGAGGAACCCAAAGAGGATCAGACTCTCACCGGAGGGCCCACATCACCAAGGGAATGGAAACCAGGCAGGAGTGTTCTCACACCAGTGTGGTCACATCACCGAAATGTGACGGACCCAGCACACGTGGCCTCAAACTACAGGACACACATCACCAAGGGGCTGGGAGTGAGGCAGGCAGGAGGAGCCTCCAAACAGAGGGCCCATAGCGTAAAAAAGGTGAGGAATCCCGCAGTTGGAACCTCCCAGCAGGTGGCCAGGAGCAGCGAGGCTATGGGATCCAGGCCTGACTGAACTCAAAACAGAGGGCCCTCATTATGAAACTGTGAGCAACCCAGCCGTTGGGACCTTAGAGCAGAAGGCCCACATTCCCATGGGGTTGGGATCCTGGCAGGAGTGTACTCGCACCACAGGGCGCACATCAGAAAATTTTGGGAGCCCAGGAGTTAGGGTCTGACGCCAGAGGGCCCTCATTACCGAGGGGAGGAGACTCCCAGCAGGCACCAACTCCCAACTGAGGGCCCACGTCGCCACGTTGACGTGTGCCAGCCAGGCAGGAGTGACCTCACAGCAGAGGGCCTACCTCACAGAAGGGTGAGGAACCCAGCCAGGATAAGACTCTCACCAGAGGGCCCACATCACCAAGGGGATCGGAACAAGGCAGGAGTGTCCTCACACCAGTGTGGCCACATTATAGAAAGGTGAGGAACCCAGCACATGTGGCCTAAACCAGAGGACCCACATTTCCAAGGTGCTCCGAGTGAGGCAGGCAGGAGTAGCCTAACAACACAGGGCCCACAGAATAAAAAATGTGAGGAATCCAGCAGTTTGAACCTCCCAGCAGGTGGCCCAGAGCATGGAGTCTATGGGATCCAGGCCACAGTGAACTCACAGCAGAGGGCCCACATCATGAAACTGTGAGCAACCCAGCCAGTGGGACCTCAGAGCAGAAGGCGCACATCCCCATGGGGATAGGAACCTCGCAGGAGTGTCCTCGCACAACTTAGCACGTATCAGAAAATGTGGGAACCCAGCAGTTATGGCCTGGCGCCAGAGGGCCCTCATCACGGAGGAGAGGAGGCTACCAGCAGGCTCCAAATGCCACCAGAGGGCCGACGTCACCAAGGCAATGGGAGCAAGCCAGGCAGGAGTTACCTCACAGCAGAGGGCCCACCTCACAGAAGTGTGAGGAGCCCAAACAGGATCAGACTCTAACCAGAGCGCCCACATCACCAAGGGGATGGAAACCAGGCAGGAGTGTCCTCACACCAGTGGGGCCACATCAGCGAAAGGTGAGGAACACAGCACATGTGGCCTCAAACAAGGGGACACACATCACGAAAGGGCTGGGAGTGAGGCATGCAGGAGGAGACTCACAACAGAGCGCCCATAGAATAAAAAAGGTGAGGAACCCCGCAGTTGGAAGCTCCAAGCAGGTGGCCCAGAGCACCGAGGCTATGGGATCCATGCCGGAGTGAATTCACAGCAGAGGGCCCACATTCTGACACTGTGAGCAACCCAGCCGTTGGGACCTCAGGGCAGAAAGCCCACATCCCCATGGGGATGGGACCCTGGCTGGAGTGTATTCGCACGACAGGGCGCACATCAGAAAATTTTGGGAGCGCATGAGTTAGGGCCTGACGCCAGAGGCCCCTCATTACCGAGGGGAGGAGACTCCCAGCAGGCACCAACTCCCAACTGAGGGCCCACATCGCCAAGGTGACGTGTGCCAGCCAGGCAGGAGTGACCTCACAGCAGAGGGCCCACCTCCCAGAAGTGTGAGGAATCCAGACAGGATCAGACTCTCACCAGAGGGCCCCCATCACCAAGGGGATGGGAACCAGGCAGGAGTGTCCTCACACCAGTGGGGCCACATCAATAAAGGTGAGGAAACCGGTACATGTGGCCTTAAACCAGAGGACCTACATCACAAATGGGCTGGGAGTGAGTCAGGAAGTAGGAGCATGAAAACACAGGACACAAAGAATAAAAAAGGTAAGGAATCCAGCAGTAGGAACCTCCCAGCAGGCCGCTCAGAGCACAGAGGCTGTGGGATCTAGGCCTGGGTGAACTAACACCAGAGAGCCAACATCATGAAACGGTGAACAACACAGGTGTTGGGACCTTAGAGCAGAAGGCCCACATGCCCATGGGGATGGGAACCTCGCAGGAGTGTCCTCGCACCACTTAGCACGTATCAGAAAATGTGGGTACCCAGCAGTTAGGGCCTGAGGCAAGAGGGCCCCCATCACCGAGGGGAGGTTCCCAGCAGGCTCCAACTGCCACAAGAGGGCCGATGTTGCCCAGGAGGGGTGTGCCAGCCAGGCAGGAGTGACCTCACAGCAGAGGGCCCCCCTCACAGAAGGGTGAGTAACCCAGCCAGGATCAGACTCTCACCAGAGGGCCCACATCATTAAGGGGATAGGAACCAGGCAGGAGTGTCCTCACACCAGTGGGGCCACATCATCGAAAGGCGAGGGACCCAGCATACATGGCCTCAAACCAGAGGACACACATCACCAAGAGGCTGGGAGTGAGGCAGGCAGGAGGAGTCTCAAAACAGAGGGTCCATAGAAGAAAAAAGGTGAGGAATCCCGCAGTTGGAACCTCCCAGCAGGTGGCCAGGAGCAGCGAGGCTATGGGATCCAAGCCGGAGAGAACTCACAGCAGAGGGCCCTCATCATGAAACTGAGCAACCCACGGTTGGGACCTCAGAGCAGAAGTCCCACATTCCCATGGGGTTGGGAACCTGGCAGGAATGTACTCGAACCACAGGGCGCATATCAGAAAATATTGGGAGCTCAGGAGTTAGGGTCTGACGCCAGAGGGCCCTCATTACCGAGGGGAGGAGACACCCAGCAGGCACCAAATCCCACCAGAGAGCCGACGTCGCAAAGGCGGGGTGTGCCAGCCAGGCAGGAGTGACCTCAGAGAAGAGGGCCCACCTCACAGAAGTGTGAGGAACCCAACCAGGATCAGACTCTCACCGGAGGGCCCACATCACCAAGCGGATGGGAACCAGGCAGGAGTGTCTCACACCAGTGGGGCCACATCAGCCAAAGGTGAGGAACCCAGCACATGTGGCCTCAAACCACAGGACACACATCACCAAGGGGCTAGGAGTGAGGCAGGTGTCTGGAGGGGCACATTTAACTCTAATTTCCCACCAGGAAGTGGAATGAACCAAAGTCTCAGAGTGCCGTGCCGGACCCTGATTACGGCCTGAAGCAAACCTGCGGTTCTGTGGCCAGTTTTCAAGGAAACGAGTTAAGAAAGGAAATCACGGGCACTGTAATTCACAAACCTGCAGTGTTATAAATGACAGTTATTGGCAAAATTATATGGAAGTAAGTCTGCAAAGAGGACTTGAAAACGAGGCAGAATTGCAGGAATCATATTTCAGGAGGTAGATTGGAATTGCATTTAAAGCATGTGAAAAGCGGCAGATCTTTGACAGTGATGCACTTGGACAAAAGTGCGTAAACATTTTTTCCTGAATATATTCAGGAAAAAACACATATGCCCTTTTTGGCCAACCAAGCACTCGAGAAATGGAAATCCGCACTACAATGAAGTCTCATTTCCCATTCGTCAAAAGGGCCATCTGAAAAACGTGTAAAAACCAGAAACACAGGACAGGCCATGGAGAACAGGGAGCCTTGTTATGCTGATGGGCGGGATGTAAATTGCCAACAGACACTCTGGAGATGTTTATGGTGTATCCTGAAACATCTGAAAAACAAAGCTACAGACCCTAGGGCACTTCCACTTTTGGCCCTATAGCTTAGGAAAATTAAAATCAACAAGACACAGCCAACACCAAATTTAGGGCTGCTGTGTTTACAAGAACCTTGAGTCCAGTACAAATTAAATATCCCAGAAAGAAAAAAATGGATAAAGGAGTTGTGCTACTTACGTACAACGGAATATCACTCAGCAATGAAATCAAAGTCATCAGGCCTGTAGCACCAAATTGAGTGGATTTAAGTATGATGATTCTAAGAGAAATAGGTCACACAGAGAAAGATAATTATCATAAGATATCACTAATAGAGAGAGTGTAAACTTGGCTACACATAAACTGAATTCCAAAACCGAACAGAGTCTCACATTTAGATAAAAACTTATGCTTGCTTAAGGGGAAAGTTGAGTTGGGGTGCTGTATAAAACCAGAGATTGAAATTAGCACACATACCGTTCCATAAGCCAAATATGTAATAGACAAGACCTACTCTTTGCTCAACGAAATAGACTCATCCATGGTGTATCACCTCACACCTGTTAGAATGGGCATCATCAGAAAATCTACAAACAACAAATGCTGGAAAGGGTGTGGAGATAAGGAACCCTCTTCCACTATTGTTGGGAATGTAAATTGATACAGTCACTGTGGAGAACATTATGGAGTTTCTTATAAAACTAAGAATAGAATTACCATATGATACAGCAATCCCACTACTGGGCATATACCCAGACAAAACCATAAATCAAAAAGAGACATTCACCGCAATGTTCATTGCATCACTATTTACAATATCCAGGTAATGGAAGCAACCTAAATGCCCACAGACAGACGAATGCATAAAGAAGTGGTACATATATAAAATGGAATATTACTAAGCCATAAAAAGGAATGAAATTGGGTCATTTGTAGAGATGTTGATGGATCTAGAGACTGTCATACGGAGTGAAGTAAGTCAGAAAGAGAAAAACAAATCTTGTCTATTAATGCCTATATGTGGAACCTAGAAAAATTGTACAGATGAACCGTTTTGCCAGGCAGAAATAGAGCAACAGATGTAGACAACAAACGTATGGACACCAAGGGGGGAAAGCTGTTGGGGTGTGGTGGTGGGAGGAGTTGAGAGACTGGGATTGGCATGTATACCTTTATATGTATAAAATAGATAACCAAAAAGAACCTGCTGTATAAAAAAATAAAATAAAATTCAAATTACAAAAAGTAAAACAGAAAAAATATTCTTCCCTTCACATACATGTATTTATATGAATAAATTATTTCCATGCTTATATCTGTAAATACAAAAAAGAGGAATAAAATCTACCTTGAACCAAAAACGAAAAAAAAACAGAACCCACCAGTTACACAGAGGAAAACCGTATCAGGGCACTTGCTCCAGTTGTAAACAATTCTGAAGTTGGTCAGTGGTGGGGAATCATCCCCCATTCAGCCAGCAGGCCCCACGCAACAAGCGTCCTCATTGCAAAGCTGGGGGACCTTGCCGAGGCATCTGTGAGTAAACGTGGGCTGAGCCCCAGGCCAGCTGCTGCTGAAATGTTCCCACCCTTCCCAGGTAAAACACCTGAATATGTACAAGGACTTGAAAGCCTAGAGGAAGGGCCATGGAGCCACATGAGTGACAGCATGCCAGCCGACTTGGTGCCTGCAGGCCAGCCAGGATGGTCCTGGCCCTGGGTGCTCTTCTGGAAGCTTTCCATTTCCCTGCCTGAGATACCCCTGCTGTCCCGGCCCCCACTGCTTTCTTCCTCACTCACCTCTGCCCAGGGAGAAATTCCAGCGGCAGGTATGGGTGACACATCCTCTTCTTTAGCAGGTGGCATCTTGGCAACTGCTGCAGAAAGTCCAGCAGAGCCCCACTCACACTGGGCCACCCACAAAGCCGTGGCCTCTCACTCCCTCCCACCAGTCCAGCCCCAAGACTGCTGACAGGGCAGAGAAAATGGCGTCAGGCACAGCTGCAGGGGCTCTTGCTGCCTGGAGCGGTGTTTATATTGATCTGAACCCAGGCACACCTGGGGAGGTCTGGCCGGCACGGTCGGGCTTCCCAGGCCAGCCAATAATCACCCCTCAGGGGCTCACAGTTGCAGAAACTGGAACTTGCTGAATCGGCCAGGTCCAAGGAACAGGTGTGGGCTCCTGAGAGTCAGGATAGACAAGGGGCTGCAGCTCTGGCTTGTTTTCTAATTATATTATCTGGCCCATGAGTGGGAGACAACTTCAAGAAAACCCTCTCCTAATGAGAGGAACCCAGGAGTCAGGGAGAGGAGGGGTGGCTGGTGGGTGGAGACAGAGGCCTGGTGCCCCGGGTGCAGTGGAAGTCTCTGGAAGACCAGGTGGAGGGAGGCCACACAGAGTGATGCCCAGGGTCACAGACCTGTCGGAGCTGCTGTTTGTTAGTTCAAGTCCTGCTCTGAGGTGCTCTGTGTCAGATCTGAGTGACAGGTGAGCTGGGAGTGCTCTGCAATGAGGGCGATATGCAGGGTTCCTGTGTTCCCAGCCCTGCCATGGTACCTGCAAGGGTAGCTCTGTATCCTGGGAGGGGCCTGACCACGAGAGCCCCATGGGCTGCAGGGGAACCTGCCCAGGGAACCCCATATCCTGGGAGGGGCCTGAACACGAGAGCCCCATGGGCTGGGGTGGGGGTGGGGTACCTGCCCAGGTGAGCTCCATATCCTGGGATTGGCCTGACCTCGAGAGCCCCATGGGCTGCTGGAGTCCTGGTAAAGGATGTCAGGACAGTCAGTGAAGCCACCGAGGATATACCTCCAGTAGTTCCTAAATCCTACACCCTGCTGGTCATTCTACCAACCACCAGGACATGGTATTCTGTATTAGTCTTCAATGATGCCTTCTTTTGTATTCTATTAGTCCCAGAGTCACAAGAAATTTTGGCTTGTGAGTGGCAGGACTCAACATACAACTAAAACAATACTTCCGGGCCGTGTTGCCCCAAGGGTTCAAAAATTCCCACACCATCTTTGGGGAAAGCTCAGCTAAAGAACTAAAAGTTCTACCTCTGGAAAAGGAAACACTCCTTCAATATGCAGACGACATTCTGATCGCCAGCCCTACTAAGGAGACCTCTGAACTACCAAGCCAATAAAGGATACAAGTTGTCCAAGACAAAGCTCAAATATCACAGACTACGGTGACCTGCCTGGGCTTCATTCTCACAGAAGGTCGGAGAAGCCCATCCCAGGAAAGGGAAGAAACAATTTACAGCCTTACCCATTTCTGAACCTAGAAGACAGCTTAGGGGTTCCTGGGGAGGCCAGGGTTTGCTGCTTCTGGATCCCTAACTACAGTCTACTAGCTGGGCCTCTATATGAAACACTGAAAGGAAAAGATGATGATCCTTTTGAATAGAATGCAGAAGTGGCCTTTCAAGAATGGAAAGAGCAGTCAATTCAGACCCTTGCCCTGGAACTCCCTAATTTAGCTAAACCCTTTGACCTTTACATTCCTGGTGAACGGTGAATCGCCATTGGAGTATTAGTGCAAAACCTGGGACCACTTGAGATGGAACAATGCAAGAATGCGATCCAGGTAGGATAAACTGCGGTCACCAAGGGGCTTGGCCCACCGCCACATCTGGCCAAGATACTGGCAGTATCTGAAAACCTGGAAATCAGCAGCCCAAAAGGCCACCTCCCTCCTAAGGGAAAAGGACCCCACGTGGTGATCCTAACACCCAACCATGCCCTGAAGTTGCAGGGTTGGCTCCGTGGGCACACTGACCTTGAGCGAGGAGGCCCTCCAACTCCAACCTCCATAGAGATAACCGGGGCAAAGTGGCACCATGAAGACTCGTGTGAAGGTGTCTGCACGGGCAAATTTAACGCTCATTTCCCACCAGGAAGAGGAATTAACCAAAGGCTCAGCATGCCGTGCCGGAACCAGATTAGGGCCTGAAGCAATCCTGCGGGTTTGCGGCCAGCTCACAAGAAAGCGAGTTGAAGAAAGGAGCTCAGGGACACTGTAATTCACAAACCTGCAGAGTTATAAATGACAGCTATTACCCAAAAATATATTGAAGGAAGGCTGCGAAGAGGACTTGAAAGCGGGGCAGAATTGCAAGAAAACGATTTCAGGGGGTAGACTGGAATTGCATTTAAAGCATAGGAAAAGAGGCAGAACGTCGACAATGATGCACTTGGCCAAAAAGGGCATATGCGTTTTTTCCTGAATATATTCAGGAAAAAACGCATACGCCCTTTTTGGCCAACCAAGCAAGCATGTTAAAGAAATCTGCACTACAATGAAGTCTCACTGCCCCCCGTTCAAAAGGGCCATCTGAAAAAAGTGTAAAATCCAGAAAGGCAGCACAGGCCATGGAGAACAGGGAGCCTTGTTATGCTGATGGGCGGGATGTAAATTGCCAACAGCCACTCTGGAGATGTGTATGGTGTTTCCTCAAAAACCTAAAAAACAAAGCAATGGAGCCTACGGCATTACCACTTATTTTCCTATAGCTTAGGGAAATTAAAATCAAAAACACACAGCCACCGCAAAGTTTCTGTTTACGGGTCTGTTTACAAGAACCTCGTCTACGGTACAAGTTAAATATCCCAGAAAGCGAAAAATGGATAAAGAAGTGTGGTACGTACGTACAAAGGAATATCACTCACTAATGAAATCTATGTCATAAGGCCCGTCGCGGCATAATGAGTGGATTCAGGTACGATGATTCTAAGTGAAATAGGTCACACAGAAAATGAAACATCATAAGATATCACTAATACACGGAATGTAAACTTGGCTACACATGAACTGAATTACAAAACAGAACAGGGTCTCAAATTTAGAAAACCAACTTATGCTTGCTTAAGGGGAAAGGTGAGTTGTGGTGCTGCATAAAACCAGAGATAGAAATTAGCACAGATACCTTTCCATAAGCCAAATATGTAATAGTCAAGACCTAGCCCTTGCTCAACGAAATGGACTAAACACCCCATATTCAACGCCTAGGATTACACATGACTAGTAAGAACCTTCAAACCCATGGATTTATATGTCTCCGTAAGAGACTCAAGTGTGTGTACAGCGGCATGAATGCAGCAGAGAAAATCCGATAAAACCCATTATCAAAATGAATTACAAAAACAAACACAATGACAGTGAAATAGAGAGCAATTCTTAAATAATTCATTCAGGGCTTGTGATGCAACCTGGATTTACCACATCTACACCCAGAGCTGAGTGAGACATAAGGCTGGACACTTCGGGCTGATAGCATTGGTGAGGTTCGATGAGCAAATGCAGACCCTTTGAAGTCATACTGCATGGTACCCATTCCATGGGTCCCAACTCTCCAGGTTTAAGGAATACTTCCTTCAGCTAAAACATGCATGGGAAACCCACAGTACAGTGCACTGTGTGACCGGGAAACGTTTTCAAATGCATCTCAGTTTTCGTCCCCTTTTACTCGGGTTCACCATTCCAGACCGTTTACTAACACTCTCCCCACTTGGAGAGTCAGTGCCTTTAACCTCCTGTTTGGCACAGTTTGCAATTTCTGCGCAAGATGAACAGGAATAGGGAGAACCAATGAGAGACTAGCTGTAGGTGTCTGGACAGGCAAATGGAACGCTCATTTCCCACCAGGAAGAGGAATTAACCAAAGGCTCAGCATGCCGTGCCGGAACCAGATTAGGGCCTGAAGCATTCCTGCGGGTTTGCGGCCAGCTCACAAGAAAGCGAGTTGAAGAAAGGAGCTCAGGGGCACTGTAATTCACAAACCTGCAGAGTTATAAATGACAGCTATCGTCCAAAAATATATTGAAGGAAGGCTGCGAAGAGGACTGGAAAGCGGGGCAGAATTGCAGGAAAACGAGTTCAGGGGGTAGACTGGAATTGCATTTAAAGCATACGAAAAGAGGCAGAACGTCGACAATGATGCACTTGGCCAAAAAGGGCGTATGCGTTTTTTCCTGAATATATTCAGGAAAAAACGCATACGCCCTTTTTGGCCAACCAAGCCAGCATGTTAAAGAAATCTGCACTACAAAGAAGTCTCACTGCCCCCCGTTCAAAAGGGCCATCTGAAAAAAGTGTAAAATCCAGAAAGGCAGCACAGGCCATGGAGAACAGGGAGCCTTGTTATGCTGATGGGCGGGATGTAAATTGCCAACAGCCACTCTGGAGAAGTGTATGGTGTTTCCTGAAACACCTAAGAAACAAAGCAACGGAGACTACGGCACTTCCACTTATGGTCTTATAGATCACGGAAATTAAAATCAAAAACAGACAGCCACCCCAAAGTTTCAGACGGCTCTGTTTACAGGAATCTCGTCTACGGTACAAGTTAAATATCCCAGAATGTGAAAAATGGATAAAGAAGTTGTGGTACACACATTCAATGGAATATCACTCAGCAATGAAATCTATGTCATCAGGCCCATCGTGGCATAATGAGTGGATTCAGGTACGATGATTCTAAGTGAAATAAGTCACACAGAAAATGAAACATCATAAGATATCACTAATACACGGAATGTAAACTTGGCTACACATGAACTGAATTACAAAACAGAACAGGGTCTCAAATTTAGAAAACCACCTTATGCTTGCTTAAGGGGAAAAGTGAGTTGGGGTGCTGCATAAAACCAGAGATAGAAATTAGCACAGATACCTTTCCATAAGCCAAATATGTAATAGTCAAGACCTAGCCCTTGCTCAACGAAATGGACTAAACACCCCATATTCAACGCCTAGGAATACACCTGACTAGTAAGTATCTTCAAACCCATGGATTTATATGTCTCCATAAGAGACTCAAGTGTGTGTACAGCGGCATGAATGCAGCAGAGAAAATCCGATAAATCCCATTATCAAAATGAATTACAAAAACAAACACAATGACAGTGAAATAGAGAGCAATTCTTAAATAATTCATTCAGGGCTTGTGATGCAACCTGGATTTACCACATCTACAACCAGAGCTGAGTGAGACATAAGGCTGTACACTTCAGCCTGATAGCATTGGTGAGGTTCGTTGAGAAAATGCAGGCCCTTTGAAGTCATACTGCATGGTACCCATTCCATGGGTCCCAACTCTCCAGGTTTAAGGGATTCTTCCTTCAGCTAAAACATGCATGGGAAACCCACAGTATGGTGCACCGTGTGACCGGGAAACCTTTTCAAATGCATCTCAGTTTTCGTCCCCTTTTACTCGGGTTCACGATTGAAGACCCTTTACTAATACTCTCCCCACTTAGAGAGTCAGTGCCTTTAACCTCCTGTTCGGCACAGTTTGCAATTTCTGCGCAAGATGAACAAGAATAGGGAGAACCAATGAGAGACTAGCTCTAGGTGTCTGCACGTTCAAATATAACACTCATTTCCCACCAGGAAGAGGAATTTACCAAAGGATCAGCATGCTGTGCCGGAACCAGATTAGGGCATGAAGCAATCCTGCGGGTTTGCGGCCAGCTCACAAGAAAGCGAGTAGAAGAAAGGAGCTCAGGCGCACTGTCATTCACAAACCTGCAGAGTTATAAATGTCAGCTATTGTCCAAAAATGTATTGAAGTAAGGCTGCGTAGAGGACTTGAAAGCGGGGCAGAATTGCAGGAAAACGAGTTCAGGGGCAGACTGGAATTGCATTTAAAGCATAAGGAAAGAGACAGAAAGTCGACAATGATGCACTTGGTCAAAAAGGGCGTATGCGTTTTTTCCTGAATATATTCAAGAAAAAACACATACGCCCTTTTTGGCCAAACAAGCAAGCCTGTAAAGAAATCTGCATTACAATGAAGTCTCACTGCCCCCCTGTCAAAAGGGACATCTGAAAAAAGTGAAAAATCCAGAAAGGCAGGACAGGCCATGGAGAACAGGGAGCCTTGTTATGCTGATGGGCGGGATGTAACTTGCCAACAGCCACTCTGGAGAAGTGTATGGTGTTTCCTCAAACACCTAAAAAACTAAGCAACGGAGCCTACGGCACTTCAACTTATGGTTCTATAGCTTAGGGAAATTAAAATCAAAAAGACACAGCCACCCATAAATTTTGGACGGCTCTGCTTACAAGAACCTCATTTACGGTACAAGTGAAATATCCCAGAAAGCAAAAAATGGATAAAGAAGTTGTTGTACGTACGTACAATGGAATATCACTCAGCAATGAAATCTATGTCATGAGGCCCGTCGCGGCATAATGAGTGGATTCAGGTACGATCATTCTAAGTTAACTAAGTCACACAGAAAAAGAAACACCATAAGATATCTCAAATACACGGAATGCAAACATGGCTGCACATGAACTCAATTACAAAACAGAAAAGGGTCTCAAATTTAGAAAACCAACTTATGCTTGCTTAAG
This sequence comes from Delphinapterus leucas, assembly GCF_059928025.1. NCBI lineage: Eukaryota > Metazoa > Chordata > Mammalia > Artiodactyla > Monodontidae > Delphinapterus > Delphinapterus leucas. The sequence goes on from NW_028322237.1 coordinate 7,443,267, forward strand.
GGGAAAGGTGAGTTGTGGTGCTGCATAAAACCAGAGATTGAAATTAGCACAGATACCTTTCCATAAGCAAATATGTAATAGTCAGGACCTACTCCTTGCTCCACGAAATGGACTCAACACCCCATATTCAATGCCTAGGAATATACCTGACTAGTAAGAATCTGAAAACCCATGGATTTATATGTCTCCATAAGAGAATCAAGCATGTGTACAGCGGCATAAACGCAGCAGTGAAAATCCGATAAATCCCATTATCAAAATAAATTACAAAAACAAAACACAATGACAGTGAAATAGAGAGCAATTCTTAAATAATTCATTCAGGGCTTGTGATGCAACGTGGATTTACCACATCTACACCCCGAGCTGAGGGAGACATAAGGCTGGACACTTCGGGCTGATAGCATTGGTGACGTTCGGTGAGCAAAGGCAACCCTTTGAAGTCATACTGCGTGGTACCCATTCCATGGGTCCCAACTCTCCAGGTTGAAGGGATTCTTCCTTCAGGTAAAACATGCATGGGCAACCCAGAATATGGTCCACCGTGTGACCGGGAAAACTTTTTAAATGCATCTCAGTTTTCGTCCCCTCGTACTCGGTTTTACCATTCCAGATGCTTTACTAACACTCTCCCCACTTGGAGAGTCAGTGCCTTTAACCTCCTGTTTGGCACAGTTTGGAATTTCTGCGCAAGATGAACAGGAATAGGGAGAACCAATGAGAGATTAGCTGTAGGTGTCTGCACGAACAAATTTAACGCTCATTTCCCACCAGGAAGAGGAATTAGCCAAAGGCTCAGCATGCCGTGTCGGAACCAGATTAGGGCCTGAAGCAATCCTGCGGTTTTGCGGCCAGCTCACAAGAAAGCAAGTTGAAGAAAGGAGCTCAGGGGCACTGTAATTCACAAACCTGCAGAGTTATAAATGACAGCTATCGTCCAAAAATATATTGAAGTAAGGCTGCAAAGAGGACTTGAACGCGGGGCAGAATTCCAGGAATACGATTTCAGGAGGTAGACGGGAAGTCCTCTGAAAGTATAGGAGAAGAGGCAGAACCTCGACAATGATGCACTTGGTCAAAAAGGGCATATGCGTTTCTTCCAGGGCCCTTATTAAAGAGGGTAGGAGGCTCCCAGCATGCTTCAGTGGCCAACAGAGGGCCTACGTCGCCAAGGCGACATGAGCCATCCAGGCAGGAGTGACCTCACATCAGAGGGCCCACCTCACAGAAGGGTAAGGAACCCAGTCAAGATCAGACTCTCACCAGAGTACCCACATAAGCAAGGGGCTGGGAACCAGGCAGGAGTGTCCTCACACCCGTGGGGCCACATCATCGAAAGTTGAGGTACCCAGCACATGTGGCCTCAAACCAGAGGACCCACATCACCATGGGTCTCGGAGCGAGGCAGGCAGGATTAACCTCAAAACACATGGCCCATTGTATAAAAAAGGTGAGCAATCCAGCAGTTGGAACATCCCAGCAGGCGGCCCAGAGCACCGAGGCTATGGGATCCAGGCAGTGATGAACTCACAACAGAGGGCCCTCATCGTGATACTGTAAGCAACCCAGCCGTTGTAACCTCAGAGCACAAGGCCCACATCCCCATGGGGAAGGGAACCAAGCAGGAGTGTCATCGCACCAGTGGGCACACATCAGAAAAGGTGGGGAGCCCAGCAGTTAGGGCCGGACGCCAGAGGGCCCTCATCACTGAGGAGAGGAGGCTCCCAGCAAGCTCCAACTGCTACCAGAAGGCCGACGTCGCCAATGCAGGGTGTGCCAGCCAGGCAGGAGTGACCTCAGAGCAGAGGGCCAACCACACAAAAGTGTGAGGAACCCAAAGAGGATCAGACTCTCACCGGAGGGCCCACATCACCAAGGGAATGGAAACCAGGCAGGAGTGTTCTCACACCAGTGTGGTCACATCACCGAAATGTGACGGACCCAGCACACGTGGCCTCAAACTACAGGACACACATCACCAAGGGGCTGGGAGTGAGGCAGGCAGGAGGAGCCTCCAAACAGAGGGCCCATAGCGTAAAAAAGGTGAGGAATCCCGCAGTTGGAACCTCCCAGCAGGTGGCCAGGAGCAGCGAGGCTATGGGATCCAGGCCTGACTGAACTCAAAACAGAGGGCCCTCATTATGAAACTGTGAGCAACCCAGCCGTTGGGACCTTAGAGCAGAAGGCCCACATTCCCATGGGGTTGGGATCCTGGCAGGAGTGTACTCGCACCACAGGGCGCACATCAGAAAATTTTGGGAGCCCAGGAGTTAGGGTCTGACGCCAGAGGGCCCTCATTACCGAGGGGAGGAGACTCCCAGCAGGCACCAACTCCCAACTGAGGGCCCACGTCGCCACGTTGACGTGTGCCAGCCAGGCAGGAGTGACCTCACAGCAGAGGGCCTACCTCACAGAAGGGTGAGGAACCCAGCCAGGATAAGACTCTCACCAGAGGGCCCACATCACCAAGGGGATCGGAACAAGGCAGGAGTGTCCTCACACCAGTGTGGCCACATTATAGAAAGGTGAGGAACCCAGCACATGTGGCCTAAACCAGAGGACCCACATTTCCAAGGTGCTCCGAGTGAGGCAGGCAGGAGTAGCCTAACAACACAGGGCCCACAGAATAAAAAATGTGAGGAATCCAGCAGTTTGAACCTCCCAGCAGGTGGCCCAGAGCATGGAGTCTATGGGATCCAGGCCACAGTGAACTCACAGCAGAGGGCCCACATCATGAAACTGTGAGCAACCCAGCCAGTGGGACCTCAGAGCAGAAGGCGCACATCCCCATGGGGATAGGAACCTCGCAGGAGTGTCCTCGCACAACTTAGCACGTATCAGAAAATGTGGGAACCCAGCAGTTATGGCCTGGCGCCAGAGGGCCCTCATCACGGAGGAGAGGAGGCTACCAGCAGGCTCCAAATGCCACCAGAGGGCCGACGTCACCAAGGCAATGGGAGCAAGCCAGGCAGGAGTTACCTCACAGCAGAGGGCCCACCTCACAGAAGTGTGAGGAGCCCAAACAGGATCAGACTCTAACCAGAGCGCCCACATCACCAAGGGGATGGAAACCAGGCAGGAGTGTCCTCACACCAGTGGGGCCACATCAGCGAAAGGTGAGGAACACAGCACATGTGGCCTCAAACAAGGGGACACACATCACGAAAGGGCTGGGAGTGAGGCATGCAGGAGGAGACTCACAACAGAGCGCCCATAGAATAAAAAAGGTGAGGAACCCCGCAGTTGGAAGCTCCAAGCAGGTGGCCCAGAGCACCGAGGCTATGGGATCCATGCCGGAGTGAATTCACAGCAGAGGGCCCACATTCTGACACTGTGAGCAACCCAGCCGTTGGGACCTCAGGGCAGAAAGCCCACATCCCCATGGGGATGGGACCCTGGCTGGAGTGTATTCGCACGACAGGGCGCACATCAGAAAATTTTGGGAGCGCATGAGTTAGGGCCTGACGCCAGAGGCCCCTCATTACCGAGGGGAGGAGACTCCCAGCAGGCACCAACTCCCAACTGAGGGCCCACATCGCCAAGGTGACGTGTGCCAGCCAGGCAGGAGTGACCTCACAGCAGAGGGCCCACCTCCCAGAAGTGTGAGGAATCCAGACAGGATCAGACTCTCACCAGAGGGCCCCCATCACCAAGGGGATGGGAACCAGGCAGGAGTGTCCTCACACCAGTGGGGCCACATCAATAAAGGTGAGGAAACCGGTACATGTGGCCTTAAACCAGAGGACCTACATCACAAATGGGCTGGGAGTGAGTCAGGAAGTAGGAGCATGAAAACACAGGACACAAAGAATAAAAAAGGTAAGGAATCCAGCAGTAGGAACCTCCCAGCAGGCCGCTCAGAGCACAGAGGCTATGGGATCTAGGCCTGGGTGAACTAACACCAGAGAGCCAACATCATGAAACGGTGAACAACACAGGTGTTGGGACCTTAGAGCAGAAGGCCCACATGCCCATGGGGATGGGAACCTCGCAGGAGTGTCCTCGCACCACTTAGCACGTATCAGAAAATGTGGGTACCCAGCAGTTAGGGCCTGAGGCAAGAGGGCCCCCATCACCGAGGGGAGGTTCCCAGCAGGCTCCAACTGCCACAAGAGGGCCGATGTTGCCCAGGAGTGGTGTGCCTGCCAGGCAGGAGTGACCTCACAGCAGAGGGCCCCCCTCACAGAAGGGTGAGTAACCCAGCCAGGATCAGACTCTCACCAGAGGGCCCACATCATTAAGGGGATAGGAACCAGGCAGGAGTGTCCTCACACCAGTGGGGCCACATCATCGAAAGGCGAGGGACCCAGCATACATGGCCTCAAACCAGAGGACACACATCACCAAGAGGCTGGGAGTGAGGCAGGCAGGAGGAGTCTCAAAACAGAGGGTCCATAGAAGAAAAAAGGTGAGGAATCCCGCAGTTGGAACCTCCCAGCAGGTGGCCAGGAGCAGCGAGGCTATGGGATCCAAGCCGGAGAGAACTCACAGCAGAGGGCCCTCATCATGAAACTGAGCAACCCACGGTTGGGACCTCAGAGCAGAAGGCCCACATTCCCATGGGGTTGGGAACCTGGCAGGAATGTACTCGAACAACAGGGCGCATATCAGAAAATATTGGGAGCTCAGGAGTTAGGGTCTGACGCCAGAGGGCCCTCATTACCGAGGGGAGGAGACACCCAGCAGGCACCAAATCCCACCAGAGAGCCGACGTCGCAAAGGCGGGGTGTGCCAGCCAGGCAGGAGTGACCTCAGAGAAGAGGGCCCACCTCACAGAAGTGTGAGGAACCCAACCAGGATCAGACTCTCACCGGAGGGCCCACATCACCAAGGGGATGGGAACCAGGCAGGAGTGTCTCACACCAGTGGGGCCACATCAGCCAAAGGTGAGGAACCCAGCACATGTGGCCTCAAACCACAGGACACACATCACCAAGGGGCTAGGAGTGAGGCAGGTGTCTGGAGGGGCACATTTAACTCTAATTTCCCACCAGGAAGTGGAATGAACCAAAGTCTCAGAGTGCCGTGCCGGACCCTGATTACGGCCTGAAGCAAACCTGCGGTTCTGTGGCCAGTTTTCAAGGAAACGAGTTAAGAAAGGAAATCACGGGCACTGTAATTCACAAACCTGCAGTGTTATAAATGACAGTTATTGGCAAAATTATATGGAAGTAAGTCTGCAAAGAGGACATGAAAACGAGGCAGAATTGCAGGAATCATATTTCAGGAGGTAGATTGGAATTGCATTTAAAGCATGTGAAAAGCGGCAGATCTTTGACAGTGATGCACTTGGACAAAAGTGCGTAAACATTTTTTCCTGAATATATTCAGGAAAAAACACATATGCCCTTTTTGGCCAACCAAGCACTCGAGAAATGGAAATCCGCACTACAATGAAGTCTCATTTCCCATTCGTCAAAAGGGCCATCTGAAAAACGTGTAAAAACCAGAAACACAGGACAGGCCATGGAGAACAGGGAGCCTTGTTATGCTGATGGGCGGGATGTAAATTGCCAACAGACACTCTGGAGATGTTTATGGTGTATCCTGAAACATCTGAAAAACAAAGCTACAGACCCTAGGGCACTTCCACTTTTGGCCCTATAGCTTAGGAAAATTAAAATCAACAAGACACAGCCAACACCAAATTTAGGGCTGCTGTGTTTACAAGAACCTTGAGTCCAGTACAAATTAAATATCCCAGAAAGAAAAAAATGGATAAAGGAGTTGTGCTACTTACGTACAACGGAATATCACTCAGCAATGAAATCAAAGTCATCAGGCCTGTAGCACCAAATTGAGTGGATTTAAGTATGATGATTCTAAGAGAAATAGGTCACACAGAGAAAGATAATTATCATAAGATATCACTAATAGAGAGAGTGTAAACTTGGCTACACATAAACTGAATTCCAAAACCGAACAGAGTCTCACATTTAGATAAAAACTTATGCTTGCTTAAGGGGAAAGTTGAGTTGGGGTGCTGTATAAAACCAGAGATTGAAATTAGCACACATACCGTTCCATAAGCCAAATATGTAATAGACAAGACCTACTCTTTGCTCAACGAAATAGACTCATCCATGGTGTATCACCTCACACCTGTTAGAATGGGCATCATCAGAAAATCTACAAACAACAAATGCTGGAAAGGGTGTGGAGATAAGGAACCCTCTTCCACTATTGTTGGGAATGTAAATTGATACAGTCACTGTGGAGAACATTATGGAGTTTCTTATAAAACTAAGAATAGAATTACCATATGATACAGCAATCACACTACTGGGCATATACCCAGACAAAACCATAAATCAAAAAGAGACATTCACCGCAATGTTCATTGCATCACTATTTACAATATCCAGGTAATGGAAGCAACCTAAATGCCCACAGACAGACGAATGCATAAAGAAGTGGTACATATATAAAATGGAATATTACTAAGCCATAAAAAGGAATGAAATTGGGTCATTTGTAGAGATGTTGATGGATCTAGAGACTGTCATACGGAGTGAAGTAAGTCAGAAAGAGAAAAACAAATCTTGTCTATTAATGCCTATATGTGGAACCTAGAAAAATTGTACAGATGAACCGTTTTGCCAGGCAGAAATAGAGCAACAGATGTAGACAACAAACGTATGGACACCAAGGGGGGAAAGCTGTTGGGGTGTGGTGGTGGGAGGAGTTGAGAGACTGGGATTGGCATGTATACCTTTATATGTATAAAATAGATAACCAAAAAGAACCTGCTGTATAAAAAAATAAAATAAAATTCAAATTACAAAAAGTAAAACAGAAAAAATATTCTTCCCTTCACATACATGTATTTATATGAATAAATTATTTCCATGCTTATATCTGTAAATACAAAAAAGAGGAATAAAATCTACCTTGAACCAAAAACGAAAAAAAAACAGAACCCACCAGTTACACAGAGGAAAACCGTATCAGGGCACTTGCTCCAGTTGTAAACAATTCTGAAGTTGGTCAGTGGTGGGGAATCATCCCCCATTCAGCCAGCAGGCCCCACGCAACAAGCGTCCTCATTGCAAAGCTGGGGGACCATGCCGAGGCATCTGTGAGTAAACGTGGGCTGAGCCCCAGGCCAGCTGCTGCTGAAATGTTCCCACCCTTCCCAGGTAAAACACCTGAATATGTACAAGGACTTGAAAGCCTAGAGGAAGGGCCATGGAGCCACATGAGTGACAGCATGCCAGCCGACTTGGTGCCTGCAGGCCAGCCAGGATGGTCCTGGCCCTGGGTGCTCTTCTGGAAGCTTTCCATTTCCCTGCCTGAGATACCCCTGCTGTCCCGGCCCCCACTGCTTTCTTCCTCACTCACCTCTGCCCAGGGAGAAATTCCAGCGGCAGGTATGGGTGACACATCCTCTTCTTTAGCAGGTGGCATCTTGGCAACTGCTGCAGAAAGTCCAGCAGAGCCCCACTCACACTGGGCCACCCACAAAGCCGTGGCCTCTCACTCCCTCCCACCAGTCCAGCCCCAAGACTGCTGACAGGGCAGAGAAAATGGCGTCAGGCACAGCTGCAGGGGCTCTTGCTGCCTGGAGCGGTGTTTATATTGATCTGAACCCAGGCACACCTGGGGAGGTCTGGCCGGCACGGTCGGGCTTCCCAGGCCAGCCAATAATCACCCCTCAGGGGCTCACAGTTGCAGAAACTGGAACTTGCTGAATCGGCCAGGTCCAAGGAACAGGTGTGGGCTCCTGAGAGTCAGGATAGACAAGGGGCTGCAGCTCTGGCTTGTTTTCTAATTATATTATCTGGCCCATGAGTGGGAGACAACTTCAAGAAAACCCTCTCCTAATGAGAGGAACCCAGGAGTCAGGGAGAGGAGGGGTGGCTGGTGGGTGGAGACAGAGGCCTGGTGCCCCGGGTGCAGTGGAAGTCTCTGGAAGACCAGGTGGAGGGAGGCCACACAGAGTGATGCCCAGGGTCACAGACCTGTCGGAGCTGCTGTTTGTTAGTTCAAGTCCTGCTCTGAGGTGCTCTGTGTCAGATCTGAGTGACAGGTGAGCTGGGAGTGCTCTGCAATGAGGGCGATATGCAGGGTTCCTGTGTTCCCAGCCCTGCCATGGTACCTGCAAGGGTAGCTCTGTATCCTGGGAGGGGCCTGACCACGAGAGCCCCATGGGCTGCAGGGGAACCTGCCCAGGGAACCCCATATCCTGGGAGGGGTCTGAACACGAGAGCCCCATGGGCTGGGGTGGGGGTGGGGTACCTGCCCAGGTGAGCTCCATATCCTGGGATTGGCCTGACCTCGAGAGCCCCATGGGCTGCTGGAGTCCTGGTAAAGGATGTCAGGACAGTCAGTGAAGCCACCGAGGATATACCTCCAGTAGTTCCTAAATCCTACACCCTGCTGGTCATTCTACCAACCACCAGGACATGGTATTCTGTATTAGTCTTCAATGATGCCTTCTTTTGTATTCTATTAGTCCCAGAGTCACAAGAAATTTTGGCTTGTGAGTGGCAGGACTCAACATACAACTAAAACAATACTTCCGGGCCGTGTTGCCCCAAGGGTTCAAAAATTCCCACACCATCTTTGGGGAAAGCTCAGCTAAAGAACTAAAAGTTCTACCTCTGGAAAAAGAAACACACGTTCAATATGCAGACGACATTCTGATCGCCAGCCCTACTAAGGAGACCTCTGAACTACCAAGCCAATAAAGGATACAAGTTGCCCAAGAAAAAGCTCAAATATCACAGACTACGGTGACCTGCCTGGGCTTCATTCTCACAGAAGGTCGGAGAAGCCCATCCCAGGAAAGGGAAGAAACAATTTACAGCCTTACCCATTTCTGAAACTAGAAGACAGCTTAGGGGTTCCTGGGGAAGCCAGGGTTTGCTGCTTCTGGATCCCTAACTACAGTCTACTAGCTGGGCCTCTATATGAAACACTGAAAGGAAAAGATGATGATCCTTTTGAATAGAATGCAGAAGTGGCCTTTCAAGAATGGAAAGAGCAGTCAATTCAGACCCTTGGCCTGGAAATCCCTAATTTAGCTAAACCCTTTGACCTTTACATTCCTGGTGAACGGTGAATCGCCATTGGAGTATTAGTGCAAAACCTGGGACCACTTGAAATGGAACAATGCAAGAATGCGATCCAGGTAGGATAAACTACGGTCACCAAGGGGCTTGGCCCACCGCCACATCTGGCCAAGATACTGGCAGTATCTGAAAACCTGGAAATCAGCAGCCCAAAAGGCCACCTCCCTCCGAAGGGAAAAGGACCCCACGTGGTGATCCTAACACCCAACCATGCCCTGAAGTTGCAGGGTTGGCTCCATGGGCACACTGACCTTGAGCGAGGAGGCCCTCCAACTCCAACCTCCATAGAGATAACCGGGGCAAAGTGGCACCATGAAGACTCGTGTGAAGGTGTCTGCACGGGCAAATTTAACGCTCATTTCCCACCAGGAAGAGGAATTAACCAAAGGCTCAGCATGCCGTGCCGGAACCAGATTAGGGCCTGAAGCAATCCTGCGGGTTTGCGGCCAGCTCACAAGAAAGCGAGTTGAAGAAAGGAGCTCAGGGACACTGTAATTCACAAACCTGCAGAGTTATAAATGACAGCTATTACCCAAAAATATATTGAAGGAAGGCTGCGAAGAGGACTTGAAAGCGGGGCAGAATTGCAAGAAAACGATTTCAGGGGGTAGACTGGAATTGCATTTAAAGCATAGGAAAAGAGGCAGAACGTCGACAATGATGCACTTGGCCAAAAAGGGCGTATGCGTTTTTTCCTGAATATATTCAGGAAAAAACGCATACGCCCTTTTTGGCCAACCAAGCAAGCATGTTAAAGAAATCTGCACTACAATGAAGTCTCACTGCCCCCCGTTCAAAAGGGCCATCTGAAAAAAGTGTAAAATCCAGAAAGGCAGCACAGGCCATGGAGAACAGGGAGCCTTGTTATGCTGATGGGCGGGATGTAAATTGCCAACAGCCACTCTGGAGATGTGTATGGTGTTTCCTCAAAAACCTAAAAAACAAAGCAATGGAGCCTACGGCATTACCACTTATTTTCCTATAGCTTAGGGAAATTAAAATCAAAAACACACAGCCACCGCAAAGTTTCTGTTTACGGGTCTGTTTACAAGAACCTCGTCTACGGTACAAGTTAAATATCCCAGAAAGCGAAAAATGGATAAAGAAGTGTGGTACGTACGTACAAAGGAATATCACTCACTAATGAAATCTATGTCATAAGGCCCGTCGCGGCATAATGAGTGGATTCAGGTACGATGATTCTAAGTGAAATAGGTCACACAGAAAATGAAACATCATAAGATATCACTAATACACGGAATGTAAACTTGGCTACACATGAACTGAATTACAAAACAGAACAGGGTCTCAAATTTAGAAAACCAACTTATGCTTGCTTAAGGGGAAAGGTGAGTTGTGGTGCTGCATAAAACCAGAGATAGAAATTAGCACAGATACCTTTCCATAAGCCAAATATGTAATAGTCAAGACCTAGCCCTTGCTCAACGAAATGGACTAAACACCCCATATTCAACGCCTAGGATTACACATGACTAGTAAGAACCTTCAAACCCATGGATTTATATGTCTCCGTAAGAGACTCAAGTGTGTGTACAGCGGCATGAATGCAGCAGAGAAAATCCGATAAAACCCATTATCAAAATGAATTACAAAAACAAACACAATGACAGTGAAATAGAGAGCAATTCTTAAATAATTCATTCAGGGCTTGTGATGCAACCTGGATTTACCACATCTACACCCAGAGCTGAGTGAGACATAAGGCTGGACACTTCGGGCTGATAGCATTGGTGAGGTTCGATGAGCAAATGCAGACCCTTTGAAGTCATACTGCATGGTACCCATTCCATGGGTCCCAACTCTCCAGGTTTAAGGGATACTTCCTTCAGCTAAAACATGCATGGGAAACCCACAGTACAGTGCACTGTGTGACCGGGAAACGTTTTCAAATGCATCTCAGTTTTCGTCCCCTTTTACTCGGGTTCACCATTCCAGACCGTTTACTAACACTCTCCCCACTTGGAGAGTCAGTGCCTTTAACCTCCTGTTTGGCACAGTTTGCAATTTCTGCGCAAGATGAACAGGAATAGGGAGAACCAATGAGAGACTAGCTGTAGGTGTCTGGACAGGCAAATGGAACGCTCATTTCCCACCAGGAAGAGGAATTAACCAAAGGCTCAGCATGCCGTGCCGGAACCAGATTAGGGCCTGAAGCATTCCTGCGGGTTTGCGGCCAGCTCACAAGAAAGCGAGTTGAAGAAAGGAGCTCAGGGGCACTGTAATTCACAAACCTGCAGAGTTATAAATGACAGCTATCGTCCAAAAATATATTGAAGGAAGGCTGCGAAGAGGACTGGAAAGCGGGGCAGAATTGCAGGAAAACGAGTTCAGGGGGTAGACTGGAATTGCATTTAAAGCATAGGAAAAGAGGCAGAACGTCGACAATGATGCACTTGGCCAAAAAGGGCGTATGCGTTTTTTCCTGAATATATTCAGGAAAAAACGCATACGCCCTTTTTGGCCAACCAAGCCAGCATGTTAAAGAAATCTGCACTACAAAGAAGTCTCACTGCCCCCCGTTCAAAAGGGCCATCTGAAAAAAGTGTAAAATCCAGAAAGGCAGCACAGGCCATGGAGAACAGGGAGCCTTGTTATGCTGATGGGCGGGATGTAAATTGCCAACAGCCACTCTGGAGAAGTGTATGGTGTTTCCTGAAACACCTAAGAAACAAAGCAACGGAGACTACGGCACTTCCACTTATGGTCTTATAGATCACGGAAATTAAAATCAAAAACAGACAGCCACCCCAAAGTTTCAGACGGCTCTGTTTACAGGAATCTCGTCTACGGTACAAGTTAAATATCCCAGAATGTGAAAAATGGATAAAGAAGTTGTGGTACACACATTCAATGGAATATCACTCAGCAATGAAATCTATGTCATCAGGCCCATCGTGGCATAATGAGTGGATTCAGGTACAATGATTCTAAGTGAAATACGTCACACAGAAAATGAAACATCATAAGATATCACTAATACACGGAATGTAAACTTGGCTACACATGAACTGAATTACAAAACAGAACAGGGTCTCAAATTTAGAAAACCACCTTATGCTTGCTTAAGGGGAAAAGTGAGTTGGGGTGCTGCATAAAACCAGAGATAGAAATTAGCACAGATACCTTTCCATAAGCCAAATATGTAATAGTCAAGACCTAGCCCTTGCTCAACGAAATGGACTAAACACCCCATATTCAATGCCTAGGAATACACCTGACTAGTAAGTATCTTCAAACCCATGGATTTATATGTCTCCATAAGAGACTCAAGTGTGTGTACAGCGGCATGAATGCAGCAGAGAAAATCCGATAAATCCCATTATCAAAATGAATTACAAAAACAAACACAATGACAGTGAAATAGAGAGCAATTCTTAAATAATTCATTCAGGGCTTGTGATGCAACCTGGATTTACCACATCTACAACCAGAGCTGAGTGAGACATAAGGCTGTACACTTCAGCCTGATAGCATTGGTGAGGTTCGTTGAGAAAATGCAGGCCCTTTGAAGTCATACTGCATGGTACCCATTCCATGGGTCCCAACTCTCCAGGTTTAAGGGATTCTTCCTTCAGCTAAAACATGCATGGGAAACCCACAGTATGGTGCACCGTGTGACCGGGAAACCTTTTCAAATGCATCTCAGTTTTCGTCCCCTTTTACTCGGGTTCACGATTGAAGACCCTTTACTAATACTCTCCCCACTTAGAGAGTCAGTGCCTTTAACCTCCTGTTCGGCACAGTTTGCAATTTCTGCGCAAGATGAACAAGAATAGGGAGAACCAATGAGAGACTAGCTCTAGGTGTCTGCACGTTCAAATATAACACTCATTTCCCACCAGGAAGAGGAATTTACCAAAGGATCAGCATGCTGTGCCGGAACCAGATTAGGGCATGAAGCAATCCTGCGGGTTTGCGGCCAGCTCACAAGAAAGCGAGTAGAAGAAAGGAGCTCAGGCGCACTGTCATTCACAAAACTGCAGAGTTATAAATGTCAGCTATTGTCCAAAAATGTATTGAAGTAAGGCTGCGTAGAGGACTTGAAAGCGGGGCAGAATTGCAGGAAAACGAGTTCAGGGGCAGACTGGAATTGCATTTAAAGCATAAGGAAAGAGACAGAAAGTCGACAATGATGCACTTGGTCAAAAAGGGCGTATGCGTTTTTTCCTGAATATATTCAAGAAAAAACACATACGCCCTTTTTGGCCAAACAAGCAAGCCTGTAAAGAAATCTGCATTACAATGAAGTCTCACTGCCCCCCTGTCAAAAGGGACATCTGAAAAAAGTGAAAAATCCAGAAAGGCAGGACAGGCCATGGAGAACAGGGAGCCTTGTTATGCTGATGGGCGGGATGTAACTTGCCAACAGCCACTCTGGAGAAGTGTATGGTGTTTCCTCAAACACCTAAAAAACTAAGCAACGGAGCCTACGGCACTTCAACTTATGGTTCTATAGCTTAGGGAAATTAAAATCAAAAAGACACAGCCACCCATAAATTTTGGACGGCTCTGCTTACAAGAACCTCATTTACGGTACAAGTGAAATATCCCAGAAAGCAAAAAATGGATAAAGAAGTTGTTGTACGTACGTACAATGGAATATCACTCAGCAATGAAATCTATGTCATGAGGCCCGTCGCGGCATAATGAGTGGATTCAGGTACGATCATTCTAAGTTAACTAAGTCACACAGAAAAAGAAACACCATAAGATATCTCAAATACACGGAATGCAAACATGGCTGCACATGAACTCAATTACAAAACAGAAAAGGGTCTCAAATTTAGAAAACCAACTTATGCTTGCTTAAGGGGAAAGGTGAGTTGTGGTGCTGCATAAAACCAGAGATTGAAATTAGCACAGATACCTTTCCATAAGCAAATATGTAATAGTCAGGACCTACTCCTTGCTCCACGAAATGGACTCAACACCCCATATTCAATGCCTAGGAATATACCTGACTAGTAAGAATCTGAAAACCCATGGATTTATATGTCTCCATAAGAGAATCAAGCATGTGTACAGCGGCATAAACGCAGCAGTGAAAATCCGATAAATCCCATTATCAAAATAAATTACAAAAACAAAACACAATGACAGTGAAATAGAGAGCAATTCTTAAATAATTCATTCAGGGCTTGTGATGCAACGTGGATTTACCACATCTACACCCCGAGCTGAGTGAGACATAAGGCTGGACACTTCGGGCTGATAGCATTGGTGACGTTCGGTGAGCAAAGGCAACCCTTTGAAGTCATACTGCGTGGTACCCATTCCATGGGTCCCAACTCTCCAGGTTGAAGGGATTCTTCCTTCAGGTAAAACATGCATGGGCAACCCAGAATATGGTCCACCGTGTGACCGGGAAAACTTTTTAAATGCGTCTCAGTTTTCGTCCCCTCGTACTCGGTTTTACCATTCCAGATGCTTTACTAACACTCTCCCCACTTGGAGAGTCAGTGCCTTTAACCTCCTGTTTGGCACAGTTTGGAATTTCTGCGCAAGATGAACAGGAATAGGGAGAACCAATGAGAGATTAGCTGTAGGTGTCTGCACGAACAAATTTAACGCTCATTTCCCACCAGGAAGAGGAATTAGCCAAAGGCTCAGCATGCCGTGTCGGAACCAGATTAGGGCCTGAAGCAATCCTGCGGTTTTGCGGCCAGCTCACAAGAAAGCGAGTTGAAGAAAGGAGCTCAGGGGCAGTGTAATTCACAAACCTGCAGAGTTATAAATGACAGCTATCGTCCAAAAATATATTGAAGTAAGGCTGCAAAGAGGACTTGAACGCGGGGCAGAATTCCAGGAATACGATTTCAGGAGGTAGACGGGAAGTCCTCTGAAAGTATAGGAGAAGAGGCAGAACCTCGACAATGATGCACTTGGTCAAAAAGGGCATATGCGTTTCTTCCAGGGCCCTTATTAAAGAGGGTAGGAGGCTCCCAGCATGCTGCAGTGGCCAACAGAGGGCCTACGTCACCAAGGCGACATGAGCCATCCAGGCAGGAGTGACCTCACATCAGAGGGCCCACCTCACAGAAGGGTAAGGAACCCAGTCAAGATCAGACTCTCACCAGAGTGCCCACATAAGCAAGGGGCTGGGAACCAGGCAGGAGTGTCCTCACACCCGTGGTGCCACATCATCGAAAGTTGAGGTACCCAGCACATGTGGCCTCAAACCAGAGGACCCACATCACCATGGGTCTCGGAGCGAGGCAGGCAGGATTAACCTCAAAACACATGGCCCATTGTATAAAAAAGGTGAGCAATCCAGCAGTTGGAACATCCCAGCAGGCGGCCCAGAGCACCGAGGCTATGGGATCCAGGCAGTGATGAACTCACAACAGAGGGCCCTCATCGTGATACTGTAAGCAACCCAGCCGTTGTAACCTCAGAGCACAAGGCCCACATCCCCATGGGGAAGGGAACCAAGCAGGAGTGTCATCGCACCAGTGGGCACACATCAGAAAAGGTGGGGAGCCCAGCAGTTAGGGCCGGACGCCAGAGGGCCCTCATCACTGAGGAGAGGAGGCTCCCAGCAAGCTCCAACTGCTACCAGAAGGCCGACGTCGCCAATGCAGGGTGTGCCAGCCAGGCAGGAGTGACCTCAGAGCAGAGGGCCAACCACACAAAAGTGTGAGGAACCCAAAGAGGATCAGACTCTCACCGGAGGGCCCACATCACCAAGGGAATGGAAACCAGGCAGGAGTGTTCTCACACCAGTGTGGTCACATCACCGAAATGTGACGGACCCAGCACACGTGGCCTCAAACTACAGGACACACATCACCAAGGGGCTGGGAGTGAGGCAGGCAGGAGGAGCCTCCAAACAGAGGGCCCATAGCGTAAAAAAGGTGAGGAATCCCGCAGTTGGAACCTCCCAGCAGGTGGCCAGGAGCAGCGAGGCTATGGGATCCAGGCCTAACTGAACTCAAAACAGAGGGCCCTCATTATGAAACTGTGAGCAACCCAGCCGTTGGGACCTTAGAGCAGAAGGCCCACATTCCCATGGGGTTGGGATCCTGGCAGGAGTGTACTCGCACCACAGGGCGCACATCAGAAAATTTTGGGAGCCCAGGAGTTAGGGTCTGACGCCAGAGGGCCCTCATTACCGAGGGGAGGAGACTCCCAGCAGGCACCAACTCCCAACTGAGGGCCCACGTCGCCACGTTGACGTGTGCCAGCCAGGCAGGAGTGACCTCACAGCAGAGGGCCTACCTCACAGAAGGGTGAGGAACCCAGCCAGGATAAGACTCTCACCAGAGGGCCCACATCACCAAGGGGATCGGAACAAGGCAGGAGTGTCCTCACACCAGTGTGGCCACATTATAGAAAGGTGAGGAACCCAGCACATGTGGCCTAAACCAGAGGACCCACATTTCCAAGGTGCTCCGAGTGAGGCAGGCAGGAGTAGCCTAACAACACAGGGCCCACAGAATAAAAAATGTGAGGAATCCAGCAGTTTGAACCTCCCAGCAGGTGGCCCAGAGCATGGAGTCTATGGGATCCAGGCCACAGTGAACTCACAGCAGAGGGCCCACATCATGAAACTGTGAGCAACCCAGCCAGTGGGACCTCAGAGCAGAAGGCGCACATCCCCATGGGGATAGGAACCTCGCAGGAGTGTCCTCGCACAACTTAGCACGTATCAGAAAATGTGGGAACCCAGCAGTTATGGCCTGGCGCCAGAGGGCCCTCATCACGGAGGAGAGGAGGCTACCAGCAGGCTCCAAATGCCACCAGAGGGCCGACGTCACCAAGGCAATGGGAGAAAGCCAGGCAGGAGTTACCTCACAGCAGAGGGCCCACCTCACAGAAGTGTGAGGAGCCCAAACAGGATCAGACTCTAACCAGAGCGCCCACATCACCAAGGGGATGGAAACCAGGCAGGAGTGTCCTCACACCAGTGGGGCCACATCAGCGAAAGGTGAGGAACACAGCACATGTGGCCTCAAACAAGGGGACACACATCACGAAAGGGCTGGGAGTGAGGCATGCAGGAGGAGACTCACAACAGAGCGCCCATAGAATAAAAAAGGTGAGGAACCCCGCAGTTGGAAGCTCCAAGCAGGTGGCCCAGAGCACCGAGGCTATGGGATCCATGCCGGAGTGAATTCACAGCAGAGGGCCCACATTCTGACACTGTGAGCAACCCAGCCGTTGGGACCTCAGGGCAGAAAGCCCACATCCCCATGGGGATGGGACCCTGGCTGGAGTGTATTCGCACGACAGGGCGCACATCAGAAAATTTTGGGAGCGCATGAGTTAGGGCCTGACGCCAGAGGCCCCTCATTACCGAGGGGAGGAGACTCCCAGCAGGCACCAACTCCCAACTGAGGGCCCACATCGCCAAGGTGACGTGTGCCAGCCAGGCAGGAGTGACCTCACAGCAGAGGGCCCACCTCCCAGAAGTGTGAGGAATCCAGACAGGATCAGACTCTCACCAGAGGGCCCCCATCACCAAGGGGATGGGAACCAGGCAGGAGTGTCCTCACACCAGTGGGGCCACATCAATAAAGGTGAGGAAACCGGTACATGTGGCCTTAAACCAGAGGACCTACATCACAAATGGGCTGGGAGTGAGTCAGGAAGTAGGAGCATGAAAACACAGGACACAAAGAATAAAAAAGGTAAGGAATCCAGCAGTAGGAACCTCCCAGCAGGCCGCTCAGAGCACAGAGGCTATGGGATCTAGGCCTGGGTGAACTAACACCAGAGAGCCAACATCATGAAACGGTGAACAACACAGGTGTTGGGACCTTAGAGCAGAAGGCCCACATGCCCATGGGGATGGGAACCTCGCAGGAGTGTCCTCGCACCACTTAGCACGTATCAGAAAATGTGGGTACCCAGCAGTTAGGGCCTGAGGCAAGAGGGCCCCCATCACCGAGGGGAGGTTCCCAGCAGGCTCCAACTGCCACAAGAGGGCCGATGTTGCCCAGGAGGGGTGTGCCAGCCAGGCAGGAGTGACCTCACAGCAGAGGGCCCCCCTCACAGAAGGGTGAGTAACCCAGCCAGGATCAGACTCTCACCAGAGGGCCCACATCATTAAGGGGATAGGAACCAGGCAGGAGTGTCCTCACACCAGTGGGGCCACATCATCGAAAGGCGAGGGACCCAGCATACATGGCCTCAAACCAGAGGACACACATCACCAAGAGGCTGGGAGTGAGGCAGGCAGGAGGAGTCTCAAAACAGAGGGTCCATAGAAGAAAAAAGGTGAGGAATCCCGCAGTTGGAACCTCCCAGCAGGTGGCCAGGAGCAGCGAGGCTATGGGATCCAAGCCGGAGAGAACTCACAGCAGAGGGCCCTCATCATGAAACTGAGCAACCCACGGTTGGGACCTCAGAGCAGAAGTCCCACATTCCCATGGGGTTGGGAACCTGGCAGGAGCGTACTCGAACCACAGGGCGCATATCAGAAAATATTGGGAGCCCAGGAGTTAGGGTCTGACGCCAGAGGGCCCTCATTACCGAGGGGAGGAGACACCCAGCAGGCACCAAATCCCACCAGAGAGCCGACGTCGCAAAGGCGGGGTGTGCCAGCCAGGCAGGAGTGACCTCAGAGAAGAGGGCCCACCTCACAGAAGTGTGAGGAACCCAACCAGGATCAGACTCTCACCGGAGGGCCCACATCACCAAGCGGATGGGAACCAGGCAGGAGTGTCTCACACCAGTGGGGCCACATCAGCCAAAGGTGAGGAACCCAGCACATGTGGCCTCAAACCACAGGACACACATCACCAAGGGGCTAGGAGTGAGGCAGGTGTCTGGAGGGGCACATTTAACTCTAATTTCCCACCAGGAAGTGGAATGAACCAAAGTCTCAGAGTGCCGTGCCGGACCCTGATTACGGCCTGAAGCAAACCTGCGGTTCTGTGGCCAGTTTTCAAGGAAACGAGTTAAGAAAGGAAATCACGGGCACTGTAATTCACAAACCTGCAGTGTTATAAATGACAGTTATTGGCAAAATTATATGGAAGTAAGTCTGCAAAGAGGACTTGAAAACGAGGCAGAATTGCAGGAATCATATTTCAGGAGGTAGATTGGAATTGCATTTAAAGCATGTGAAAAGCGGCAGATCTTTGACAGTGATGCACTTGGACAAAAGTGCGTAAACATTTTTTCCTGAATATATTCAGGAAAAAACACATATGCCCTTTTTGGCCAACCAAGCACTCGAGAAATGGAAATCCGCACTACAATGAAGTCTCATTTCCCATTCGTCAAAAGGGCCATCTGAAAAAAGTGTAAAAACCAGAAACACAGGACAGGCCATGGAGAACAGGGAGCCTTGTTATGCTGATGGGCGGGATGTAAATTGCCAACAGACACTCTGGAGATGTTTATGGTGTATCCTGAAACATCTGAAAAACAAAGCTACAGACCCTAGGGCACTTCCACTTTTGGCCCTATAGCTTAGGAAAATTAAAATCAACAAGACACAGCCAACACCAAATTTAGGGCTGCTGTGTTTACAAGAACCTTGAGTCCAGTACAAATTAAATATCCCAGAAAGAAAAAAATGGATAAAGGAGTTGTGCTACTTACGTACAACGGAATATCACTCAGCAATGAAATCAAAGTCATCAGGCCTGTAGCACCAAATTGAGTGGATTTAAGTATGATGATTCTAAGAGAAATAGGTCACACAGAGAAAGATAATTATCATAAGATATCACTAATAGAGAGAGTGTAAACTTGGCTACACATAAACTGAATTCCAAAACCGAACAGAGTCTCACATTTAGATAAAAACTTATGCTTGCTTAAGGGGAAAGTTGAGTTGGGGTGCTGTATAAAACCAGAGATTGAAATTAGCACACATACCGTTCCATAAGCCAAATATGTAATAGACAAGACCTACTCTTTGCTCAACGAAATAGACTCATCCATGGTGTATCACCTCACACCTGTTAGAATGGGCATCATCAGAAAATCTACAAACAACAAATGCTGGAAAGGGTGTGGAGATAAGGAACCCTCTTCCACTATTGTTGGGAATGTAAATTGATACAGTCACTGTGGAGAACATTATGGAGTTTCTTATAAAACTAAGAATAGAATTACCATATGATACAGCAATCCCACTACTGGGCATATACCCAGACAAAACCATAAATCAAAAAGAGACATTCACCGCAATGTTCATTGCATCACTATTTACAATATCCAGGTAATGGAAGCAACCTAAATGCCCACAGACAGACGAATGCATAAAGAAGTGGTACATATATAAAATGGAATATTACTAAGCCATAAAAAGGAATGAAATTGGGTCATTTGTAGAGATGTTGATGGATCTAGAGACTGTCATACGGAGTGAAGTAAGTCAGAAAGAGAAAAACAAATCTTGTCTATTAATGCCTATATGTGGAACCTAGAAAAATTGTACAGATGAACCGTTTTGCCAGGCAGAAATAGAGCAACAGATGTAGACAACAAACGTATGGACACCAAGGGGGGAAAGCTGTTGGGGTGTGGTGGTGGGAGGAGTTGAGAGACTGGGATTGGCATGTATACCTTTATATGTATAAAATAGATAACCAAAAAGAACCTGCTGTATAAAAAAATAAAATAAAATTCAAATTACAAAAAGTAAAACAGAAAAAATATTCTTCCCTTCACATACATGTATTTATATGAATAAATTATTTCCATGCTTATATCTGTAAATACAAAAAAGAGGAATAAAATCTACCTTGAACCAAAAACGAAAAAAAAACAGAACCCACCAGTTACACAGAGGAAAACCGTATCAGGGCACTTGCTCCAGTTGTAAACAATTCTGAAGTTGGTCAGTGGTGGGGAATCATCCCCCATTCAGCCAGCAGGCCCCACGCAACAAGCGTCCTCATTGCAAAGCTGGGGGACCATGCCGAGGCATCTGTGAGTAAACGTGGGCTGAGCCCCAGGCCAGCTGCTGCTGAAATGTTCCCACCCTTCCCAGGTAAAACACCTGAATATGTACAAGGACTTGAAAGCCTAGAGGAAGGGCCATGGAGCCACATGAGTGACAGCATGCCAGCCGACTTGGTGCCTGCAGGCCAGCCAGGATGGTCCTGGCCCTGGGTGCTCTTCTGGAAGCTTTCCATTTCCCTGCCTGAGATACCCCTGCTGTCCCGGCCCCCACTGCTTTCTTCCTCACTCACCTCTGCCCAGGGAGAAATTCCAGCGGCAGGTATGGGTGACACATCCTCTTCTTTAGCAGGTGGCATCTTGGCAACTGCTGCAGAAAGTCCAGCAGAGCCCCACTCACACTGGGCCACCCACAAAGCTGTGGCCTCTCACTCCCTCCCACCAGTCCAGCCCCAAGACTGCTGACAGGGCAGAGAAAATGGCGTCAGGCACAGCTGCAGGGGCTCTTGCTGCCTGGAGCGGTGTTTATATTGATCTGAACCCAGGCACACCTGGGGAGGTCTGGCCGGCACGGTCGGGCTTCCCAGGCCAGCCAATAATCACCCCTCAGGGGCTCACAGTTGCAGAAACTGGAACTTGCTGAATCGGCCAGGTCCAAGGAACAGGTGTGGGCTCCTGAGAGTCAGGATAGACAAGGGGCTGCAGCTCTGGCTTGTTTTCTAATTATATTATCTGGCCCATGAGTGGGAGACAACTTCAAGAAAACCCTCTCCTAATGAGAGGAACCCAGGAGTCAGGGAGAGGAGGGGTGGCTGGTGGGTGGAGACAGAGGCCTGGTGCCCCGGGTGCAGTGGAAGTCTCTGGAAGACCAGGTGGAGGGAGGCCACACAGAGTGATGCCCAGGGTCACAGACCTGTCGGAGCTGCTGTTTGTTAGTTCAAGTCCTGCTCTGAGGTGCTCTGTGTCAGATCTGAGTGACAGGTGAGCTGGGAGTGCTCTGCAATGAGGGCGATATGCAGGGTTCCTGTGTTCCCAGCCCTGCCATGGTACCTGCAAGGGTAGCTCTGTATCCTGGGAGGGGCCTGACCACGAGAGCCCCATGGGCTGCAGGGGAACCTGCCCAGGGAACCCCATATCCTGGGAGGGGCCTGAACACGAGAGCCCCATGGGCTGGGGTGGGGGTGGGGTACCTGCCCAGGTGAGCTCCATATCCTGGGATTGGCCTGACCTCGAGAGCCCCATGGGCTGCTGGAGTCCTGGTAAAGGATGTCAGGACAGTCAGTGAAGCCACCGAGGATATACCTCCAGTAGTTCCTAAATCCTACACCCTGCTGGTCATTCTACCAACCACCAGGACATGGTATTCTGTATTAGTCTTCAATGATGCCTTCTTTTGTATTCTATTAGTCCCAGAGTCACAAGAAATTTTGGCTTGTGAGTGGCAGGACTCAACATACAACTAAAACAATACTTCCGGGCCGTGTTGCCCCAAGGGTTCAAAAATTCCCACACCATCTTTGGGGAAAGCTCAGCTAAAGAACTAAAAGTTCTACCTCTGGAAAAAGAAACACACGTTCAATATGCAGACGACATTCTGATCGCCAGCCCTACTAAGGAGACCTCTGAACTACCAAGCCAATAAAGGATACAAGTTGCCCAAGAAAAAGCTCAAATATCACAGACTACGGTGACCTGCCTGGGCTTCATTCTCACAGAAGGTCGGAGAAGCCCATCCCAGGAAAGGGAAGAAACAATTTACAGCCTTACCCATTTCTGAAACTAGAAGACAGCTTAGGGGTTCCTGGGGAAGCCAGGGTTTGCTGCTTCTGGATCCCTAACTACAGTCTACTAGCTGGGCCTCTATATGAAACACTGAAAGGAAAAGATGATGATCCTTTTGAATAGAATGCAGAAGTGGCCTTTCAAGAATGGAAAGAGCAGTCAATTCAGACCCTTGGCCTGGAACTCCCTAATTTAGCTAAACCATTTGACCTTTACATTCCTGGTGAACGGTGAATCGCCATTGGAGTATTAGTGCAAAACCTGGGACCACTTGAAATGGAACAATGCAAGAATGCGATCCAGGTAGGATAAACTACGGTCACCAAGGGGCTTGGCCCACCGCCACATCTGGCCAAGATACTGGCCGTATCTGAAAACCTGGAAATCAGCAGCCCAAAAGGCCACCTCCCTCCGAAGGGAAAAGGACCCCACGTGGTGATCCTAACACCCAACCATGCCCTGAAGTTGCAGGGTTGGCTCCATGGGCACACTGACCTTGAGCGAGGAGGCCCTCCAACTCCAACCTCCATAGAGATAACCGGGGCAAAGTGGCACCATGAAGACTCGTGTGAAGGTGTCTGCACGGGCAAATTTAACGCTCATTTCCCACCAGGAAGAGGAATTAACCAAAGGCTCAGCATGCCGTGCCGGAACCAGATTAGGGCCTGAAGCAATCCTGCGGGTTTGCGGCCAGCTCACAAGAAAGCGAGTTGAAGAAAGGAGCTCAGGGACACTGTAATTCACAAACCTGCAGAGTTATAAATGACAGCTATTACCCAAAAATATATTGAAGGAAGGCTGCGAAGAGGACTTGAAAGCGGGGCAGAATTGCAAGAAAACGATTTCAGGGGGTAGACTGGAATTGCATTTAAAGCATAGGAAAAGAGGCAGAACGTCGACAATGATGCACTTGGCCAAAAAGGGTGTATGCGTTTTTTCCTGAATATATTCAGGAAAAAACGCATACGCCCTTTTTGGCCAACCAAGCAAGCATGTTAAAGAAATCTGCACTACAAAGAAGTCTCACTGCCCCCCGTTCAAAAGGGCCATCTGAAAAAAGTGTAAAATCCAGAAAGGCAGCACAGGCCATGGAGAACAGGGAGCCTTGTTATGCTGATGGGCGGGATGTAAATTGCCAACAGCCACTCTGGAGATGTGTATGGTGTTTCCTCAAAAACCTAAAAAACAAAGCAATGGAGCCTACGGCATTACCACTTATTTTCCTATAGCTTAGGGAAATTAAAATCAAAAACACACAGCCACCGCAAAGTTTCTGTTTACGGGTCTGTTTACAAGAACCTCGTCTACGGTACAAGTTAAATATCCCAGAAAGCGAAAAATGGATAAAGAAGTGTGGTACGTACGTACAAAGGAATATCACTCACTAATGAAATCTATGTCATAAGGCCCGTCGCGGCATAATGAGTGGATTCAGGTACGATGATTCTAAGTGAAATAGGTCACACAGAAAATGAAACATCATAAGATATCACTAATACACGGAATGTAAACTTGGCTACACATGAACTGAATTACAAAACAGAACAGGGTCTCAAATTTAGAAAACCAACTTATGCTTGCTTAAGGGGAAAGGTGAGTTGTGGTGCTGCATAAAACCAGAGATAGAAATTAGCACAGATACCTTTCCATAAGCCAAATATGTAATAGTCAAGACCTAGCCCTTGCTCAACGAAATGGACTAAACACCCCATATTCAACGCCTAGGATTACACATGACTAGTAAGAACCTTCAAACCCATGGATTTATATGTCTCCGTAAGAGACTCAAGTGTGTGTACAGCGGCATGAATGCAGCAGAGAAAATCCGATAAAACCCATTATCAAAATGAATTACAAAAACAAACACAATGACAGTGAAATAGAGAGCAATTCTTAAATAATTCATTCAGGGCTTGTGATGCAACCTGGATTTACCACATCTACACCCAGAGCTGAGTGAGACATAAGGCTGGACACTTCGGGCTGATAGCATTGGTGAGGTTCGATGAGCAAATGCAGACCCTTTGAAGTCATACTGCATGGTACCCATTCCATGGGTCCCAACTCTCCAGGTTTAAGGGATACTTCCTTCAGCTAAAACATGCATGGGAAACCCACAGTACAGTGCACTGTGTGACCGGGAAACGTTTTCAAATGCATCTCAGTTTTCGTCCCCTTTTACTCGGGTTCACCATTCCAGACCGTTTACTAACACTCTCCCCACTTGGAGAGTCAGTGCCTTTAACCTCCTGTTTGGCACAGTTTGCAATTTCTGCGCAAGATGAACAGGAATAGGGAGAACCAATGAGAGACTAGCTGTAGGTGTCTGGACAGGCAAATGGAACGCTCATTTCCCACCAGGAAGAGGAATTAACCAAAGGCTCAGCATGCCGTGCCGGAACCAGATTAGGGCCTGAAGCATTCCTGCGGGTTTGCGGCCAGCTCACAAGAAAGCGAGTTGAAGAAAGGAGCTCAGGGGCACTGTAATTCACAAACCTGCAGAGTTATAAATGACAGCTATCGTCCAAAAATATATTGAAGGAAGGCTGCGAAGAGGACTGGAAAGCGGGGCAGAATTGCAGGAAAACGAGTTCAGGGGGTAGACTGGAATTGCATTTAAAGCATAGGAAAAGAGGCAGAACGTCGACAATGATGCACTTGGCCAAAAAGGGCGTATGCGTTTTTTCCTGAATATATTCAGGAAAAAACGCATACGCCCTTTTTGGCCAACCAAGCCAGCATGTTAAAGAAATCTGCACTACAAAGAAGTCTCACTGCCCCCCGTTCAAAAGGGCCATCTGAAAAAAGTGTAAAATCCAGAAAGGCAGCACAGGCCATGGAGAACAGGGAGCCTTGTTATGCTGATGGGCGGGATGTAAATTGCCAACAGCCACTCTGGAGAAGTGTATGGTGTTTCCTGAAACACCTAAGAAACAAAGCAACGGAGACTACGGCACTTCCACTTATGGTCTTATAGATCACGGAAATTAAAATCAAAAACAGACAGCCACCCCAAAGTTTCAGACGGCTCTGTTTACAGGAATCTCGTCTACGGTACAAGTTAAATATCCCAGAATGTGAAAAATGGATAAAGAAGTTGTGGTACACACATTCAATGGAATATCACTCAGCAATGAAATCTATGTCATCAGGCCCATCGTGGCATAATGAGTGGATTCAGGTACGATGATTCTAAGTGAAATAAGTCACACAGAAAATGAAACATCATAAGATATCACTAATACACGGAATGTAAACTTGGCTACACATGAACTGAATTACAAAACAGAACAGGGTCTCAAATTTAGAAAACCACTTTATGCTTGCTTAAGGGGAAAAGTGAGTTGGGGTGCTGCATAAAACCAGAGATAGAAATTAGCACAGATACCTTTCCATAAGCCAAATATGTAATAGTCAAGACCTAGCCCTTGCTCAACGAAATGGACTAAACACCCCATATTCAACGCCTAGGAATACACCTGACTAGTAAGTATCTTCAAACCCATGGATTTATATGTCTCCATAAGAGACTCAAGTGTGTGTACAGCGGCATGAATGCAGCAGAGAAAATCCGATAAATCCCATTATCAAAATGAATTACAAAAACAAACACAATGACAGTGAAATAGAGAGCAATTCTTAAATAATTCATTCAGGGCTTGTGATGCAACCTGGATTTACCACATCTACAACCAGAGCTGAGTGAGACATAAGGCTGTACACTTCAGCCTGATAGCATTGGTGAGGTTCGTTGAGAAAATGCAGGCCCTTTGAAGTCATACTGCATGGTACCCATTCCATGGGTCCCAACTCTCCAGGTTTAAGGGATTCTTCCTTCAGCTAAAACATGCATGGGAAACCCACAGTATGGTGCACCGTGTGACCGGGAAACCTTTTCAAATGCATCTCAGTTTTCGTCCCCTTTTACTCGGGTTCACGATTGAAGACCCTTTACTAATACTCTCCCCACTTAGAGAGTCAGTGCCTTTAACCTCCTGTTTGGCACAGTTTGCAATTTCTGCGCAAGATGAACAAGAATAGGGAGAACCAATGAGAGACTAGCTCTAGGTGTCTGCACGTTCAAATATAACACTCATTTCCCACCAGGAAGAGGAATTTACCAAAGGATCAGCATGCTGTGCCGGAACCAGATTAGGGCATGAAGCAATCCTGCGGGTTTGCGGCCAGCTCACAAGAAAGCGAGTAGAAGAAAGGAGCTCAGGCGCACTGTCATTCACAAACCTGCAGAGTTATAAATGTCAGCTATTGTCCAAAAATGTATTGAAGTAAGGCTGCGTAGAGGACTTGAAAGCGGGGCAGAATTGCAGGAAAACGAGTTCAGGGGCAGACTGGAATTGCATTTAAAGCATAAGGAAAGAGACAGAAAGTCGACAATGATGCACTTGGTCAAAAAGGGCGTATGCGTTTTTTCCTGAATATATTCAAGAAAAAACACATACGCCCTTTTTGGCCAAACAAGCAAGCCTGTAAAGAAATCTGCATTACAATGAAGTCTCACTGCCCCCCTGTCAAAAGGGACATCTGAAAAAAGTGAAAAATCCAGAAAGGCAGGACAGGCCATGGAGAACAGGGAGCCTTGTTATGCTGATGGGCGGGATGTAACTTGCCAACAGCCACTCTGGAGAAGTGTATGGTGTTTCCTCAAACACCTAAAAAACTAAGCAACGGAGCCTACAGCACTTCAACTTATGGTTCTATAGCTTAGGGAAATTAAAATCAAAAAGACACAGCCACCCATAAATTTTGGACGGCTCTGCTTACAAGAACCTCATTTACGGTACAAGTGAAATATCCCAGAAAGCAAAAAATGGATAAAGAAGTTGTTGTACGTACGTACAATGGAATATCACTCAGCAATGAAATCTATGTCATGAGGCCCGTCGCGGCATAATGAGTGGATTCAGGTACGATCATTCTAAGTTAACTAAGTCACACAGAAAAAGAAACACCATAAGATATCTCAAATACACGGAATGCAAACATGGCTGCACATGAACTCAATTACAAAACAGAAAAGGGTCTCAAATTTAGAAAACCAACTTATGCTTGCTTAAGGGGAAAGGTGAGTTGTGGTGCTGCATAAAACCAGAGATTGAAATTAGCACAGATACCTTTCCATAAGCAAATATGTAATAGTCAGGACCTACTCCTTGCTCCACGAAATGGACTCAACACCCCATATTCAATGCCTAGGAATATACCTGACTAGTAAGAATCTGAAAACCCATGGATTTATATGTCTCCATAAGAGAATCAAGCATGTGTACAGCGGCATAAACGCAGCAGTGAAAATCCGATAAATCCCATTATCAAAATAAATTACAAAAACAAAACACAATGACAGTGAAATAGAGAGCAATTCTTAAATAATTCATTCAGAGCTTGTGATGCAACGTGGATTTACCACATCTACACCCCGAGCTGAGTGAGACATAAGGCTGGACACTTCGGGATGATAGCATTGGTGACGTTCGGTGAGCAAAGGCAACCCTTTGAAGTCATACTGCGTGGTACCCATTCCATGGGTCCCAACTCTCCAGGTTGAAGGGATTCTTCCATCAGGTAAAACATGCATGGGCAACCCAGAATATGGTCCACCGTGTGACCGGGAAAACTTTTTAAATGCGTCTCAGTTTTCGTCCCCTCGTACTCGGTTTTACCATTCCAGATGCTTTACTAACACTCTCCCCACTTGGAGAGTCAGTGCCTTTAACCTCCTGTTTGGCACAGTTTGGAATTTCTGCGCAAGATGAACAGGAATAGGGAGAACCAATGAGAGATTAGCTGTAGGTGTCTGCACGAACAAATTTAACGCTCATTTCCCACCAGGAAGAGGAATTAGCCAAAGGCTCAGCATGCCGTGTCGGAACCAGATTAGGGCCTGAAGCAATCCTGCGGTTTTGCGGCCAGCTCACAAGAAAGCGAGTTGAAGAAAGGAGCTCAGGGGCAGTGTAATTCACAAACCTGCAGAGTTATAAATGACAGCTATCGTCCAAAAATATATTGAAGTAAGGCTGCAAAGAGGACTTGAACGCGGGGCAGAATTCCAGGAATACGATTTCAGGAGGTAGACGGGAAGTCCTCTGAAAGTATAGGAGAAGAGGCAGAACCTCGACAATGATGCACTTGGTCAAAAAGGGCATATGCGTTTCTTCCAGGGCCCTTATTAAAGAGGGTAGGAGGCTCCCAGCATGCTTCAGTGGCCAACAGAGGGCCTACGTCGCCAAGGCGACATGAGCCATCCAGGCAGGAGTGACCTCACATCAGAGGGCCCACCTCACAGAAGGGTAAGGAACCCAGTCAAGATCAGACTCTCACCAGAGTGCCCACATAAGCAAGGGGCTGGGAACCAGGCAGGAGTGTCCTCACACCCGTGGTGCCACATCATCGAAAGTTGAGGTACCCAGCACATGTGGCCTCAAACCAGAGGACCCACATCACCATGGGTCTCGGAGCGAGGCAGGCAGGATTAACCTCAAAACACATGGCCCATTGTATAAAAAAGGTGAGCAATCCAGCAGTTGGAACATCCCAGCAGGCGGCCCAGAGCACCGAGGCTATGGGATCCAGGCAGTGATGAACTCACAACAGAGGGCCCTCATCGTGATACTGTAAGCAACCCAGCCGTTGTAACCTCAGAGCACAAGGCCCACATCCCCATGGGGAAGGGAACCAAGCAGGAGTGTCATCGCACCAGTGGGCACACATCAGAAAAGGTGGGGAGCCCAGCAGTTAGGGCCGGACGCCAGAGGGCCCTCATCACTGAGGAGAGGAGGCTCCCAGCAAGCTCCAACTGCTACCAGAAGGCCGACGTCGCCAATGCAGGGTGTGCCAGCCAGGCAGGAGTGACCTCAGAGCAGAGGGCCAACCACACAAAAGTGTGAGGAACCCAAAGAGGATCAGACTCTCACCGGAGGGCCCACATCACCAAGGGAATGGAAACCAGGCAGGAGTGTTCTCACACCAGTGTGGTCACATCACCGAAATGTGACGGACCCAGCACACGTGGCCTCAAACTACAGGACACACATCACCAAGGGGCTGGGAGTGAGGCAGGCAGGAGGAGCCTCCAAACAGAGGGCCCATAGCGTAAAAAAGGTGAGGAATCCCGCAGTTGGAACCTCCCAGCAGGTGGCCAGGAGCAGCGAGGCTATGGGATCCAGGCCTGACTGAACTCAAAACAGAGGGCCCTCATTATGAAACTGTGAGCAACCCAGCCGTTGGGACCTTAGAGCAGAAGGCCCACATTCCCATGGGGTTGGGATCCTGGCAGGAGTGTACTCGCACCACAGGGCGCACATCAGAAAATTTTGGGAGCCCAGGAGTTAGGGTCTGACGCCAGAGGGCCCTCATTACCGAGGGGAGGAGACTCCCAGCAGGCACCAACTCCCAACTGAGGGCCCACGTCGCCACGTTGACGTGTGCCAGCCAGGCAGGAGTGACCTCACAGCAGAGGGCCTACCTCACAGAAGGGTGAGGAACCCAGCCAGGATAAGACTCTCACCAGAGGGCCCACATCACCAAGGGGATCGGAACAAGGCAGGAGTGTCCTCACACCAGTGTGGCCACATTATAGAAAGGTGAGGAACCCAGCACATGTGGCCTAAACCAGAGGACCCACATTTCGAAGGTGCTCCGAGTGAGGCAGGCAGGAGTAGCCTAACAACACAGGGCCCACAGAATAAAAAATGTGAGGAATCCAGCAGTTTGAACCTCCCAGCAGGTGGCCCAGAGCATGGAGTCTATGGGATCCAGGCCACAGTGAACTCACAGCAGAGGGCCCACATCATGAAACTGTGAGCAACCCAGCCAGTGGGACCTCAGAGCAGAAGGCGCACATCCCCATGGGGATAGGAACCTCGCAGGAGTGTCCTCGCACAACTTAGCACGTATCAGAAAATGTGGGAACCCAGCAGTTATGGCCTGGCGCCAGAGGGCCCTCATCACGGAGGAGAGGAGGCTACCAGCAGGCTCCAAATGCCACCAGAGGGCCGACGTCACCAAGGCAATGGGAGCAAGCCAGGCAGGAGTTACCTCACAGCAGAGGGCCCACCTCACAGAAGTGTGAGGAGCCCAAACAGGATCAGACTCTAACCAGAGCGCCCACATCACCAAGGGGATGGAAACCAGGCAGGAGTGTCCTCACACCAGTGGGGCCACATCAGCGAAAGGTGAGGAACACAGCACATGTGGCCTCAAACAAGGGGACACACATCACGAAAGGGCTGGGAGTGAGGCATGCAGGAGGAGACTCACAACAGAGCGCCCATAGAATAAAAAAGGTGAGGAACCCCGCAGTTGGAAGCTCCAAGCAGGTGGCCCAGAGCACCGAGGCTATGGGATCCATGCCGGAGTGAATTCACAGCAGAGGGCCCACATTCTGACACTGTGAGCAACCCAGCCGTTGGGACCTCAGGGCAGAAAGCCCACATCCCCATGGGGATGGGACCCTGGCTGGAGTGTATTCGCACGACAGGGCGCACATCAGAAAATTTTGGGAGCGCATGAGTTAGGGCCTGACGCCAGAGGCCCCTCATTACCGAGGGGAGGAGACTCCCAGCAGGCACCAACTCCCAACTGAGGGCCCACATCGCCAAGGTGACGTGTGCCAGCCAGGCAGGAGTGACCTCACAGCAGAGGGCCCACCTCCCAGAAGTGTGAGGAATCCAGACAGGATCAGACTCTCACCAGAGGGCCCCCATCACCAAGGGGATGGGAACCAGGCAGGAGTGTCCTCACACCAGTGGGGCCACATCAATAAAGGTGAGGAAACCGGTACATGTGGCCTTAAACCAGAGGACCTACATCACAAATGGGCTGGGAGTGAGTCAGGAAGTAGGAGCATGAAAACACAGGACACAAAGAATAAAAAAGGTAAGGAATCCAGCAGTAGGAACCTCCCAGCAGGCCGCTCAGAGCACAGAGGCTATGGGATCTAGGCCTGGGTGAACTAACACCAGAGAGCCAACATCATGAAACGGTGAACAACACAGGTGTTGGGACCTTAGAGCAGAAGGCCCACATGCCCATGGGGATGGGAACCTCGCAGGAGTGTCCTCGCACCACTTAGCACGTATCAGAAAATGTGGGTACCCAGCAGTTAGGGCCTGAGGCAAGAGGGCCCCCATCACCGAGGGGAGGTTCCCAGCAGGCTCCAACTGCCACAAGAGGGCCGATGTTGCCCAGGAGGGGTGTGCCAGCCAGGCAGGAGTGACCTCACAGCAGAGGGCCCCCCTCACAGAAGGGTGAGTAACCCAGCCAGGATCAGACTCTCACCAGAGGGCCCACATCATTAAGGGGATAGGAACCAGGCAGGAGTGTCCTCACACCAGTGGGGCCACATCATCGAAAGGCGAGGGACCCAGCATACATGGCCTCAAACCAGAGGACACACATCACCAAGAGGCTGGGAGTGAGGCAGGCAGGAGGAGTCTCAAAACAGAGGGTCCATAGAAGAAAAAAGGTGAGGAATCCCGCAGTTGGAACCTCCCAGCAGGTGGCCAGGAGCAGCGAGGCTATGGGATCCAAGCCGGAGAGAACTCACAGCAGAGGGCCCTCATCATGAAACTGAGCAACCCACGGTTGGGACCTCAGAGCAGAAGTCCCACATTCCCATGGGGTTGGGAACCTGGCAGGAGTGTACTCGAACCACAGGGCGCATATCAGAAAATATTGGGAGCCCAGGAGTTAGGGTCTGACGCCAGAGGGCCCTCATTACCGAGGGGAGGAGACACCCAGCAGGCACCAAATCCCACCAGAGAGCCGACGTCGCAAAGGCGGGGTGTGCCAGCCAGGCAGGAGTGACCTCAGAGAAGAGGGCCCACCTCACAGAAGTGTGAGGAACCCAACCAGGATCAGACTCTCACCGGAGGGCCCACATCACCAAGCGGATGGGAACCAGGCAGGAGTGTCTCACACCAGTGGGGCCACATCAGCCAAAGGTGAGGAACCCAGCACATGTGGCCTCAAACCACAGGACACACATCACCAAGGGGCTAGGAGTGAGGCAGGTGTCTGGAGGGGCACATTTAACTCTAATTTCCCACCAGGAAGTGGAATGAACCAAAGTCTCAGAGTGCCGTGCCGGACCCTGATTACGGCCTGAAGCAAACCTGCGGTTCTGTGGCCAGTTTTCAAGGAAACGAGTTAAGAAAGGAAATCACGGGCACTGTAATTCACAAACCTGCAGTGTTATAAATGACAGTTATTGGCAAAATTATATGGAAGTAAGTCTGCAAAGAGGACTTGAAAACGAGGCAGAATTGCAGGAATCATATTTCAGGAGGTAGATTGGAATTGCATTTAAAGCATGTGAAAAGCGGCAGATCTTTGACAGTGATGCACTTGGACAAAAGTGCGTAAACATTTTTTCCTGAATATATTCAGGAAAAAACACATATGCCCTTTTTGGCCAACCAAGCACTCGAGAAATGGAAATCCGCACTACAATGAAGTCTCATTTCCCATTCGTCAAAAGGGCCATCTGAAAAAAGTGTAAAAACCAGAAACACAGGACAGGCCATGGAGAACAGGGAGCCTTGTTATGCTGATGGGCGGGATGTAAATTGCCAACAGACACTCTGGAGATGTTTATGGTGTATCCTGAAACATCTGAAAAACAAAGCTACAGACCCTAGGGCACTTCCACTTTTGGCCCTATAGCTTAGGAAAATTAAAATCAACAAGACACAGCCAACACCAAATTTAGGGCTGCTGTGTTTACAAGAACCTTGAGTCCAGTACAAATTAAATATCCCAGAAAGAAAAAAATGGATAAAGGAGTTGTGCTACTTACGTACAACGGAATATCACTCAGCAATGAAATCAAAGTCATCAGGCCTGTAGCACCAAATTGAGTGGATTTAAGTATGATGATTCTAAGAGAAATAGGTCACACAGAGAAAGATAATTATCATAAGATATCACTAATAGAGAGAGTGTAAACTTGGCTACACATAAACTGAATTCCAAAACCGAACAGAGTCTCACATTTAGATAAAAACTTATGCTTGCTTAAGGGGAAAGTTGAGTTGGGGTGCTGTATAAAACCAGAGATTGAAATTAGCACACATACCGTTCCATAAGCCAAATATGTAATAGACAAGACCTACTCTTTGCTCAACGAAATAGACTCATCCATGGTGTATCACCTCACACCTGTTAGAATGGGCATCATCAGAAAATCTACAAACAACAAATGCTGGAAAGGGTGTGGAGATAAGGAACCCTCTTCCACTATTGTTGGGAATGTAAATTGATACAGTCACTGTGGAGAACATTATGGAGTTTCTTATAAAACTAAGAATAGAATTACCATATGATACAGCAATCCCACTACTGGGCATATACCCAGACAAAACCATAAATCAAAAAGAGACATTCACCGCAATGTTCATTGCATCACTATTTACAATATCCAGGTAATGGAAGCAACCTAAATGCCCACAGACAGACGAATGCATAAAGAAGTGGTACATATATAAAATGGAATATTACTAAGCCATAAAAAGGAATGAAATTGGGTCATTTGTAGAGATGTTGATGGATCTAGAGACTGTCATACGGAGTGAAGTAAGTCAGAAAGAGAAAAACAAATCTTGTCTATTAATGCCTATATGTGGAACCTAGAAAAATTGTACAGATGAACCGTTTTGCCAGGCAGAAATAGAGCAACAGATGTAGACAACAAACGTATGGACACCAAGGGGGGAAAGCTGTTGGGGTGTGGTGGTGGGAGGAGTTGAGAGACTGGGATTGGCATGTATACCTTTATATGTATAAAATAGATAACCAAAAAGAACCTGCTGTATAAAAAAATAAAATAAAATTCAAATTACAAAAAGTAAAACAGAAAAAATATTCTTCCCTTCACATACATGTATTTATATGAATAAATTATTTCCATGCTTATATCTGTAAATACAAAAAAGAGGAATAAAATCTACCTTGAACCAAAAACGAAAAAAAAACAGAACCCACCAGTTACACAGAGGAAAACCGTATCAGGGCACTTGCTCCAGTTGTAAACAATTCTGAAGTTGGTCAGTGGTGGGGAATCATCCCCCATTCAGCCAGCAGGCCCCACGCAACAAGCGTCCTCATTGCAAAGCTGGGGGACCATGCCGAGGCATCTGTGAGTAAACGTGGGCTGAGCCCCAGGCCAGCTGCTGCTGAAATGTTCCCACCCTTCCCAGGTAAAACACCTGAATATGTACAAGGACTTGAAAGCCTAGAGGAAGGGCCATGGAGCCACATGAGTGACAGCATGCCAGCCGACTTGGTGCCTGCAGGCCAGCCAGGATGGTCCTGGCCCTGGGTGCTCTTCTGGAAGCTTTCCATTTCCCTGCCTGAGATACCCCTGCTGTCCCGGCCCCCACTGCTTTCTTCCTCACTCACCTCTGCCCAGGGAGAAATTCCAGCGGCAGGTATGGGTGACACATCCTCTTCTTTAGCAGGTGGCATCTTGGCAACTGCTGCAGAAAGTCCAGCAGAGCCCCACTCACACTGGGCCACCCACAAAGCCGTGGCCTCTCACTCCCTCCCACCAGTCCAGCCCCAAGACTGCTGACAGGGCAGAGAAAATGGCGTCAGGCACAGCTGCAGGGGCTCTTGCTGCCTGGAGCGGTGTTTATATTGATCTGAACCCAGGCACACCTGGGGAGGTCTGGCCGGCACGGTCGGGCTTCCCAGGCCAGCCAATAATCACCCCTCAGGGGCTCACAGTTGCAGAAACTGGAACTTGCTGAATCGGCCAGGTCCAAGGAACAGGTGTGGGCTCCTGAGAGTCAGGATAGACAAGGGGCTGCAGCTCTGGCTTGTTTTCTAATTATATTATCTGGCCCATGAGTGGGAGACAACTTCAAGAAAACCCTCTCCTAATGAGAGGAACCCAGGAGTCAGGGAGAGGAGGGGTGGCTGGTGGGTGGAGACAGAGGCCTGGTGCCCCGGGTGCAGTGGAAGTCTCTGGAAGACCAGGTGGAGGGAGGCCACACAGAGTGATGCCCAGGGTCACAGACCTGTCGGAGCTGCTGTTTGTTAGTTCAAGTCCTGCTCTGAGGTGCTCTGTGTCAGATCTGAGTGACAGGTGAGCTGGGAGTGCTCTGCAATGAGGGCGATATGCAGGGTTCCTGTGTTCCCAGCCCTGCCATGGTACCTGCAAGGGTAGCTCTGTATCCTGGGAGGGGCCTGACCACGAGAGCCCCATGGGCTGCAGGGGAACCTGCCCAGGGAACCCCATATCCTGGGAGGGGCCTGAACACGAGAGCCCCATGGGCTGGGGTGGGGGTGGGGTACCTGCCCAGGTGAGCTCCATATCCTGGGATTGGCCTGACCTCGAGAGCCCCATGGGCTGCTGGAGTCCTGGTAAAGGATGTCAGGACAGTCAGTGAAGCCACCGAGGATATACCTCCAGTAGTTCCTAAATCCTACACCCTGCTGGTCATTCTACCAACCACCAGGACATGGTATTCTGTATTAGTCTTCAATGATGCCTTCTTTTGTATTCTATTAGTCCCAGAGTCACAAGAAATTTTGGCTTGTGAGTGGCAGGACTCAACATACAACTAAAACAATACTTCCGGGCCGTGTTGCCCCAAGGGTTCAAAAATTCCCACACCATCTTTGGGGAAAGCTCAGCTAAAGAACTAAAAGTTCTACCTCTGGAAAAAGAAACACACGTTCAATATGCAGGCGACATTCTGATCGCCAGCCCTACTAAGGAGACCTCTGAACTACGAAGCCAATAAAGGATACAAGTTGCCCAAGAAAAAGCTCAAATATCACAGACTACGGTGACCTGCCTGGGCTTCATTCTCACA
Organism: Delphinapterus leucas; assembly: GCF_059928025.1. Lineage (NCBI taxonomy): Eukaryota > Metazoa > Chordata > Mammalia > Artiodactyla > Monodontidae > Delphinapterus > Delphinapterus leucas. Next base: position 7,479,841 of record NW_028322237.1, read on the forward strand.
GAAGGTCGGAGAAGCCCATCCCAGGAAAGGGAAGAAACAATTTACAGCCTTACCCATTTCTGAAACTAGAAGACAGCTTAGGGGTTCCTGGGGAAGCCAGGGTTTGCTGCTTCTGGATCCCTAACTACAGTCTACTAGCTGGGCCTCTATATGAAACACTGAAAGGAAAAGATGATGATCCTTTTGAATAGAATGCAGAAGTGGCCTTTCAAGAATGGAAAGAGCAGTCAATTCAGACCCTTGCCCTGGAACTCCCTAATTTAGCTAAACCCTTTGACCTTTACATTCCTGGTGAACGGTGAATCGCCATTGGAGTATTAGTGCAAAACCTGGGACCACTTGAAATGGAACAATGCAAGAATGCGATCCAGGTAGGATAAACTACGGTCACCAAGGGGCTTGGCCCACTGCCACATCTGGCCAAGATACTGGCAGTATCTGAAAACCTGGAAATCAGCAGCCCAAAAGGCCACCTCCCTCCGAAGGGAAAAGGACCCCACGTGGTGATCCTAACACCCAACCATGCCCTGAAGTTGCAGGGTTGGCTCCATGGGCACACTGACCTTGAGCGAGGAGGCCCTCCAACTCCAACCTCCATAGAGATAACCGGGGCAAAGTGGCACCATGAAGACTCGTGTGAAGGTGTCTGCACGGGCAAATTTAACGCTCATTTCCCACCAGGAAGAGGAATTAACCAAAGGCTCAGCATGCCGTGCCGGAACCAGATTAGGGCCTGAAGCAATCCTGCGGGTTTGCGGCCAGCTCACAAGAAAGCGAGTTGAAGAAAGGAGCTCAGGGACACTGTAATTCACAAACCTGCAGAGTTATAAATGACAGCTATTACCCAAAAATATATTGAAGGAAGGCTGCGAAGAGGACTTGAAAGCGGGGCAGAATTGCAAGAAAACGATTTCAGGGGGTAGACTGGAATTGCATTTAAAGCATAGGAAAAGAGGCAGAACGTCGACAATGATGCACTTGGCCAAAAAGGGCGTATGCGTTTTTTCCTGAATATATTCAGGAAAAAACGCATACGCCCTTTTTGGCCAACCAAGCAAGCATGTTAAAGAAATCTGCACTACAATGAAGTCTCACTGCCCCCCGTTCAAAAGGGCCATCTGAAAAAAGTGTAAAATCCAGAAAGGCAGCACAGGCCATGGAGAACAGGGAGCCTTGTTATGCTGATGGGCGGGATGTAAATTGCCAACAGCCACTCTGGAGATGTGTATGGTGTTTCCTCAAAAACCTAAAAAACAAAGCAATGGAGCCTACGGCATTACCACTTATTTTCCTATAGCTTAGGGAAATTAAAATCAAAAACACACAGCCACCGCAAAGTTTCTGTTTACGGGTCTGTTTACAAGAACCTCGTCTACGGTACAAGTTAAATATCCCAGAAAGCGAAAAATGGATAAAGAAGTGTGGTACGTACGTACAAAGGAATATCACTCACTAATGAAATCTATGTCATAAGGCCCGTCGCGGCATAATGAGTGGATTCAGGTACGATGATTCTAAGTGAAATAGGTCACACAGAAAATGAAACATCATAAGATATCACTAATACACGGAATGTAAACTTGGCTACACATGAACTGAATTACAAAACAGAACAGGGTCTCAAATTTAGAAAACCAACTTATGCTTGCTTAAGGGGAAAGGTGAGTTGTGGTGCTGCATAAAACCAGAGATAGAAATTAGCACAGATACCTTTCCATAAGCCAAATATGTAATAGTCAAGACCTAGCCCTTGCTCAACGAAATGGACTAAACACCCCATATTCAACGCCTAGGATTACACATGACTAGTAAGAACCTTCAAACCCATGGATTTATATGTCTCCGTAAGAGACTCAAGTGTGTGTACAGCGGCATGAATGCAGCAGAGAAAATCCGATAAAACCCATTATCAAAATGAATTACAAAAACAAACACAATGACAGTGAAATAGAGAGCAATTCTTAAATAATTCATTCAGGGCTTGTGATGCAACCTGGATTTACCACATCTACACCCAGAGCTGAGTGAGACATAAGGCTGGACACTTCGGGCTGATAGCATTGGTGAGGTTCGATGAGCAAATGCAGACCCTTTGAAGTCATACTGCATGGTACCCATTCCATGGGTCCCAACTCTCCAGGTTTAAGGGATACTTCCTTCAGCTAAAACATGCATGGGAAACCCACAGTACAGTGCACTGTGTGACCGGGAAACGTTTTCAAATGCATCTCAGTTTTCGTCCCCTTTTACTCGGGTTCACCATTCCAGACCGTTTACTAACACTCTCCCCACTTGGAGAGTCAGTGCCTTTAACCTCCTGTTTGGCACAGTTTGCAATTTCTGCGCAAGATGAACAGGAATAGGGAGAACCAATGAGAGACTAGCTGTAGGTGTCTGGACAGGCAAATGGAACGCTCATTTCCCACCAGGAAGAGGAATTAACCAAAGGCTCAGCATGCCGTGCCGGAACCAGATTAGGGCCTGAAGCATTCCTGCGGGTTTGCGGCCAGCTCACAAGAAAGCGAGTTGAAGAAAGGAGCTCAGGGGCACTGTAATTCACAAACCTGCAGAGTTATAAATGACAGCTATCGTCCAAAAATATATTGAAGGAAGGCTGCGAAGAGGACTGGAAAGCGGGGCAGAATTGCAGGAAAACGAGTTCAGGGGGTAGACTGGAATTGCATTTAAAGCATAGGAAAAGAGGCAGAACGTCGACAATGATGCACTTGGCCAAAAAGGGCGTATGCGTTTTTTCCTGAATATATTCAGGAAAAAACGCATACGCCCTTTTTGGCCAACCAAGCCAGCATGTTAAAGAAATCTGCACTACAAAGAAGTCTCACTGCCCCCCGTTCAAAAGGGCCATCTGAAAAAAGTGTAAAATCCAGAAAGGCAGCACAGGCCATGGAGAACAGGGAGCCTTGTTATGCTGATGGGCGGGATGTAAATTGCCAACAGCCACTCTGGAGAAGTGTATGGTGTTTCCTGAAACACCTAAGAAACAAAGCAACGGAGACTACGGCACTTCCACTTATGGTCTTATAGATCACGGAAATTAAAATCAAAAACAGACAGCCACCCCAAAGTTTCAGACGGCTCTGTTTACAGGAATCTCGTCTACGGTACAAGTTAAATATCCCAGAATGTGAAAAATGGATAAAGAAGTTGTGGTACACACATTCAATGGAATATCACTCAGCAATGAAATCTATGTCATCAGGCCCATCGTGGCATAATGAGTGGATTCAGGTACGATGATTCTAAGTGAAATAAGTCACACAGAAAATGAAACATCATAAGATATCACTAATACACGGAATGTAAACTTGGCTACACATGAACTGAATTACAAAACAGAACAGGGTCTCAAATTTAGAAAACCACTTTATGCTTGCTTAAGGGGAAAAGTGAGTTGTGGTGCTGCATAAAACCAGAGATAGAAATTAGCACAGATACCTTTCCATAAGCCAAATATGTAATAGTCAAGACCTAGCCCTTGCTCAACGAAATGGACTAAACACCCCATATTCAACGCCTAGGAATACACCTGACTAGTAAGTATCTTCAAACCCATGGATTTATATGTCTCCATAAGAGACTCAAGTGTGTGTACAGCGGCATGAATGCAGCAGAGAAAATCCGATAAATCCCATTATCAAAATGAATTACAAAAACAAACACAATGACAGTGAAATAGAGAGCAATTCTTAAATAATTCATTCAGGGCTTGTGATGCAACCTGGATTTACCACATCTACAACCAGAGCTGAGTGAGACATAAGGCTGTACACTTCAGCCTGATAGCATTGGTGAGGTTCGTTGAGAAAATGCAGGCCCTTTGAAGTCATACTGCATGGTACCCATTCCATGGGTCCCAACTCTCCAGGTTTAAGGGATTCTTCCTTCAGCTAAAACATGCATGGGAAACCCACAGTATGGTGCACCGTGTGACCGGGAAACCTTTTCAAATGCATCTCAGTTTTCGTCCCCTTTTACTCGGGTTCACGATTGAAGACCCTTTACTAATACTCTCCCCACTTAGAGAGTCAGTGCCTTTAACCTCCTGTTTGGCACAGTTTGCAATTTCTGCGCAAGATGAACAAGAATAGGGAGAACCAATGAGAGACTAGCTCTAGGTGTCTGCACGTTCAAATATAACACTCATTTCCCACCAGGAAGAGGAATTTACCAAAGGATCAGCATGCTGTGCCGGAACCAGATTAGGGCATGAAGCAATCCTGCGGGTTTGCGGCCAGCTCACAAGAAAGCGAGTAGAAGAAAGGAGCTCAGGCGCACTGTCATTCACAAACCTGCAGAGTTATAAATGTCAGCTATTGTCCAAAAATGTATTGAAGTAAGGCTGCGTAGAGGACTTGAAAGCGGGGCAGAATTGCAGGAAAACGAGTTCAGGGGCAGACTGGAATTGCATTTAAAGCATAAGGAAAGAGACAGAAAGTCGACAATGATGCACTTGGTCAAAAAGGGCGTATGCGTTTTTTCCTGAATATATTCAAGAAAAAACACATACGCCCTTTTTGGCCAAACAAGCAAGCCTGTAAAGAAATCTGCATTACAATGAAGTCTCACTGCCCCCCTGTCAAAAGGGACATCTGAAAAAAGTGAAAAATCCAGAAAGGCAGGACAGGCCATGGAGAACAGGGAGCCTTGTTATGCTGATGGGCGGGATGTAACTTGCCAACAGCCACTCTGGAGAAGTGTATGGTGTTTCCTCAAACACCTAAAAAACTAAGCAACGGAGCCTACAGCACTTCAACTTATGGTTCTATAGCTTAGGGAAATTAAAATCAAAAAGACACAGCCACCCATAAATTTTGGACGGCTCTGCTTACAAGAACCTCATTTACGGTACAAGTGAAATATCCCAGAAAGCAAAAAATGGATAAAGAAGTTGTTGTACGTACGTACAATGGAATATCACTCAGCAATGAAATCTATGTCATGAGGCCCGTCGCGGCATAATGAGTGGATTCAGGTACGATCATTCTAAGTTAACTAAGTCACACAGAAAAAGAAACACCATAAGATATCTCAAATACACGGAATGCAAACATGGCTGCACATGAACTCAATTACAAAACAGAAAAGGGTCTCAAATTTAGAAAACCAACTTATGCTTGCTTAAGGGGAAAGGTGAGTTGTGGTGCTGCATAAAACCAGAGATTGAAATTAGCACAGATACCTTTCCATAAGCAAATATGTAATAGTCAGGACCTACTCCTTGCTCCACGAAATGGACTCAACACCCCATATTCAATGCCTAGGAATATACCTGACTAGTAAGAATCTGAAAACCCATGGATTTATATGTCTCCATAAGAGAATCAAGCATGTGTACAGCGGCATAAACGCAGCAGTGAAAATCCGATAAATCCCATTATCAAAATAAATTACAAAAACAAAACACAATGACAGTGAAATAGAGAGCAATTCTTAAATAATTCATTCAGAGCTTGTGATGCAACGTGGATTTACCACATCTACACCCCGAGCTGAGTGAGACATAAGGCTGGACACTTCGGGATGATAGCATTGGTGACGTTCGGTGAGCAAAGGCAACCCTTTGAAGTCATACTGCGTGGTACCCATTCCATGGGTCCCAACTCTCCAGGTTGAAGGGATTCTTCCATCAGGTAAAACATGCATGGGCAACCCAGAATATGGTCCACCGTGTGACCGGGAAAACTTTTTAAATGCGTCTCAGTTTTCGTCCCCTCGTACTCGGTTTTACCATTCCAGATGCTTTACTAACACTCTCCCCACTTGGAGAGTCAGTGCCTTTAACCTCCTGTTTGGCACAGTTTGGAATTTCTGCGCAAGATGAACAGGAATAGGGAGAACCAATGAGAGATTAGCTGTAGGTGTCTGCACGAACAAATTTAACGCTCATTTCCCACCAGGAAGAGGAATTAGCCAAAGGCTCAGCATGCCGTGTCGGAACCAGATTAGGGCCTGAAGCAATCCTGCGGTTTTGCGGCCAGCTCACAAGAAAGCGAGTTGAAGAAAGGAGCTCAGGGGCAGTGTAATTCACAAACCTGCAGAGTTATAAATGACAGCTATCGTCCAAAAATATATTGAAGTAAGGCTGCAAAGAGGACTTGAACGCGGGGCAGAATTCCAGGAATACGATTTCAGGAGGTAGACGGGAAGTCCTCTGAAAGTATAGGAGAAGAGGCAGAACCTCGACAATGATGCACTTGGTCAAAAAGGGCATATGCGTTTCTTCCAGGGCCCTTATTAAAGAGGGTAGGAGGCTCCCAGCATGCTGCAGTGGCCAACAGAGGGCCTACGTCGCCAAGGCGACATGAGCCATCCAGGCAGGAGTGACCTCACATCAGAGGGCCCACCTCACAGAAGGGTAAGGAACCCAGTCAAGATCAGACTCTCACCAGAGTGCCCACATAAGCAAGGGGCTGGGAACCAGGCAGGAGTGTCCTCACACCCGTGGTGCCACATCATCGAAAGTTGAGGTACCCAGCACATGTGGCCTCAAACCAGAGGACCCACATCACCATGGGTCTCGGAGCGAGGCAGGCAGGATTAACCTCAAAACACATGGCCCATTGTATAAAAAAGGTGAGCAATCCAGCAGTTGGAACATCCCAGCAGGCGGCCCAGAGCACCGAGGCTATGGGATCCAGGCAGTGATGAACTCACAACAGAGGGCCCTCATCGTGATACTGTAAGCAACCCAGCCGTTGTAACCTCAGAGCACAAGGCCCACATCCCCATGGGGAAGGGAACCAAGCAGGAGTGTCATCGCACCAGTGGGCACACATCAGAAAAGGTGGGGAGCCCAGCAGTTAGGGCCGGACGCCAGAGGGCCCTCATCACTGAGGAGAGGAGGCTCCCAGCAAGCTCCAACTGCTACCAGAAGGCCGACGTCGCCAATGCAGGGTGTGCCAGCCAGGCAGGAGTGACCTCAGAGCAGAGGGCCAACCACACAAAAGTGTGAGGAACCCAAAGAGGATCAGACTCTCACCGGAGGGCCCACATCACCAAGGGAATGGAAACCAGGCAGGAGTGTTCTCACACCAGTGTGGTCACATCACCGAAATGTGACGGACCCAGCACACGTGGCCTCAAACTACAGGACACACATCACCAAGGGGCTGGGAGTGAGGCAGGCAGGAGGAGCCTCCAAACAGAGGGCCCATAGCGTAAAAAAGGTGAGGAATCCCGCAGTTGGAACCTCCCAGCAGGTGGCCAGGAGCAGCGAGGCTATGGGATCCAGGCCTGACTGAACTCAAAACAGAGGGCCCTCATTATGAAACTGTGAGCAACCCAGCCGTTGGGACCTTAGAGCAGAAGGCCCACATTCCCATGGGGTTGGGATCCTGGCAGGAGTGTACTCGCACCACAGGGCGCACATCAGAAAATTTTGGGAGCCCAGGAGTTAGGGTCTGACGCCAGAGGGCCCTCATTACCGAGGGGAGGAGACTCCCAGCAGGCACCAACTCCCAACTGAGGGCCCACGTCGCCACGTTGACGTGTGCCAGCCAGGCAGGAGTGACCTCACAGCAGAGGGCCTACCTCACAGAAGGGTGAGGAACCCAGCCAGGATAAGACTCTCACCAGAGGGCCCACATCACCAAGGGGATCGGAACAAGGCAGGAGTGTCCTCACACCAGTGTGGCCACATTATAGAAAGGTGAGGAACCCAGCACATGTGGCCTAAACCAGAGGACCCACATTTCCAAGGTGCTCGGAGTGAGGCAGGCAGGAGTAGCCTAACAACACAGGGCCCACAGAATAAAAAATGTGAGGAATCCAGCAGTTTGAACCTCCCAGCAGGTGGCCCAGAGCATGGAGTCTATGGGATCCAGGCCACAGTGAACTCACAGCAGAGGGCCCACATCATGAAACTGTGAGCAACCCAGCCAGTGGGACCTCAGAGCAGAAGGAGCACATCCCCATGGGGATAGGAACCTCGCAGGAGTGTCCTCGCACAACTTAGCACGTATCAGAAAATGTGGGAACCCAGCAGTTATGGCCTGGCGCCAGAGGGCCCTCATCACGGAGGAGAGGAGGCTACCAGCAGGCTCCAAATGCCACCAGAGGGCCGACGTAACCAAGGCAATGGGAGCAAGCCAGGCAGGAGTTACCTCACAGCAGAGGGCCCACCTCACAGAAGTGTGAGGAGCCCAAACAGGATCAGACTCTAACCAGAGCGCCCACATCACCAAGGGGATGGAAACCAGGCAGGAGTGTCCTCACACCAGTGGGGCCACATCAGCGAAAGGTGAGGAACACAACACATGTGGCCTCAAACAAGGGGACACACATCACGAAAGGGCTGGGAGTGAGGCATGCAGGAGGAGACTCACAACAGAGCGCCCATAGAATAAAAAAGGTGAGGAACCCCGCAGTTGGAAGCTCCAAGCAGGTGGCCCAGAGCACCGAGGTTATGGGATCCATGCCGGAGTGAATTCACAGCAGAGGGCCCACATTCTGACACTGTGAGCAACCCAGCCGTTGGGACCTCAGGGCAGAAAGCCCACATCCCCATGGGGATGGGACCCTGGCTGGAGTGTATTCGCACGACAGGGCGCACATCAGAAAGTTTTGGGAGCGCATGAGTTAGGGCCTGACGCCAGAGGCCCCTCATTACCGAGGGGAGGAGACTCCCAGCAGGCACCAACTCCCAACTGAGGGCCCACATCGCCAAGGTGACGTGTGCCAGCCAGGCAGGAGTGACCTCACAGCAGAGGGCCCACCTCCCAGAAGTGTGAGGAATCCAGACAGGATCAGACTCTCACCAGAGGGCCCCCATCACCAAGGGGATGGGAACCAGGCAGGAGTGTCCTCACACCAGTGGGGCCACATCAATAAAGGTGAGGAAACCGGTACATGTGGCCTTAAACCAGAGGACCTACATCACAAATGGGCTGGGAGTGAGTCAGGAAGTAGGAGCATGAAAACACAGGACACAAAGAATAAAAAAGGTAAGGAATCCAGCAGTAGGAACCTCCCAGCAGGCCGCTCAGAGCACAGAGGCTATGGGATCTAGGCCTGGGTGAACTAACACCAGAGAGCCAACATCATGAAACGGTGAACAACACAGGTGTTGGGACCTTAGAGCAGAAGGCCCACATGCCCATGGGGATGGGAACCTCGCAGGAGTGTCCTCGCACCACTTAGCACGTATCAGAAAATGTGGGTACCCAGCAGTTAGGGCCTGAGGCAAGAGGGCCCCCATCACTGAGGGGAGGTTCCCAGCAGGCTCCAACTGCCACAAGAGGGCCGATGTTGCCCAGGAGGGGTGTGCCAGCCAGGCAGGAGTGACCTCACAGCAGAGGGCCCCCCTCACAGAAGGGTGAGTAACCCAGCCAGGATCAGACTCTCACCAGAGGGCCCACATCATTAAGGGGATAGGAACCAGGCAGGAGTGTCCTCACACCAGTGGGGCCACATCATCGAAAGGCGAGGGACCCAGCATACATGGCCTCAAACCAGAGGACACACATCACCAAGAGGCTGGGAGTGAGGCAGGCAGGAGGAGTCTCAAAACAGAGGGTCCATAGAAGAAAAAAGGTGAGGAATCCCGCAGTTGGAACCTCCCAGCAGGTGGCCAGGAGCAGCGAGGCTATGGGATCCAAGCCGGAGAGAACTCACAGCAGAGGGCCCTCATCATGAAACTGAGCAACCCACGGTTGGGACCTCAGAGCAGAAGTCCCACATTCCCATGGGGTTGGGAACCTGGCAGGAATGTACTCGAACCACAGGGCGCATATCAGAAAATATTGGGAGCTCAGGAGTTAGGGTCTGACGCCAGAGGGCCCTCATTACCGAGGGGAGGAGACACCCAGCAGGCACCAAATCCCACCAGAGAGCCGACGTCGCAAAGGCGGGGTGTGCCAGCCAGGCAGGAGTGACCTCAGAGAAGAGGGCCCACCTCACAGAAGTGTGAGGAACCCAACCAGGATCAGACTCTCACCGGAGGGCCCACATCACCAAGGGGATGGGAACCAGGCAGGAGTGTCTCACACCAGTGGGGCCACATCAGCCAAAGGTGAGGAACCCAGCACATGTGGCCTCAAACCACAGGACACACATCACCAAGGGGCTAGGAGTGAGGCAGGTGTCTGGAGGGGCACATTTAACTCTAATTTCCCACCAGGAAGTGGAATGAACCAAAGTCTCAGAGTGCCGTGCCGGACCCTGATTACGGCCTGAAGCAAACCTGCGGTTCTGTGGCCAGTTTTCAAGGAAACGAGTTAAGAAAGGAAATCACGGGCACTGTAATTCACAAACCTGCAGTGTTATAAATGACAGTTATTGGCAAAATTATATGGAAGTAAGTCTGCAAAGAGGACTTGAAAACGAGGCAGAATTGCAGGAATCATATTTCAGGAGGTAGATTGGAATTGCATTTAAAGCATGTGAAAAGCGGCAGATCTTTGACAGTGATGCACTTGGACAAAAGTGCGTAAACATTTTTTCCTGAATATATTCAGGAAAAAACACATATGCCCTTTTTGGCCAACCAAGCACTCGAGAAATGGAAATCCGCACTACAATGAAGTCTCATTTCCCATTCGTCAAAAGGGCCATCTGAAAAAAGTGTAAAAACCAGAAACACAGGACAGGCCATGGAGAACAGGGAGCCTTGTTATGCTGATGGGCGGGATGTAAATTGCCAACAGACACTCTGGAGATGTTTATGGTGTATCCTGAAACATCTGAAAAACAAAGCTACAGACCCTAGGGCACTTCCACTTTTGGCCCTATAGCTTAGGAAAATTAAAATCAACAAGACACAGCCAACACCAAATTTAGGGCTGCTGTGTTTACAAGAACCTTGAGTCCAGTACAAATTAAATATCCCAGAAAGAAAAAAATGGATAAAGGAGTTGTGCTACTTACGTACAACGGAATATCACTCAGCAATGAAATCAAAGTCATCAGGCCTGTAGCACCAAATTGAGTGGATTTAAGTATGATGATTCTAAGAGAAATAGGTCACACAGAGAAAGATAATTATCATAAGATATCACTAATAGAGAGAGTGTAAACTTGGCTACACATAAACTGAATTCCAAAACCGAACAGAGTCTCACATTTAGATAAAAACTTATGCTTGCTTAAGGGGAAAGTTGAGTTGGGGTGCTGTATAAAACCAGAGATTGAAATTAGCACACATACCGTTCCATAAGCCAAATATGTAATAGACAAGACCTACTCTTTGCTCAACGAAATAGACTCATCCATGGTGTATCACCTCACACCTGTTAGAATGGGCATCATCAGAAAATCTACAAACAACAAATGCTGGAAAGGGTGTGGAGATAAGGAACCCTCTTCCACTATTGTTGGGAATGTAAATTGATACAGTCACTGTGGAGAACATTATGGAGTTTCTTATAAAACTAAGAATAGAATTACCATATGATACAGCAATCCCACTACTGGGCATATACCCAGACAAAACCATAAATCAAAAAGAGACATTCACCGCAATGTTCATTGCATCACTATTTACAATATCCAGGTAATGGAAGCAACCTAAATGCCCACAGACAGACGAATGCATAAAGAAGTGGTACATATATAAAATGGAATATTACTAAGCCATAAAAAGGAATGAAATTGGGTCATTTGTAGAGATGTTGATGGATCTAGAGACTGTCATACAGAGTGAAGTAAGTCAGAAAGAGAAAAACAAATCTTGTCTATTAATGCCTATATGTGGAACCTAGAAAAATTGTACAGATGAACCGTTTTGCCAGGCAGAAATAGAGCAACAGATGTAGACAACAAACGTATGGACACCAAGGGGGGAAAGCTGTTGGGGTGTGGTGGTGGGAGGAGTTGAGAGACTGGGATTGGCATGTATACCTTTATATGTATAAAATAGATAACCAAAAAGAACCTGCTGTATAAAAAAATAAAATAAAATTCAAATTACAAAAAGTAAAACAGAAAAAATATTCTTCCCTTCACATACATGTATTTATATGAATAAATTATTTCCATGCTTATATCTGTAAATACAAAAAAGAGGAATAAAATCTACCTTGAACCAAAAACGAAAAAAAAACAGAACCCACCAGTTACACAGAGGAAAACCGTATCAGGGCACTTGCTCCAGTTGTAAACAATTCTGAAGTTGGTCAGTGGTGGGGAATCATCCCCCATTCAGCCAGCAGGCCCCACGCAACAAGCGTCCTCATTGCAAAGCTGGGGGACCATGCCGAGGCATCTGTGAGTAAACGTGGGCTGAGCCCCAGGCCAGCTGCTGCTGAAATGTTCCCACCCTTCCCAGGTAAAACACCTGAATATGTACAAGGACTTGAAAGCCTAGAGGAAGGGCCATGGAGCCACATGAGTGACAGCATGCCAGCCGACTTGGTGCCTGCAGGCCAGCCAGGATGGTCCTGGCCCTGGGTGCTCTTCTGGAAGCTTTCCATTTCCCTGCCTGAGATACCCCTGCTGTCCCGGCCCCCACTGCTTTCTTCCTCACTCACCTCTGCCCAGGGAGAAATTCCAGCGGCAGGTATGGGTGACACATCCTCTTCTTTAGCAGGTGGCATCTTGGCAACTGCTGCAGAAAGTCCAGCAGAGCCCCACTCACACTGGGCCACCCACAAAGCCGTGGCCTCTCACTCCCTCCCACCAGTCCAGCCCCAAGACTGCTGACAGGGCAGAGAAAATGGCGTCAGGCACAGCTGCAGGGGCTCTTGCTGCCTGGAGCGGTGTTTATATTGATCTGAACCCAGGCACACCTGGGGAGGTCTGGCCGGCACGGTCGGGCTTCCCAGGCCAGCCAATAATCACCCCTCAGGGGCTCACAGTTGCAGAAACTGGAACTTGCTGAATCGGCCAGGTCCAAGGAACAGGTGTGGGCTCCTGAGAGTCAGGATAGACAAGGGGCTGCAGCTCTGGCTTGTTTTCTAATTATATTATCTGGCCCATGAGTGGGAGACAACTTCAAGAAAACCCTCTCCTAATGAGAGGAACCCAGGAGTCAGGGAGAGGAGGGGTGGCTGGTGGGTGGAGACAGAGGCCTGGTGCCCTGGGTGCAGTGGAAGTCTCTGGAAGACCAGGTGGAGGGAGGCCACACAGAGTGATGCCCAGGGTCACAGACCTGTCGGAGCTGCTGTTTGTTAGTTCAAGTCCTGCTCTGAGGTGCTCTGTGTCAGATCTGAGTGACAGGTGAGCTGGGAGTGCTCTGCAATGAGGGCGATATGCAGGGTTCCTGTGTTCCCAGCCCTGCCATGGTACCTGCAAGGGTAGCTCTGTATCCTGGGAGGGGCCTGACCACGAGAGCCCCATGGGCTGCAGGGGAACCTGCCCAGGGAACCCCATATCCTGGGAGGGGCCTGAACACGAGAGCCCCATGGGCTGGGGTGGGGGTGGGGTACCTGCCCAGGTGAGCTCCATATCCTGGGATTGGCCTGACCTCGAGAGCCCCATGGGCTGCTGGAGTCCTGGTAAAGGATGTCAGGACAGTCAGTGAAGCCACCGAGGATATACCTCCAGTAGTTCCTAAATCCTACACCCTGCTGGTCATTCTACCAACCACCAGGACATGGTATTCTGTATTAGTCTTCAATGATGCCTTCTTTTGTATTCTATTAGTCCCAGAGTCACAAGAAATTTTGGCTTGTGAGTGGCAGGACTCAACATACAACTAAAACAATACTTCTGGGCCGTGTTGCCCCAAGGGTTCAAAAATTCCCACACCATCTTTGGGGAAAGCTCAGCTAAAGAACTAAAAGTTCTACCTCTGGAAAAGGAAACACTCCTTCAATATGCAGACGACATTCTGATCGCCAGCCCTACTAAGGAGACCTCTGAACTACCAAGCCAATAAAGGATACAAGTTGTCCAAGACAAAGCTCAAATATCACAGACTACGGTGACCTGCCTGGGCTTCATTCTCACAGAAGGTCGGAGAAGCCCATCCCAGGAAAGGGAAGAAACAATTTACAGCCTTACCCATTTCTGAACCTAGAAGACAGCTTAGGGGTTCCTGGGGAGGCCAGGGTTTGCTGCTTCTGGATCCCTAACTACAGTCTACTAGCTGGGCCTCTATATGAAACACTGAAAGGAAAAGATGATGATCCTTTTGAATAGAATGCAGAAGTGGCCTTTCAAGAATGGAAAGAGCAGTCAATTCAGACCCTTGCCCTGGAACTCCCTAATTTAGCTAAACCCTTTGACCTTTACATTCCTGGTGAACGGTGAATCGCCATTGGAGTATTAGTGCAAAACCTGGGACCACTTGAGATGGAACAATGCAAGAATGCGATCCAGGTAGGATAAACTGCGGTCACCAAGGGGCTTGGCCCACCGCCACATCTGGCCAAGATACTGGCAGTATCTGAAAACCTGGAAATCAGCAGCCCAAAAGGCCACCTCCCTCCTAAGGGAAAAGGACCCCACGTGGTGATCCTAACACCCAACCATGCCCTGAAGTTGCAGGGTTGGTTCCGTGGGCACACTGACCTTGAGCGAGGAGGCCCTCCAACTCCAACCTCCATAGAGATAACCGGGGAAAAGTGGCACCATGAAGACTCGTGTGAAGGTGTCTGCACGGGCAAATTTAATGCTCATTTCCCACCAGGAAGAGGAATTAACCAAAGGCTCAGCATGCCGTGCCGGAACCAGATTAGGGCCTGAAGCAATCCTGCGGGTTTGCGGCCAGCTCACAAGAAAGCGAGTTGAAGAAAGGAGCTCAGGGACACTGTAATTCACAAACCTGCAGAGTTATAAATGACAGCTATCACCCAAAAATATATTGAAGGAAGGCTGCGAAGAGGACTTGAAAGCGGGGCAGAATTGCAAGAAAACGATTTCAGGGGGTAGACTGGAATTGCATTTAAAGCATAGGAAAAGAGGCAGAACGTCGACAATGATGCACTTGGCCAAAAAGGGCGTATGCGTTTTTTCCTGAATATATTCAGGAAAAAACGCATACGCCCTTTTTGGCCAACCAAGCAAGCATGTTAAAGAAATCTGCACTACAATGAAGTCTCACTGCCCCCCGTTCAAAAGGGCCATCTGAAAAAAGTGTAAAATCCAGAAAGGCAGCACAGGCCATGGAGAACAGGGAGCCTTGTTATGCTGATGGGCGGGATGTAAATTGCCAACAGCCACTCTGGAGATGTGTATGGTGTTTCCTCAAAAACCTAAAAAACAAAGCAACGGAGCCTACGGCATTACCACTTTTTTTCCTATAGCTTAGGCAAATTAAAATCAAAACACACAGCCACCGCAAAGTTTCTGTTTACGGCTCTGTTTACAAGAACCTCGTCTACGGTACAAGTTAAATATCCCAGAAAGCGAAAAATGGATAAAGAAATGTGGTACGTACGTACAAAGGAATATCACTCACCAATGAAATCTATGTCATCAGGCCCGTCGCGGCATAATGAGTGGATTCACGTACGATGATTCTAAGTGAAATAAGTCACACAGAAAATGAAACATCATAAGATATCACTAATACACGGAATGTAAACTTGGCTACACATGAACTGAATTACAAAACAGAACAGGGTCTCAAATTTAGAAAACCAACTTATGCTTGCTTAAGGGGAAAGGTGAGTTGTGGTGCTGCATAAAACCAGAGATAGAAATTAGCACAGATACCTTTCCATAAGCCAAATATGTAATAGTCAAGACCTAGCCCTTGCTCAACGAAATGGACTAAACACCCCATATTCAACGCCTAGGAATACACATGACTAGTAAGAACCTTCAAACCCATGGATTTATATGTCTCCGTAAGAGACTCAAGTGTGTGTACAGCGGCATGAATGCAGCAGAGAAAATCCGATAAAACCCATTATCAAAATGAATTACAAAAACAAACACAATGACAGTGAAATAGAGAGCAATTCTTAAATAATTCATTCAGGGCTTGTGATGCAACCTGGATTTACCACATCTACACCCAGAGCTGAGTGAGACATAAGGCTGGACACTTCGGGCTCATAGCATTGGTGAGGTTCGATGAGCAAATGCAGACCCTTTGAAGTCATACTGCATGGTACCCATTCCATGGGTCCCAACTCTCCAGGTTTAAGGGATTCTTCCTTCAGCTAAAACATGCATGGGAAACCCACAGTACAGTGCACTGTGTGACCGGGAAACGTTTTCAAATGCATCTCAGTTTTCGTCCCCTTTTACTCGGGTTCACCATTCCAGACCGTTTACTAACACTCTCCCCACTTGGAGAGTCAGTGCCTTTAACCTCCTGTTTGGCACAGTTTGCAATTTCTGCGCAAGATGAACAGGAATAGGGAGAACCAATGAGAGACTAGCTGTAGGTGTCTGGACGGGCAAATGGAACGCTCATTTCCCACCAGGAAGAGGAATTAACCAAAGGCTCAGCATGCCGTGCCAGAACCAGATTAGGGCCTGAAGCATTCCTGCGGGTTTGCGGCCAGCTCACAAGAAAGCGAGTTGAAGAAAGGAGCTCAGGGGCACTGTAATTCACAAACCTGCAGAGTTATAAATGACAGCTATCGTCCAAAAATATATTGAAGGAAGGCTGCGAAGAGGACTGGAAAGCGGGGCAGAATTGCAGGAAAACGATTTCAGGGGGTAGACTGGAATTGCATTTAAAGCATAGGAAAAGAGGCAGAACGTCGACAATGATGCACTTGGCCAAAAAGAGCGTATGCGTTTTTTCCTGAATATATTCAGGAAAAAACGCATACGCTCTTTTTGGCCAACCAAGCCAGCATGTTAAAGAAATCTGCACTACAAAGAAGTCTCACTGCCCCCAGGTCAAAAGGGCCATCTGAAAAAAGTGTAAAATCCAGAAAGACAGCACAGGCCATGGAGAACAGGGAGCCTTGTTATGCTGATGGGCGGGATGTAAATTGCCAGCAGCCACTCTGGAGAAGTGTATGGTGTTTCCTGAAACACCTAAGAAACAAAGCTACGGAGACTACGGCACTTCCACTTATGGTCTTATAGATCACGGAAATTAAAATCAAAAACAGACAGCCACCCCAAAGTTTCAGACGGCTCTGTTTACAGGAACCTCGTCTACGGTACAAGTTAAATATCCCAGAATGTGAAAAATGGATAAAAAAGTTGTGGTACACACATTCAATGGATTATCACTCAGCAATGAAATCTATGTCATCAGGCCCATCATGGCATAATGAGTGGATTCAGGTACGATGATTCTAAGTGAAATAAGTCACACAGAAAATGAAACATCATAAGATATCACTAATACACGGAATGTAAACTTGGCTACACATGAACTGAATTACAAAACAGAACAGGGTCTCAAATTTAGAAAACCACCTTATGCTTGCTTAAGGGGAAAAGTGAGTTGGGGTGCTGCATAAAACCAGAGATAGAAATTAGCACAGATACCTTTCCAAAAGCCAAATATGTAATAGTCAAGACCGAGCCCTTGCTCAACGAAATGGACTGAACACCCCATATTCAACGCCTAGGAATACACCTGACTAGTAAGTATCTTCAAACCCATGGATTTATATGTCTCCATAAGAGACTCAAGTGTGTGTACAGCGGCATGAATGCAGCAGAGAAAATCCGATAAATCCCATTATCAAAATGAATTACAAAAACAAACACAATGACAGTGAAATAGAGAGCAATTCTTAAATAATTCATTCAGGGCTTGTGATGCAACCTGGATTTACCACATCTACAACCAGAGCTGAATGAGACATAAGGCTGTACACTTCGGCCTGATAGCATTGGTGAGGTTCGTTGAGAAAATGCAGGCCCTTTGAAGTCATACTGCATGGTACCCATTCCATGGGTCCCAACTCTCCAGGTTTAAGGGATTCTTCCTTCAGCTAAAACATGCATGGGAAACCCACAGTATGGTGCACCGTGTGACCGGGAAACCTTTTCAAATGCATCACAGTTTTCGTCCCCTTTTACTCGGGTTCACGATTGAAGACCCTTTACTAATACTCTCCCCACTTAGAGAGTCAGTGCCTTTAACCTCCTGTTTGGCACAGTTTGCAATTTCTGCGCAAGATGAACAAGAATAGGGAGAACCAATGAGAGACTAGCTCTAGGTGTCTGCACGTTCAAATATAACACTCATTTCCCACCAGGAAGAGGAATTTACCAAAGGATCAGCATGCTGTGCCGGAACCAGATTAGGGCATGAAGCAATCCTGCGGGTATGCGGCCAGCTCACAAGAAAGCGAGTAGAAGAAAGGAGCTCAGGCGCACTGTCATTCACAAACCTGCAGAGTTATAAATGTCAGCTATTGTCCAAAAATGTATTGAAGTAAGGCTGCGTAGAGGACTTGAAAGCGGGGCAGAATTGCAGGAAAACGAGTTCAGGGGCAGACTGGAATTGCATTCAAAGCATAAGGAAAGAGACAGAAAGTCGACAATGATGCACTTGGTCAAAAAGGGCGTATGCGTTTTTTCCTGAATATATTCAAGAAAAAACACATACGCCCTTTTTGGCCAAACAAGCAAGCCTGTAAAGAAATCTGCATTACAATGAAGTCTCACTGCCCCCCTGTCAAAAGGGACATCTGAAAAAAGTGAAAAATCCAGAAAGGCAGGACAGGCCATGGAGAACAGGGAGCCTTGTTATGCTGATGGGCGGGATGTAACTTGCCAACAGCCACTCTGGAGAAGTGTATGGTGTTTCCTCAAACACCTAAAAAACTAAGCAACGGAGCCTACGGCACTTCAACTTATGGTTCTATAGCTTAGGGAAATTAAAATCAAAAAGACACAGCCACCCATAAATTTTGGACGGCTCTGCTTACAAGAACCTCATTTACGGTACAAGTGAAATATCCCAGAAATCAAAAAATGGATAAAGAAGTTGTTGTACGTACGTACAATGGAATATCACTCAGCAATGAAATCTATGTCATGAGGCCCGTCGCGGCATAATGAGTGGATTCAGGTACGATCATTCTAAGTTAACTAAGTCACACAGAAAAAGAAACACCATAAGATATCTCAAATACACGGAATGCAAACATGGCTGCACATGAACTCAATTACAAAACAGAAAAGGGTCTCAAATTTAGAAAACCAACTTATGCTTGCTTAAGGGGAAAGGTGAGTTGTGGTCCTGCATAAAACCAGAGATTGAAATTAGCACAGATACCTTTCCATAAGCAAATATGTAATAGTCAGGACCTACTCCTTGCTCCACGAAATGGACTCAACACCCCATATTCAATGCCTAGGAATATACCTGACTAGTAAGAATCTGAAAACCCATGGATTTATATGTCTCCATAAGAGAATCAAGCATGTGTACGGCAGCATAAACGCAGCAGTGAAAATCTGATAAATCCCATTATCAAAATAAATTACAAAAACAAAACAGAATGACAGTGAAATAGAGAGCAATTCTTAAATAATTCATTCAGGGCTTGTGATGCAACGTGGATTTACCACATCTACACCCCGAGCTGAGTGAGACATAAGCCTGGACACTTCGGGCTGATAGCATTGGTGACGTTCGGTGAGCAAAGGCAACCCTTTGAAGTCATACTGCGTGGTACCCATTCCATGGGTCCCAACTCTCCAGGTTTAAGGGATTCTTCCTTCAGGTAAAACATGCATGGGCAACCCAGAATATGGTCCACCGTGTGACTGGGAAAACTTTTTAAATGCGTCTCAGTTTTCTTCCCCTCGTACTCGGTTTTACCATTCCAGACGCTTTACTAACACTCTCCCCACTTGGAGAGTCAGTGCCTTTAACCTCCTGTTTGGCACAGTTTGGAATTTCTGCGCAAGATGAACAGGAATAGGGAGAACCAATGAGAGACTAGCTGTAGGTGTCTGGACGGGCAAATGGAACGCTCATTTCCCACCAGGAAGAGGAATTAGCCAAAGGCTCAGCATGCCGTGTCGGAACCAGATTAGGACCTGAAGCAATCCTGCGGTTTTGCGGCCAGCTCACAAGAAAGCGAGTTGAAGAAAGGAGCTCAGGGGCACTGTAATTCACAAACCTGCAGAGTTATAAATGACAGCTATCGTCCAAAAATATATTGAAGTAAGGCTGCAAAGAGGACTTGAACGCGGGGCAGAATTCCAGGAATACGATTTCAGGAGGTAGACGGGAAGTCCTCTGAAAGTATAGGAGAAGAGGCAGAACCTCGACAATGATGCACTTGGTCAAAAAGGGCATATGCGTTTCTTCCAGGGCCCTTATTAAAGAGGGTAGGAGGCTCCCAGCATGCTTCAGTGGCCAACAGAGGGCCTACGTCGCCAAGGCGACATGAGCCATCCAGGCAGGAGTGACCTCACATCAGAGGGCCCACCTCACAGAAGGGTAAGGAACCCAGTCAAGATCAGACTCTCACCAGAGTGCCCACATAAGCAAGGGCCTGGGAACCAGGCGGGAGTGTCCTCACACCCGTGGGGCCACATCATCGAAAGTTGAGGTACCCAGCACATGTGGCCTCAAACCAGAGGACCCACATCACCATGGGTCTCGGAGCGAGGCAGGCAGGATTAACCTCAAAACACATGGCCCATTGTATAAAAAAGGTGAGCAATCCAGCAGTTGGAACATCCCAGCAGGCGGCCCAGAGCACCGAGGCTATGGGATCCAGGCAGTGATGAACTCACAACAGAGGGCCCTCATCGTGATACTGTAAGCAACCCAGCCGTTGTAACCTCAGAGCACAAGGCCCACATCCCCATGGGGAAGGGAACCAAGCAGGAGTGTCATCGCACCAGTGGGCACACATCAGAAAAGGTGGGGAGCCCAGCAGTTAGGGCCGGACGCCAGAGGGCCCTCATCACTGAGGAGAGGAGGCTCCCAGCAAGCTCCAACTGCTACCAGAAGGCCGACGTCGCCAATGCAGGGTGTGCCAGCCAGGCAGGAGTGACCTCAGAGCAGAGGGCCAACCACACAAAAGTGTGAGGAACCCAAAGAGGATCAGACTCTCACCGGAGGGCCCACATCACCAAGGGAATGGAAACCAGGCAGGAGTGTTCTCACACCAGTGTGGTCACATCACCGAAATGTGACGGACCCAGCACACGTGGCCTCAAACTACAGGACACACATCACCAAGGGGCTGGGAGTGAGGCAGGCAGGAGGAGCTTCCAAACAGAGGGCCCATACCGTAAAAAAGGTGAGGGATCCCGCTGTTGGAACCTCCCAGCAGGTGGCCAGGAGCAGCGAGGCTATGGGATCCAGGCCTGACTGAACTCAAAACAGAGGGCCCTCATTATGAAACTGTGAGCAACCCAGCCGTTGGGACCTTAGAGCAGAAGGCCCACATTCCCATGGGGTTGGGATCCTGGCAGGAGTGTACTCGCACCACAGGGCGCACATCAGAAACTTTTGGGAGCCCAGGAGTTAGGGTCTGACGCCAGAGGGCCCTCATTACTGAGGGGAGGAGACTCCCAGCAGGCACCAACTCCCAACTGAGGGCCCACGTCGCCACGTTGACGTGTGCCAGCCAGGCAGGAGTGACCTCACAGCAGAGGGCCTACCTCACAGAAGGGTGAGGAACCCAGCCAGGATAAGACTCTCACCAGAGGGCCCACATCACCAAGGGGATCGGAACAAGGCAGGAGTGTCCTCACACCAGTGTGGCCACATTATAGAAAGGTGAGGAACCCAGCACATGTGGCCTAAACCAGAGGACCCACATTTCCAAGGTGCTCCGAGTGAGGCAGGCAGGAGTAGCCTAACAACACAGGGCCCACAGAATAAAAAATGTGAGGAATCCAGCAGTTTGAACCTCCCAGCAGGTGGCCCAGAGCATGGAGTCTATGGGATCCAGGCCACAGTGAACTCACAGCAGAGGGCCCACATCATGAAACTGTGAGCAACCCAGCCAGTGGGACCTCAGAGCAGAAGGCCCACATCCCCATGGGGATGGGAACCTCGCAGGAGTGTCCTCGCACAACTTAGCACGTATCAGAAAATGTGGGAAACCAGCAGTTATGGCCTGGCGCCAGAGGGCCCTCATCACGGAGGAGAGGAGGCTACCAGCAGGCTCCAAATGCCACCAGAGGGCCGACGTTACCAAGGCAATGGGAGCAAGCCAGGCAGGAGTTACCTCACAGCAGAGGGCCCACCTCACAGAAGTGTGAGGAGCCCAAACAGGATCAGACTCTAACCAGAGCGCCCACATCACCAAGGGGATGGAAACCAGGCAGGAGTGTCCTCACACCAGTGGGGCCACATCAGCGAAAGGTGAGGAACACAGCACATGTGGCCTCAAACAAGGGGACACACATCACGAAAGGGCTGGGAGTGAGGCATGCAGGAGGAGACTCACAACAGAGCGCCCATAGAATAAAAAAGGTGAGGAACCCCGCAGTTGGAAGCTCCAAGCAGGTGGCCCAGAGCACCGAGGCTATGGGATCCATGCCGGAGTGAATTCACAGCAGAGGGCCCACATTCTGACACTGTGAGCAACCCAGCCGTTGGGACCTCAGGGCAGAAAGCCCACATCCCCATGGGGATGGGACCCTGGCTGGAGTGTATTCGCACGACAGGGCGCACATCAGAAAATTTTGGGAGCGCATGAGTTAGGGCCTGACGCCAGAGGCCCCTCATTACCGAGGGGAGGAGACTCCCAGCAGGCACCAACTCCCAACTGAGGGCCCACATCGCCAAGGTGACGTGTGCCAGCCAGGCAGGAGTGACCTCACAGCAGAGGGCCCACCTCCCAGAAGTGTGAGGAATCCAGACAGGATCAGACTCTCACCAGAGGGCCCCCATCACCAAGGGGATGGGAACCAGGCAGGAGTGTCCTCACACCAGTGGGGCCACATCAATAAAGGTGAGGAAACCGGTACATGTGGCCTTAAACCAGAGGACCTACATCACAAATGGGCTGGGAGTGAGTCAGGAAGTAGGAGCATGAAAACACAGGACACAAAGAATAAAAAAGGTAAGGAATCCAGCAGTAGGAACCTCCCAGCAGGCCGCTCAGAGCACAGAGGCTATGGGATCTAGGCCTGGGTGAACTAACACCAGAGAGCCAACATCATGAAACGGTGAACAACACAGGTGTTGGGACCTTAGAGCAGAAGGCCCACATGCCCATGGGGATGGGAACCTCGCAGGAGTGTCCTCGCACCACTTAGCACGTATCAGAAAATGTGGGTACCCAGCAGTTAGGGCCTGAGGCAAGAGGGCCCCCATCACCGAGGGGAGGTTCCCAGCAGGCTCCAACTGCCACAAGAGGGCCGATGTTGCCCAGGAGGGGTGTGCCAGCCAGGCAGGAGTGACCTCACAGCAGAGGGCCCCCCTCACAGAAGGGTGAGTAACCCAGCCAGGATCAGACTCTCACCAGAGGGCCCACATCATTAAGGGGATAGGAACCAGGCAGGAGTGTCCTCACACCAGTGGGGCCACATCATCGAAAGGCGAGGGACCCAGCATACATGGCCTCAAACCAGAGGACACACATCACCAAGAGGCTGGGAGTGAGGCAGGCAGGAGGAGTCTCAAAACAGAGGGTCCATAGAAGAAAAAAGGTGAGGAATCCCGCAGTTGGAACCTCCCAGCAGGTGGCCAGGAGCAGCGAGGCTATGGGATCCAAGCCGGAGAGAACTCACAGCAGAGGGCCCTCATCATGAAACTGAGCAACCCACGGTTGGGACCTCAGAGCAGAAGTCCCACATTCCCATGGGGTTGGGAACCTGGCAGGAGTGTACTCGAACCACAGGGCGCATATCAGAAAATATTGGGAGCCCAGGAGTTAGGGTCTGACGCCAGAGGGCCCTCATTACCGAGGGGAGGAGACACCCAGCAGGCACCAAATCCCACCAGAGAGCCGACGTCGCAAAGGCGGGGTGTGCCAGCCAGGCAGGAGTGACCTCAGAGAAGAGGGCCCACCTCACAGAAGTGTGAGGAACCCAACCAGGATCAGACTCTCACCGGAGGGCCCACATCACCAAGGGGATGGGAACCAGGCAGGAGTGTCTCACACCAGTGGGGCCACATCAGCCAAAGGTGAGGAACCCAGCACATGTGGCCTCAAACCAGAGGACACACATCACCAAGGGGCTAGGAGTGAGGCAGGTGTCTGGTGGGGCACATTTAACTCTAATTTCCCACCAGGAAGTGGAATGAACCAAAGTCTCAGAGTGCCGTGCCGGACCCTGATTACGGCCTGAAGCAAACCTGCGGTTCTGTGGCCAGTTTTCAAGGAAACGAGTTAAGAAAGGAAATCACGGGCACTGTAATTCACAAACCTGCAGTGTTATAAATGACAGTTATTGGCAAAATTATATGGAAGTAAGTCTGCAAAGAGGACTTGAAAACGAGGCAGAATTGCAGGAATCATATTTCAGGAGGTAGATTGGAATTGCATTTAAAGCATGTGAAAAGCGGCAGATCTTTGACAGTGATGCACTTGGACAAAAGTGCGTAAACATTTTTTCCTGAATATATTCAGGAAAAAACACATATGCCCTTTTTGGCCAACCAAGCACTCGAGAAATGGAAATCCGCACTACAATGAAGTCTCATTTCCCATTCGTCAAAAGGGCCATCTGAAAAAAGTGTAAAAACCAGAAACACAGGACAGGCCATGGAGAACAGGGAGCCTTGTTATGCTGATGGGCGGGATGTAAATTGCCAACAGACACTCTGGAGATGTTTATGGTGTATCCTGAAACATCTGAAAAACAAAGCTACAGACCCTAGGGCACTTCCACTTTTGGCCCTATAGCTTAGGAAAATTAAAATCAACAAGACACAGCCAACACCAAATTTAGGGCTGCTGTGTTTACAAGAACCTTGAGTCCAGTACAAATTAAATATCCCAGAAAGAAAAAAATGGATAAAGGAGTTGTGCTACTTACGTACAACGGAATATCACTCAGCAATGAAATCAAAGTCATCAGGCCTGTAGCACCAAATTGAGTGGATTTAAGTATGATGATTCTAAGAGAAATAGGTCACACAGAGAAAGATAATTATCATAAGATATCACTAATAGAGAGAGTGTAAACTTGGCTACACATAAACTGAATTCCAAAACCGAACAGAGTCTCACATTTAGATAAAAACTTATGCTTGCTTAAGGGGAAAGTTGAGTTGGGGTGCTGTATAAAACCACAGATTGAAATTAGCACACATACCGTTCCATAAGCCAAATATGTAATAGACAAGACCTACTCTTTGCTCAACGAAATAGACTCATCCATGGTGTATCACCTCACACCTGTTAGAATGGGCATCATCAGAAAATCTACAAACAACAAATGCTGGAAAGGGTGTGGAGATAAGGAACCCTCTTCCACTATTGTTGGGAATGTAAATTGATACAGTCACTGTGGAGAACATTATGGAGTTTCTTATAAAACTAAGAATAGAATTACCATATGATACAGCAATCCCACTACTGGGCATATACCCAGACAAAACCATAAATCAAAAAGAGACATTCACCGCAATGTTCATTGCATCACTATTTACAATATCCAGGTAATGGAAGCAACCTAAATGCCCACAGACAGACGAATGCATAAAGATGTGGTACATATATAAAATGGAATATTACTAAGCCATAAAAAGGAATGAAATTGGGTCATTTGTAGAGATGTTGATGGATCTAGAGACTGTCATACGGAGTGAAGTAAGTCAGAAAGAGAAAAACAAATCTTGTCTATTAATGCCTATATGTGGAACCTAGAAAAATTGTACAGATGAACCGTTTTGCCAGGCAGAAATAGAGCAACAGATGTAGACAACAAACGTATGGACACCAAGGGGGGAAAGCTGTTGGGGTGTGGTGGTGGGAGGAGTTGAGAGACTGGGATTGGCATGTATACCTTTATATGTATAAAATAGATAACCAAAAAGAACCTGCTGTATAAAAAAATAAAATAAAATTCAAATTACAAAAAGTAAAACAGAAAAAATATTCTTCCCTTCACATACATGTATTTATATGAATAAATTATTTCCATGCTTATATCTGTAAATACAAAAAAGAGGAATAAAATCTACCTTGAACCAAAAACGAAAAAAAAACAGAACCCACCAGTTACACAGAGGAAAACCGTATCAGGGCACTTGCTCCAGTTGTAAACAATTCTGAAGTTGGTCAGTGGTGGGGAATCATCCCCCATTCAGCCAGCAGGCCCCACGCAACAAGCGTCCTCATTGCAAAGCTGGGGGACCATGCCGAGGCATCTGTGAGTAAACGTGGGCTGAGCCCCAGGCCAGCTGCTGCTGAAATGTTCCCACCCTTCCCAGGTAAAACACCTGAATATGTACAAGGACTTGAAAGCCTAGAGGAAGGGCCATGGAGCCACATGAGTGACAGCATGCCAGCCGACTTGGTGCCTGCAGGCCAGCCAGGATGGTCCTGGCCCTGGGTGCTCTTCTGGAAGCTTTCCATTTCCCTGCCTGAGATACCCCTGCTGTCCCGGCCCCCACTGCTTTCTTCCTCACTCACCTCTGCCCAGGGAGAAATTCCAGCGGCAGGTATGGGTGACACATCCTCTTCTTTAGCAGGTGGCATCTTGGCAACTGCTGCAGAAAGTCCAGCAGAGCCCCACTCACACTGGGCCACCCACAAAGCCGTGGCCTCTCACTCCCTCCCACCAGTCCAGCCCCAAGACTGCTGACAGGGCAGAGAAAATGGCGTCAGGCACAGCTGCAGGGGCTCTTGCTGCCTGGAGCGGTGTTTATATTGATCTGAACCCAGGCACACCTGGGGAGGTCTGGCCGGCACGGTCGGGCTTCCCAGGCCAGCCAATAATCACCCCTCAGGGGCTCACAGTTGCAGAAACTGGAACTTGCTGAATCGGCCAGGTCCAAGCAACAGGTGTGGGCTCCTGAGAGTCAGGATAGACAAGGGGCTGCAGCTCTGGCTTGTTTTCTAATTATATTATCTGGCCCATGAGTGGGAGACAACTTCAAGAAAACCCTCTCCTAATGAGAGGAACCCAGGAGTCAGGGAGAGGAGGGGTGGCTGGTGGGTGGAGACAGAGGCCTGGTGCCCCGGGTGCAGTGGAAGTCTCTGGAAGACCAGGTGGAGGGAGGCCACACAGAGTGATGCCCAGGGTCACAGACCTGTCGGAGCTGCTGTTTGTTAGTTCAAGTCCTGCTCTGAGGTGCTCTGTGTCAGATCTGAGTGACAGGTGAGCTGGGAGTGCTCTGCAATGAGGGCGATATGCAGGGTTCCTGTGTTCCCAGCCCTGCCATGGTACCTGCAAGGGTAGCTCTGTATCCTGGGAGGGGCCTGACCACGAGAGCCCCATGGGCTGCAGGGGAACCTGCCCAGGGAACCCCATATCCTGGGAGGGGCCTGAACACGAGAGCCCCATGGGCTGGGGTGGGGGTGGGGTACCTGCCCAGGTGAGCTCCATATCCTGGGATTGGCCTGACCTCGAGAGCCCCATGGGCTGCTGGAGTCCTGGTAAAGGATGTCAGGACAGTCAGTGAAGCCACCGAGGATATACCTCCAGTAGTTCCTAAATCCTACACCCTGCTGGTCATTCTACCAACCACCAGGACATGGTATTCTGTATTAGTCTTCAATGATGCCTTCTTTTGTATTCTATTAGTCCCAGAGTCACAAGAAATTTTGGCTTGTGAGTGGCAGGACTCAACATACAACTAAAACAATACTTCCGGGCCGTGTTGCCCCAAGGGTTCAAAAATTCCCACACCATCTTTGGGGAAAGCTCAGCTAAAGAACTAAAAGTTCTACCTCTGGAAAAGGAAACACTCCTTCAATATGCAGACGACATTCTGATCGCCAGCCCTAGTAAGGAGACCTCTGAACTACCAAGCCAATAAAGGATACAAGTTGTCCAAGAAAAAGCTCAAATATCACAGACTACGGTGACCTGCCTGGGCTTCATTCTCACAGAAGGTCGGAGAAGCCCATCCCAGGAAAGGGAAGAAACAATTTACAGCCTTACCCATTTCTGAACCTAGAAGACAGCTTAGGGGTTCCTGGGGAGGCCAGGGTTTGCTGCTTCTGGATCCCTAACTACAGTCTACTAGCTGGGCCTCTATATGAAACACTGAAAGGAAAAGATGATGATCCTTTTGAATAGAATGCAGAAGTGGCCTTTCAAGAATGGAAAGAGCAGTCAATTCAGACCCTTGCCCTGGAACTCCCTAATTTAGCTAAACCCTTTGACCTTTACATTCCTGGTGAACGGTGAATCGCCATTGGAGTATTAGTGCAAAACCTGGGACCACTTGAGATGGAACAATGCAAGAATGCGATCCAGGTAGGATAAACTGCGGTCACCAAGGGGCTTGGCCCACCGCCACATCTGGCCAAGATACTGGCAGTATCTGAAAACCTGGAAATCAGCAGCCCAAAAGGCCACCTCCCTCCTAAGGGAAAAGGACCCCACGTGGTGATCCTAACACCCAACCATGCCCTGAAGTTGCAGGGTTGGCTCCGTGGGCACACTGACCTTGAGCGAGGAGGCCCTCCAACTCCAACCTCCATAGAGATAACCGGGGAAAAGTGGCACCATGAAGACTCGTGTGAAGGTGTCTGCACGGGCAAATTTAATGCTCATTTCCCACTAGGAAGAGGAATTAACCAAAGGCTCAGCATGCCGTGCCGGAACCAGATTAGGGCCTGAAGCAATCCTGCGGGTTTGCGGCCAGCTCACAAGAAAGCGAGTTGAAGAAAGGAGCTCAGGGACACTGTAATTCACAAACCTGCAGAGTTATAAATGACAGCTATCACCCAAAAATATATTGAAGGAAGGCTGCGAAGAGGACTTGAAAGCGGGGCAGAATTGAAAGAAAACGATTTCAGGGGGTAGACTGGAATTGCATTTAAAGCATAGGAAAAGAGGCAGAACGTCGACAATGATGCACTTGGCCAAAAAGGGCGTATGCGTTTTTTCCTGAATATATTCAGGAAAAAACGCATACGCCCTTTTTGGCCAACCAAGCAAGCATGTTAAAGAAATCTGCACTACAATGAAGTCTCACTGCCCCCCGTTCAAAAGGGCCATCTGAAAAAAGTGTAAAATCCAGAAAGGCAGCACAGGCCATGGAGAACAGGGAGCCTTGTTATGCTGATGGGCGGGATGTAAATTGACAACAGCCACTCTGGAGATGTGTATGGTGTTTCCTCAAAAACCTAAAAAACAAAGCAACGGAGCCTACGGCATTACCACTTTTTTTCCTATAGCTTAGGCAAATTAAAATCAAAACACACAGCCACCGCAAAGTTTCTGTTTACGGCTCTGTTTACAAGAACCTCGTCTACGGTACAAGTTAAATATCCCAGAAAGCGAAAAATGGATAAAAAAGTTGTGTTACACACATTCAATGGATTATCACTCAGCAATGAAATCTATGTCATCAGGCCCATCATGGCATAATGAGTGGATTCAGGTACGATGATTCTAAGTGAAATAAGTCACACAGAAAATGAAACATCATAAGATATCACTAATACACGGAATGTAAACTTGGCTACACATGAACTGAATTACAAAACAGAACAGGGTCTCAAATTTAGAAAACCACCTTATGCTTGCTTAAGGGGAAAAGTGAGTTGGGGTGCTGCATAAAACCAGAGATAGAAATTAGCACAGATACCTTTCCAAAAGCCAAATATGTAATAGTCAAGACCGAGCCCTTGCTCAACGAAATGGACTGAACACCCCATATTCAACGCCTAGGAATACACCTGACTAGTAAGTATCTTCAAACCCATGGATTTATATGTCTCCATAAGAGACTCAAGTGTGTGTACAGCGGCATGAATGCAGCAGAGAAAATCCGATAAATCCCATTATCAAAATGAATTACAAAAACAAACACAATGACAGTGAAATAGAGAGCAATTCTTAAATAATTCATTCAGGGCTTGTGATGCAACCTGGATTTACCACATCTACAACCAGAGCTGAGTGAGACATAAGGCTGTACACTTCGGCCTGATAGCATTGGTGAGGTTCGTTGAGAAAATGCAGGCCCTTTGAAGTCATACTGCATGGTACCCATTCCATGGGTCCCAACTCTCCAGGTTTAAGGGATTCTTCCTTCAGCTAAAACATGCATGGGAAACCCACAGTATGGTGCACCGTGTGACCGGGAAACCTTTTCAAATGCATCACAGTTTTCGTCCCCTTTTACTCGGGTTCACGATTGAAGACCCTTTACTAATACTCTCCCCACTTAGAGAGTCAGTGCCTTTAACCTCCTGTTTGGCACAGTTTGCAATTTCTGCGCAAGATGAACAAGAATAGGGAGAACCAATGAGAGACTAGCTCTAGGTGTCTGCACGTTCAAATATAACACTCATTTCCCACCAGGAAGAGGAATTTACCAAAGGATCAGCATGCTGTGCCGGAACCAGATTAGGGCATGAAGCAATCCTGCGGGTATGCGGCCAGCTCACAAGAAAGCGAGTAGAAGAAAGGAGCTCAGGCGCACTGTCATTCACAAACCTGCAGAGTTATAAATGTCAGCTATTGTCCAAAAATGTATTGAAGTAAGGCTGCGTAGAGGACTTGAAAGCGGGGCAGAATTGCAGGAAAACGAGTTCAGGGGCAGACTGGAATTGCATTTAAAGCATAAGGAAAGAGACAGAAAGTCGACAATGATGCACTTGGTCAAAAAGGGCGTATGCGTTTTTTCCTGAATATATTCAAGAAAAAACACATATGCCCTTTTTGGCCAAACAAGCAAGCCTGTAAAGAAATCTGCATTCCAATGAAGTCTCACTGCCCCCCTGTCAAAAGGGACATCTGAAAAAAGTGAAAAATCCAGAAAGGCAGGACAGGCCATGGAGAACAGGGAGCCTTGTTATGCTGATGGGCGGGATGTAACTTGCCAACAGCCACTCTGGAGAAGTGTATGGTGTTTCCTCAAACACCTAAAAAACTAAGCAACGGAGCCTACGGCACTTCAACTTATGGTTCTATAGCTTAGGGAAATTAAAATCAAAAAGACACAGCCACCCATAAATTTTGGACGGCTCTGCTTACAAGAACCTCATTTACGGTACAAGTGAAATATCCCAGAAATCAAAAAATGGATAAAGAAGTTGTTGTACGTACGTACAATGGAATATCACTCAGCAATGAAATCTATGTCATGAGGCCCGTCGCGGCATAATGAGTGGATTCAGGTACGATCATTCTAAGTTAACTAAGTCACACAGAAAAAGAAACACCATAAGATATCTCAAATACACGGAATGCAAACATGGCTGCACATGAACTCAATTACAAAACAGAAAAGGGTCTCAAATTTAGAAAACCAACTTATGCTTGCTTAAGGGGAAAGGTGAGTTGTGGTCCTGCATAAAACCAGAGATTGAAATTAGCACAGATACCTTTCCATAAGCAAATATGTAATAGTCAGGACCTACTCCTTGCTCCACGAAATGGACTCAACACCCCATATTCAATGCCTAGGAATATACCTGACTAGTAAGAATCTGAAAACCCATGGATTTATATGTCTCCATAAGAGAATCAAGCATGTGTACGGCAGCATAAACGCAGCAGTGAAAATCTGATAAATCCCATTATCAAAATAAATTACAAAAACAAAACAGAATGACAGTGAAATAGAGAGCAATTCTTAAATAATTCATTCAGGGCTTGTGATGCAACGTGGATTTACCACATCTACACCCCGAGCTGAGTGAGACATAAGCCTGGACACTTCGGGCTGATAGCATTGGTGACGTTCGGTGAGCAAAGGCAACCCTTTGAAGTCATACTGCGTGGTACCCATTCCATGGGTCCCAACTCTCCAGGTTTAAGGGATTCTTCCTTCAGGTAAAACATGCATGGGCAACCCAGAATATGGTCCACCGTGTGACTGGGAAAACTTTTTAAATGCGTCTCAGTTTTCTTCCCCTCGTACTCGGTTTTACCATTCCAGACGCTTTACTAACACTCTCCCCACTTGGAGAGTCAGTGCCTTTAAACTCCTGTTTGGCACAGTTTGGAATTTCTGCGCAAGATGAACAGGAATAGGGAGAACCAATGAGAGACTAGCTGTAGGTGTCTGGACGGGCAAATGGAACGCTCATTTCCCACCAGGAAGAGGAATTAGCCAAAGGCTCAGCATGCCGTGTCGGAACCAGATTAGGACCTGAAGCAATCCTGCGGTTTTGCGGCCAGCTCACAAGAAAGCGAGTTGAAGAAAGGAGCTCAGGGGCACTGTAATTCACAAACCTGCAGAGTTATAAATGACAGCTATTGTCCAAAAATATATTGAAGTAAGGCTGCAAAGAGGACTTGAACGCGGGGCAGAATTCCAGGAATACGATTTCAGGAGGTAGACGGGAAGTCCTCTGAAAGTATAGGAGAAGAGGCAGAACCTCGACAATGATGCACTTGGTCAAAAAGGGCATATGCGTTACTTCCAGGGCCCTTATTAAAGAGGGTAGGAGGCTCCCAGCATGCTTCAGTGGCCAACAGAGGGCCTACGTCGCCAAGGCGACATGAGCCATCCAGGCAGGAGTGACCTCACATCAGAGGGCCCACCTCACAGAAGGGTAAGGAACCCAGTCAAGATCAGACTCTCACCAGAGTGCCCACATAAGCAAGGGGCTGGGAACCAGGCGGGAGTGTCCTCACACCCGTGGGGCCACATCATCGAAAGTTGAGGTACCCAGCACATGTGGCCTCAAACCAGAGGACCCACATCACCATGGGTCTCGGAGCGAGGCAGGCAGGATTAACCTCAAAACACATGGCCCATTGTATAAAAAAGGTGAGGAATCCAGCAGTTGGAACATCCCAGCAGGCGGCCCAGAGCACCGAGGCTATGGGATCCAGGCAGTGATGAACTCACAACAGAGGGCCCTCATCGTGATACTGTAAGCAACCCAGCCGTTGTAACCTCAGAGCACAAGGCCCACATCCCCATGGGGAAGGGAACCAAGCAGGAG
Organism: Delphinapterus leucas; assembly: GCF_059928025.1. Taxonomy (NCBI): domain Eukaryota; kingdom Metazoa; phylum Chordata; class Mammalia; order Artiodactyla; family Monodontidae; genus Delphinapterus; species Delphinapterus leucas. The sequence continues at coordinate 7,512,678 of NW_028322237.1, forward strand.
TGTCATCGCACCAGTGGGCACACATCAGAAAAGGTGGGGAGCCCAGCAGTTAGGGCCGGACGCCAGAGGGCCCTCATCACTGAGGAGAGGAGGCTCCCAGCAAGCTCCAACTGCTACCAGAAGGCCGACGTCGCCAATGCAGGGTGTGCCAGCCAGGCAGGAGTGACCTCAGAGCAGAGGGCCAACCACACAAAAGTGTGAGGAACCCAAAGAGGATCAGACTCTCACCGGAGGGCCCACATCACCAAGGGAATGGAAACCAGGCAGGAGTGTTCTCACACCAGTGTGATCACATCACCGAAATGTGACGGACCCAGCACACGTGGCCTCAAACTACAGGACACACATCACCAAGGGGCTGGGAGTGAGGCAGGCAGGAGGAGCTTCCAAACAGAGGGCCCATACCGTAAAAAAGGTGAGGGATCCCGCTGTTGGAACCTCCCAGCAGGTGGCCAGGAGCAGCGAGGCTATGGGATCCAGGCCTGACTGAACTCAAAACAGAGGGCCCTCATTATGAAACTGTGAGCAACCCAGCCGTTGGGACCTTAGAGCAGAAGGCCCACATTCCCATGGGGTTGGGATCCTGGCAGGAGTGTACTCGCACCACAGGGCGCACATCAGAAACTTTTGGGAGCCCAGGAGTTAGGGTCTGACGCCAGAGGGCCCTCATTACTGAGGGGAGGAGACTCCCAGCAGGCACCAACTCCCAACTGAGGGCCCACGTCGCCACGTTGACGTGTGCCAGCCAGGCAGGAGTGACCTCACAGCAGAGGGCCTACCTCACAGAAGGGTGAGGAACCCAGCCAGGATAAGACTCTCACCAGAGGGCCCACATCACCAAGGGGATCGGAACAAGGCAGGAGTGTCCTCACACCAGTGTGGCCACATTATAGAAAGGTGAGGAACCCAGCACATGTGGCCTAAACCAGAGGACCCACATTTCCAAGGTGCTCCGAGTGAGGCAGGCAGGAGTAGCCTAACAACACAGGGCCCACAGAATAAAAAATGTGAGGAATCCAGCAGTTTGAACCTCCCAGCAGGTGGCCCAGAGCATGGAGTCTATGGGATCCAGGCCACAGTGAACTCACAGCAGAGGGCCCACATCATGAAACTGTGAGCAACCCAGCCAGTGGGACCTCAGAGCAGAAGGCCCACATCCCCATGGGGATGGGAACCTCGCAGGAGTGTCCTCGCACAACTTAGCACGTATCAGAAAATGTGGGAAACCAGCAGTTATGGCCTGGCGCCAGAGGGCCCTCATCACGGAGGAGAGGAGGCTACCAGCAGGCTCCAAATGCCACCAGAGGGCCGACGTTACCAAGGCAATGGGAGCAAGCCAGGCAGGAGTTACCTCACAGCAGAGGGCCCACCTCACAGAAGTGTGAGGAGCCCAAACAGGATCAGACTCTAACCAGAGCGCCCACATCACCAAGGGGATGGAAACCAGGCAGGAGTGTCCTCACACCAGTGGGGCCACATCAGCGAAAGGTGAGGAACACAGCACATGTGGCCTCAAACAAGGGGACACACATCACGAAAGGGCTGGGTGTGAGGCATGCAGGAGGAGACTCACAAAAGAACGCCCATAGAATAAAAAAGGTGAGGAACCCCGCAGTTGGAAGCTCCAAGCAGGTGGCCCAGAGCACCGAGGCTATGGGATCCATGCCAGAGTGAACTCACAGCAGAGGGCCCACATTCTGACACTGTGAGCAACACAGCCGTTGGGACCTCAGGGCAGAAAGCCCACATCCCCATGTGGATGGGACCCTGGCTGGAGTGTACTCGCATGACAGGGCGCACATCAGAAAATTTTGGGAGCCCATGAGTTAGGGCCTGACACCAGAGGGCTCTCATTACCGAGCGGAGGAGACTCCCAGCAGGCACCAACTCCCAACTGAGGGCCCACATCGCCAAGGTGACGTGTGCCAGCCAGGCAGGAGTGACCTCACAGCAGAGGGCCCACCTCCCAGAAGTGTGAGGAATCCAGACAGGATCAGACTCTCACCAGAGGGCCCCCATCACCAAGGGGATGGGAACCAGGCAGGAGTGTCCTCACACCAGTGGGGCCACATCAATAAAGGTGAGGAAACCGGTACATGTGGCCTTAAACTAGAGGACCTACATCACAAATGGGCTGGGAGTGAGTCAGGAAGTAGGAGCATGAAAACACAGGACCCAAAGAATAAAAAAGGTAAGGAATCCAGCAGTAGGGACCTCTCAGCAGGCCGCTCAGAGCACAGAGGCTATGGGATCTAGGCCTGGGTGAACTAACACCAGAGAGCCAACATCATGAAACGGTGAACAACACAGGTGTTGGGATCTTAGAGCAGAAGGCCCACATGCCCATGGGGATGGGAACCTCGCAGGAGTGTCCTCGCACCACTTAGCACGTATCAGAAAATGTGGGTACCCAGCAGTTAGGGCCTGAGGCAAGAGGGCCCCCATCACCGAGGGGAGGTTCCCAGCAGGCTCCAAGTGCCACAAGAGGGCCGATGTTGCCCAGGTGGGGTGTGCCAGCCAGGCAGGAGTGACCTCACAGCAGAGGGCCCCCCTCACAGAAGGGTGAGGAACCCAGCCAGGATCAGACTCTCACCAGAGGGCCCACATCATCAAGGGGATAGGAACCAGGCAGGAGTGTCCTCACACCAGTGGGGCCACATCATCGAAAGGCGAGGGACCCAGCATACGTGGCCTCAAACCAGAGGACACACATTACCAAGGGGCTGGGATTGAGGCAGGCAGGAGGAGTCTCAAAACAGAAGGCCCACAGAAGAAAAAAGGTGAGAAATCCCGCAGTTGGAACCTCCCAGCAGGTGGCCAGGAGCAGCGAGGCTATGGGATCCAGGCCGGAGAGAACTCACAGCAGAGGGCCCTCATCATGAAACTGAGCAACCCACGGTTGGGAACTCAGAGCAGAAGGCCCACATTCCCAAGGGGTTGGGAACCTGGCAGGAGTGAACTCGAACCACAAGGCTCATATCAGAAAATATTGGGAGCCCAGGAGTTAGGGTCTGACGCCAGAGGGCCCTCATTACTGAGGGGAGGAGACACCCAGCAGGCACCAAATCCCACCAGAGGGCCGACGTCGCCAAGGCGGGGTGTGCCAGCCAGGCAGGAGTGACCTCAGAGAAGAGGGCCCACCTCACAGAAGTGTGAGGAACCCAACCAGGATCAGACTCTCACCGGAGGGCCCACATCACCAAGGGGATGGGAACCAGGCAGGAGTGTCCTCACACCAGTGGGGCCACATCAGCCAAAGGTGAGGAACCCAGCACATGTGGCCTCAAACCACAGGACACACATCACCAAGGGGCTAGGAGTGAGGCAGGTGTCTGGAGGGGCACATTTAACTCTAATTTCCCACCAGGAAGTGGAATGAACCAAAGTCTCAGAGTGCCGGGCCGGACCCTGATTACGGCCTGAAGCAAACCTGCGGTTCTGTGGCCAGTTTTCAAGGAAACGAGTTAAGAAAGGAAATCACGGGCACTGTAATTCACAAACCTGCAGTGTTATAAATGACAGCTATTGGCAAAATTATATGGAAGTAAGTCTGCAAAGAGGACTTGAAAACGAGGCAGAATTGCAGGAATCATATTTCAGGAGGTAGATTGGAATTGCATTTAAAGCATGTGAAAAGCGGCAGATCTTTGACAGTGATGCACTTGGACAAAAGTGCGTAAACATTTTTTCCTGAATATATTCAGGAAAAAACACATATGCCCTTTTTGGCCAACCAAGCACTCGAGAAATGGAAATCCGCACTACGATGAAGTCTCATTTCCCATTCGTCAAAAGGGCCATCTGAAAAAAGTGTAAAAACCAGAAACACAGGACAGGCCATGGAGAACAGGGAGCCTTGTTATGCTGATGGGCGGGATGTAAATTGCCAACAGACACTCTGGAGATGTTTATGGTGTATCCTGAAACATCTGAAAAACAAAGCTACAGACCCTAGGGCACTTCCACTTTTGGCCCTATAGCTTAGGAAAATTAAAATCAACAAGACACAGCCAACACCAAATTTAGGGCTGCTGTGTTTACAAGAACCTTGAGTCCAGTACAAATTAAATATCCCAGAAAGAAAAAAATGGATAAAGGAGTTGTGCTACTTACGTACAACGGAATATCACTCAGCAATGAAATCAATGTCATCAGGCCTGTAGCAGCAAATTGAGTGGATTTAAGTATGATGATTCTAAGAGAAATAGGTCACACAGAGAAAGATAATTATCATAAGATATCACTAATAGAGAGAGTGTAAACTTGGCTACACATAAACTGAATTCCAAAACCGAACAGAGTCTCACATTTAGATAAAAACTTATGCTTGCTTAAGGGGAAAGTTGAGTTGGGGTGCTGTATAAAACCAGAGATTGAAATTAGCACACATACCGTTCCATAAGCCAAATATGTAATAGACAAGACCTACTCTTTGCTCAACGAAATAGACTCATCCAAGGTGTATCACCTCACACCTGTTAGAATGGGCATCATCAGAAAATCTACAAACAACAAATGCTGGAAAGGGTGTGGAGATAAGGAACCCTCTTCCACTATTGTTGGGAATGTAAATTGATACAGTCACTGTGGAGAACATTATGGAGTTTCTTATAAAACTAAGAATAGAATTACCATATGATACAGCAGTCCCACTACTGGGCATATACCCAGACAAAACCATAAATCAAAAAGAGACATTCACCGCAATGTTCATTGCATCACTATTTACAATATCCAGGTAATGGAAGCAACCTAAATGCCCACAGACAGACGAATGCATAAAGAAGTGGTACATATATAAAATGGAATATTACTAAGCCATAAAAAGGAATGAAATTGGGTCATTTGTAGAGACATTGATGGATCTAGAGACTGTCATACAGAGTGAAGTAAGTCAGAAAGAGAAAAACAAATCTTGTCTATTAATGCATATATGTGGAACCTAGACAAATTTTACAGATGAACCGTTTTGCCAGGCAGAAATAGAGCAACAGATGTAGACAACAAACGTATGGACACCAAGGGGGGAAAGCTGTTGGGGGGTGGTGGTGGGAGGAGTTGAGAGATTGGGATTGGCATGTATACATTTATATGTATAAAATAGATAACCAAAAAGAACCTGCTGTATAAAAAAATAAAATAAAATTCAAATTACAAAAAGTAAAACAGAAAAAATATTCTTCCCTTCACATACATGTATTTATATGAATAAATTATTTCCATGCTTATATCTGTAAATACAAAAAAGAGGAATAAAATCTACCTTGAACCAAAAACGAAAAAAAGAAAAAAAAACAGAACCCACCAGTTACACAGAGGAAAACCGTATCAGGGCACTTGCTCCAGTTGTAAACAATTCTGAAGTTGGTCAGTGGTGGGGAATCATCTCCCATTCAGCCAGCAGGCCCCACGCAACAAGCGTCCTCATTGCAAAGCTGGGGGACCTTGCCGAGGCATCTGTGAGTAAACGTGGGCTGAGCCCCAGGCCAGCTGCTGCTGAAATGTTCCCACCCTTCCCAGGTAAAAGACCTGAATATGTACAAGGACTTGAAAGCCTAGAGGAAGGGCCATGGAGCCACATGAGTGACAGCATGCCAGCCGACTTGGTGCCTGCAGGCCAGCCAGGATGGTCCTGGCCCTGGGTGCTCTTCTGGAAGCTTTCCATTTCCCTGCCTGAGATACCCCTGCTGTCCCGGCCCCCACTGCTTTCTTCCTCACTCACCTCTGCCCAGGGAGAAATTCCAGCGGCAGGTATGGGTGACACATCCTCTTCTTTAGCAGGTGGCATCTTGGCAACTGCTGCAGAAAGTCCAGCAGAGCCCCACTCACACTGGGCCACCCACAAAGCCGTGGCCTCTCACTCCCTCCCACCAGTCCAGCCCCAAGACTGCTGACAGGGCAGAGAAAATGGCGTCAGGCACAGCTGCAGGGGCTCTTGCTGCCTGGAGCGGTGTTTATATTGATCTGAACCCAGGCACACCTGGGGAGGTCTGGCCGGCACGGTCGGGCTTCCCAGGCCAGCCAATAATCACCCCTCAGGGGCTCACAGTTGCAGAAACTGGAACTTGCTGAATCGGCCAGGTCCAAGGAACAGGTGTGGGCTCCTGAGAGTCAGGATAGACAAGGGGCTGCAGCTCTGGCTTGTTTTCTAATTATATTATCTGGCCCATGAGTGGGAGACAACTTCAAGAAAACCCTCTCCTAATGAGAGGAACCCAGGAGTCAGGGAGAGGAGGGGTGGCTGGTGGGTGGAGACAGAGGCCTGGTGCCCCGGGTGCAGTGGAAGTCTCTGGAAGACCAGGTGGAGGGAGGCCACACAGAGTGATGCCCAGGGTCACAGACCTGTCGGAGCTGCTGTTTGTTAGTTCAAGTCCTGCTCTGAGGTGCTCTGTGTCAGATCTGAGTGACAGGTGAGCTGGGAGTGCTCTGCAATGAGGGCGATATGCAGGGTTCCTGTGTTCCCAGCCCTGCCATGGTACCTGCAAGGGTAGCTCTGTATCCTGGGAGGGGCCTGACCACGAGAGCCCCATGGGCTGCAGGGGAACCTGCCCAGGGAACCCCATATCCTGGGAGGGGCCTGAACACGAGAGCCCCATGGGCTGGGGTGGGGGTGGGGTACCTGCCCAGGTGAGCTCCATATCCTGGGATTGGCCTGACCTCGAGAGCCCCATGGGCTGCTGGAGTCCTGGTAAAGGATGTCAGGACAGTCAGTGAAGCCACCGAGGATATACCTCCAGTAGTTCCTAAATCCTACACCCTGCTGGTCATTCTACCAACCACCAGGACATGGTATTCTGTATTAGTCTTCAATGATGCCTTCTTTTGTATTCTATTAGTCCCAGAGTCACAAGAAATTTTGGCTTGTGAGTGGCAGGACTCAACATACAACTAAAACAATACTTCCGGGCCGTGTTGCCCCAAGGGTTCAAAAATTCCCACACCATCTTTGGGGAAAGCTCAGCTAAAGAACTAAAAGTTCTACCTCTGGAAAAGGAAACACTCCTTCAATATGCAGACGACATTCTGATCGCCAGCCCTACTAAGGAGACCTCTGAACTACCAAGCCAATAAAGGATACAAGTTGTCCAAGAAAAAGCTCAAATATCACAGACTACGGTGACCTGCCTGGGCTTCATTCTCACAGAAGGTCGGAGAAGCCCATCCCAGGAAAGGGAAGAAACAATTTACAGCCTTACCCATTTCTGAACCTAGAAGACAGCTTAGGGGTTCCTGGGGAGGCCAGGGTTTGCTGCTTCTGGATCCCTAACTACAGTCTACTAGCTCGGCCTCTATATGAAACACTGAAAGGAAAAGATGATGATCCTTTTGAATAGAATGCAGAAGTGGCCTTTCAAGAATGGAAAGAGCAGTCAATTCAGACCCTTGCCCTGGAACTCCCTAATTTAGCTAAACCCTTTGACCTTTACATTCCTGGTGAACGGTGAATCGCCATTGGAGTATTAGTGCAAAACCTGGGACCACTTGAAATGGAACAATGCAAGAATGCGCTCCATGTAGGATAAACTACGGTCACCAAGGGGCTTGGCCCACCGCCACATCTGGCCAAGATACTGGCAGTATCTGAAAACCTGGAAATAAGCAGCCCAAAAGGCCACCTCCCTCCGAAGGGAAAAAGACCCCACGTGGTGATCCTAACCCCCAACCATGCCCTGAAGTTGCAGGGTTGGCTCCATGGGCACACTGACCTTGAGCGAGGAGGCCCTCCAACTCCAACCTCCATAGAGATAACCGGGGCAAAGTGGCACCATGAAGACTCGTGTGAAGGTGTCTGCACGGGCAAATTTAACGCTCATTTCCCACCACGAAGAGGAATTAACCAAAGGCTCAGCATGCCGTGCCGGAACCAGATTAGGGCCTGAAGCAATCCTGCGGGTTTGCGGCCAGCTCACAAGAAAGCGAGTTGAAGAAAGGAGCTCAGGGACACTGTAATTCACAAACCTGCAGAGTTATAAATGACAGCTATCACCCAAAAATATATTGAAGGAAGGCTGCGAAGAGGACTTGAAAGCGGGGCAGAATTGCAAGAAAACGATTTCAGGGGGTAGACTGGAATTGCATTTAAAGCATAGGAAAAGAGGCAGAACGTCGACAATGATGCACTTGGCCAAAAAGAGCGTATGCGTTTTTTCCTGAATATATTCAGGAAAAAACGCATACGCCCTTTTTGGCCAACCAAGCAAGCATGTTAAAGAAATCTGCACTACAATGAAGTCTCACTGCTCCCCGTTCAAAAGGGCCATGTGAAAAAAGTGTAAAATCCACAAAGGCAGCACAGGCCATGGAGAACAGGGAGCCTTGTTATGCTGATGGGCGGGATGTAAATTGCCAACAGCCACTCTGGAGATGTGTATGGTGTTTCCTCAAAAACCTAAAAAACAAAGCAACGGAGCCTATGGCATTACCACTTATTTTCCTATAGCTTAGGGAAATTAAAATCAAAAACACACAGCCACCGCAAATTTTCTGTTTACGGCTCTGTTTACAAGAACCTCGTCTACGGTACAAGTTAAATATCCCAGAAAGCGAAAAATGGATAAAGAAGTGTGGTACGTACGTACAAAGGAATATCACTCACCAATGAAATCTATGTCATCAGGCCCGTCGCGGCATAATGAGTGGATTCAGGTACGATGATTCTAAGTGAAATAAGTCACACAGAAAATGAAACATCATAAGATATCACTAATACACGGAATGTAAACTTGGCTACACATGAACTGAATTACAAAACAGAACAGGGTCTCAAATTTAGAAAACCTACTTATGCTTGCTTAAGGGGAAAGGTGAGTTGTGGTGCTGCATAAAAGAGATAGAAATTAGCACAGATACCTTTCCATAAGCCAAATATGTAATAGTCAAGACCTAGCCCTTGCTCAATGAAATGGACTAAACACCCCATATTCAACACCTAGGATTACACATGAGTAGTAAGAACCTTCAAACCCATGGATTTATATGTCTCCGTAAGAGACTCAAGTGTGTGTACAGCGGCATGAATGCAGCAGAGAAAATCCGATAAAACCCATTATCAAAATGAATTACAAAAACAAACACAATGACAGTGAAATAGAGAGCAATTCTTAAATAATTCATTCAGGGCTTGTGATGCAACCTGGATTTACCACATCTACACCCAGAGCTGGGTGAGGCATAAGGCTGGACACTTCGAACTGATAGCATTGGTGAGGTTCGGTGAGCAAATTCAGACCCTTTTTAGTCATACTGCATGGTACCCATTCCATGGGTCAATAATCTCCAGGTTTAAGGAATTCTTTTTTCAGCTAAAACATGCATGGGAAACCCAGAGTATTGTCCACTATGAGACTGGGAAACCATTTTAAATGGCTCTCAGGTTTCGTTCCCTGGTACTCGGGTTCACCATTCCAGATGCTTTACTAACCCTCTGCCCACTTGGATAGTCAGTGCCTTTAACCTCCTGTTTGGCACAGTTTGCAATTTCTGCACAAGAGGAACAGGAATAGGGAGAACCAATGAGAGACTAGCTGTAGGTGTCTCCACGGGCAAATTGAATGCTCATTTCTCACCAGAAAGAGGAATTTACCAAAGGCTCAGCGTGCCGTGCCGAAACCAGATTACGGCCTGAAGCAATCCTGCGGTTTTGCGGCCAGCTCACAAGAAAGCGTGTTGAAGAAAGGAGCTCAGGGACACTGTATTTAACAAACCTGCAGAGTTATTAATGACAGGTATCATACAAAAATATATTGAAGTAAGGCTGCGAGGAGGACTTGAAAGCGGGGCAGTATTCCCGGAATATGATTTCAGGACGTAGACGGGAAGTGCTCTGAAAGCATAGGAGAAGAGACAGATCCTGGACAATGATGCACTTGGTCAAAATGTGCATATGCGTTTTTTCCAGGGCCCTCATTAAAGAGGGTAGGAGGCTCCCAGAATGCTTTAGTGGCCAACAGAGGGCCCACATCATCAAGGCGACGTGAGCCAGCCAGGCAGGAGTGACCTCACATCAGAGGGCCCACCTCACAGAAGGGTAAGGAACCCAGCCAGGATCAGACTCTCACCAGAGTGCCCACATCAGCAAGGGGCTGTGAACCAGGCAGGAGTGTCATCACACCCGTGGGGCCATATCATCAAAAGTTGAGGTAACAAGAAAATGTGGCCTCAAACCAGAGGACCCACATCACCATGGGTCTTGGAGCGAGGCAGGCAGGATTAACCTCACAACACATGGCCCATTGTATAAAAAAGGTGAGGAATCCAGCAGTTGGAACATCCCAGCAGGCGGCCCAGAGCACCGAGGCTATGGGATCCAGGCAGTGATGAACTCACAACAGAGGGCCCTCATCATGAAACTGTGAGCAAACCAGCCGTTGTGACCTCAGAGCACAAGGTCCACATCCCCATGGGGAAGGGAACCAAGTAGGAGTGTCATCGCACCAGTGGGCACACATCAGAAAATGTGGGGAGCCCAGCAGTTAGGGCCTGACACCAGAGGGCTCTCATCACCGAGGAGAGGAGGCTCCCAGCAGGCTCCAACTGCTACCAGTGGGCCGCCGTCGCCATTGCGGGGTGTGCCAGCCAGGCAAGAGTGACCTCAGAGCAGAGGGCCCACCTCACAAAAGTGTGAGGAACCCAAGGAGGATCAGACTCTCACCAGAGGGCCCACATCACCAAGAGAATGGGAACCAGGCTGGAGTGTCCTCACACCAGTGGGACCTCATCAACGAAATGTGAGTGACCCAGCACACGTGGCCTCAAACCAGAGGACACACATCACCAAGGGGCTGGGAGTGAGGCAGGCAGGAGGAGTCTCAAAACAGAGGGCCCATAGAAGAAAAAAGGTGAGGAATCCCGCAGTTGGAACCTCCCAGCAGGCGGCCAGGAGCAGCGAGGCTATGGGATCCAGACCTGACTGAACTCAAAACAGAGGGCCCTCATCATGAAACTGTGAGCAACCCAGGCTTTGGGACCTCAGAGCAGAAGGCCCACATTCCTATGTGGTTGGGTACATGGCATAAGTGTACTCGCACCTCAGGGCACACATCAGAGAATTTTGGGAGCCCAGAAGTTAGGGTCTGACGCCAGAGGGCCCTCATTACCAAGGGGAGGAGACTCCAAGCAGGCACCAACTCCCAACTGAGGGCCCATGTCGACAAGGTGACGTGTGACAGCCAGGCAGGAGTGACCTCACAGCAGAGGGCCTACCTCACAGAAGGGTGAGGAACCCAGCCAGGATAAGACTCTCACCAGAGGGCCCACATCACCAAGGGGATCAGAACCAGGCAGGACTGTCTTCACACCAGGGTGACCACATCATAGAAAGGTGAGGAAACCAGCACATGAGGCCTAAACCAGAGGACCCACATCTCCAAGGGGCTCGGATTGAGGCAGGCATGAGTAGCCTCACAACACAGGGCCAATAGAATAAAAAAGGTGAGGAATCCTGCAGTGGGAACCTCCCAGCAGGCGGCCCAGAGCACCGAGTCTATGTGATCCAGGCTGCAGTGAACTCACAGCAGAGGGCCCACATCATGAAACTGTGAGCAACCCAGCCATTGGGACCTCAGAGCAGAAGGCCCACATCCCCATGGGGATGGGAACCTCGCAGGAGTGTCCTCGCACCACTTAGCACGTATCAGAAAATGTGGGTACCCAGCAGTTAGGGCCTGACGCAAGAGGGCCCTCATCACCGAGGGGAGGAGGCTCCCAGCATGCTCCAACTGCCACAAGAGGGCCGATGTTGCCAAGGCGGGGTGTGCCAGCCAGGCAGGAGTGACCTCACAGCAGAGGGTCCACCTCACAGAAGGGTGAGGAACCCAGCCAGGATCAGACTCTCACCAGAGGGCCCACATCACCAAGGGGATAGGAACCAGGCAGGAGTGTCCTCACACCAGTGGGGCCACATCATCGAAAGGTGATGGACCCAGCACACGTGGCCTCAAACCAAAGGACACACATCACCAAGGGGCTGGGAGTGAGGCAGGCAGGAGGAGTCTCAAAACAGAGGGCCCATAGAAGGAAAAAGGTGAGGAATCCCGCAGTTGGAACTTCCCCGCAGGTGGCCAGGAGCAGCGAGGCTATGGGATCCATGCTGGAGTGAACTCACACCAGAGGGCCCTCATCAAGAAACTGAGCAACCCACGGTTGGGACCTCAGAGCAGAAGGCCCACAATCCCATGGGGTTGGGAACCTGGCAGGAGTGTACTAGCACCACAGGGCGCACAACAGAAAATTTTGGGAGCCCAGGAGTTAGGGTCTGACGCCAGAGGGCCCTCATTACCGAGGGGAGGAGACTCCCAGCAGGCACCAACTCCCAACTGAGGGCCCACGTCGCCAAGGTGACGTGGGTCAGCCAGGCAGGAGTGACCTCACAGCAGAGGGCCTACCTCACAGAAGGGTGAGGAACCCAGCCAGGATAAGACTCTCACCAGAGGGCCCACATCACCAAGGGGATCGGAACAAGGCAGGAGTGTCCTCACACCAGTGGGACCACATCAGCGAAAGGTGAGGAACACAGCACATGTGGCCTCAAACAAGGGGACGCACATCACGAAATGGCTGGGAGTGAGGCATGCAGGAGGAGACTCAGAACAGAGGGCCCATAGAATAAAAAAGGTGAGGAACCCCACAGTTGGAAGCTCCAAGCAGGTGGCCCAGAGCACCGAGGTTATGGGATCCATGCCGGAGTGAACTCAGAGCAGAGGGCCCACATTCTGACACTGTGAGCAACCCAGCCTTTGGGACAACAGAGCAGAAAGCTCACAGCCCCTAGGGAAGGGACCCTGGCTGGAGTGTACTCGCACGACAGGGCGCACATCAGAAAATTTTGGGAGCCCATGAGTTAGGGCCTGACGCCAGAGGGCCCTCATTACCGAGGGGAGGAGACTCCCAGCAGACACCAACTCCCAACTGAGGGCCCACATCGCCAACGTGACGTGTGCCAGCCAGGCAGGAGTGACCTCACAGCAGAGGGCCCACCTCCCAGAAGTGTGAGGAATCCAGACAGGATCAGACTCTCACCAGAGGGCCCCCATCACCAAGGGGATGGGAACCAGGCAGGAGTGTCCTCACACCAGTGGGGCCACATCAATAAAGGTGAGGAAACCGGTACATGTGGCCTTAAACCAGAGGACCTACATCACAAAGGGGCTGGGAGTGAGTCAGGAAGTAGGAGCATAAAAACACAGGACCCAAAGAATAAAAAAGGTAAGGAATCCAGCAGTAGGAACCTCCCAGCAGTCGGCTCAGAGCACAGAGTCTATGGGATCTAGGCCTGAGTGAACTAACACCAGAGAGACAACATCATGAAACGGTGAAGAACACACGTGTTGGGAACTTAGAGCAGAAGGCCCACATGCCCATGGGGATGGGAACCTCGCAGGAGTGTCCTCGCACCACTTAGCACGTATCAGAAAATGTGGGTACCCAGCAGTTAGGGCCTGACGCTAGAGGGCCCCCATCACCGAGGGGAGGAGGCTCCCAGCAGGCTCCAAGTGCCACAAGAGGGCCGATGTTGCCCAGGTGGGGTGTGCCAGCCAGGCAGGAGTGACCTCACAGCAGAGGGCCCACCTCACAGAAGGGTGAGGAACCCAGCCAGGATCAGACTCTCACCAGAGGGCCCACATCATCAAGGGGATAGGAAGCAGGCAGGAGTGTCCTCACACCAGTGGGGCCACATCATCGAAAGGCGAGGGACCCAGCACACGTGGCCTCACACCAGAGGACACACATCACCAAGGGACTGGGAGTGAGGCAGGCAGGAGGAGTCTCAAAACAGAGGGTCCATAGAAGAAAAAAGGTGAGGAATCCCGCAGTTGGAACCTCCCAGCAGGTGGCCAGGAGCAGTGAGGCTATGGGATCCAGGCCGGAGAGAACTCACAGCAGAGGGCCCTCATCATGAAACTGAGCAACCCACGGTTGGGACCTCAGAGCAGAAGGCCCACATTCCCATGGGGTTGGGAACCTGGCAGGAGTGTACTCGAACCACAGGGCACATATCAGAAAATATTGGGAGCCCAGGAATTAGGGCCTGACGCCAGAGGGCCCTCATTACCGAGGGCAGGAGACACCCAGCAGGCACCAAATCCCATCAGAGGGCCGACTTCGCCAAGGCGGGGTGTGCCAGCCAGGCAGGAGTGACGTCAGAGAAGAGGGCCCACCTCACAGAAGTGTGAGGAACCCAACCAGGATCAGACTCTCACCGGATGGCCCACATCACCAAGGGGATGGGAACCAGGCAGGAGTGTCCTCACACCAGTGGGGCCACATCAGCCAAAGGTGAGGAACCCAGCACATGTGGCCTCAAACCACAGGACACACATCACCAAGGGGCTGGGAGTGAGGCAGGTGTCCGGAGGGGCACATTTAACTCTAATTTCCCACCAGGAAGAGGAATTAACCAAAGGCTCAGAGTGCCGTGCCAGACCCTGATTATGGCCTAAAGCAAACCTGCGGTTCTGTGGCCAGCTTTCAAGGAAACGAGTTAAGAAAGGAAATCACGGGCACTGTAATTCACAAACCTGCAGAGTTATAAATGACAGCTATTGGCAAAAATATACTGAAGTAAGTCTGCAAAGAGGACTTCAAAACGAGGCAGAATTGCAGGAATCATATTTCAGGAGGTAGATTGGAATTGCATTTAAAGCATGTGAAAAGCGGCAGATCTTTGACAGTGATGCACTTGGACAAAAGTGCGTAAACATTTTTTCCTGAATATATTCAGGAAAAAACACATATGCCCTTTTTGGCCAACCAAGAACTCGAGCAATGGAAATCCGCACTACAATGAAGTCTCATTTCCCATTCGTCAAAAGGGCCATCTGAAAAAAGTGTAAAAACCAGAAACACAGGACAGGCCATGGAGAACAGGGAGCCTTGTTATGCTGATGGGCGGGATGTAAATTGCCAACAGACACTCTGGAGATGTTTATGGTGTATCCTGAAACATCTGAAAAACAAAGCTACAGACCCTAGGGCACTTCCACTTTTGGCCCTATAGCTTAGGAAAATTAAAATCAACAAGACACAGCCAACACCAAATTTAGGGCTGCTGTGTTTACAAGAACCTTGAGTCCAGTACAAATTAAATATCCCAGAAAGAAAAATATGGATAAAGGAGTTGTGCTACTTACGTACAATGGAATATCACTCAGCAATGAAATCAATGTCATCAGGCCTGTAGCAGCAAATTGAGTGGATTTAAGTATGATGATTCTAAGAGAAATATGTCACACAGAGAAAGATAATTATCATAAGATATCACTAATAGAGAGAGTGTAAACTTGGCTACACATAAACTGAATTCCAAAACCGAACAGAGTCTCACATTTAGATAAAAACTTATGCTTGCTTAAGGGGAAAGTTGAGTTGGGGTGCTGTATAAAACCAGAGATTGAAATTAGCATACATACCGTTCCATAAGCCAAATATGTAATAGACAAGACCTACTCTTTGCTCAAAGAAATAGACTCATCCATGGTGTATCACCTCACACCTGTTAGAATGGGCATCATCAGAAAATCTACAAACAACAAATGCTGGAAAGGGTGTGGAGATAAGGAACCCTCTTCCGTTATTGTTGGGAATGAAATTGATACAGTCACTGTGGAGAACGTTATGGAGTTTCTTATAAAACTAAGAATAGAATTACCATATGATACAGCAGTCCCACTACTGGGCATATACCCAGACAAAACCATAAATCAAAAAGAGACATTCACCGCAATGTTCATTGCATCACTATTTACAATATCCAGGTAATGGAAGCAAACTAAATGCCCACAGACAGACGAATGCATAAAGATGTGGTACATATATAAAATGGAATATTACTAAGCCATAAAAAGGAATGAAATTGGGTCATTTGTAGAGACGTTGATGGATCTAGAGACTGTCATACAGAGTGAAGTAAGTCAGAAAGAGAAAAAGAAATCTTGTCTATTAATGCTTATATGTGGAACCTAGACAAATTGTACAGATGAACCGTTTTGCAAGGCAGAAATAGAGCAACAGATGTAGACAACAAACGTATGGACACCAAGGGGGGAAAGCTGTTGGGGGGTGGTGGTGGGAGGAGTTGAGAGATTGGGATTGGCATGTATACATTTATATGTATAAAAGAGATAACCAAAAAGAACCTGCTGTATAAAAAAATAAAATATAATTCAAATTACAAAAAGTAAAACAGAAAAAATATTCTTCCCTTCACATACATGTATTTATATGAATGAATTATTTCCATGCTTATATCTGTAAATACAAAAAAGAGGAATAAAATCTACCTTGAACCAAAAAAGAAAAAAAGAAAAAAAAACAGAACCCACCAGCTACATAGAGGAAAACCGTATCAGGGCACTTGCTCCAGTTGTAAACAATTCTGAAGTTGGTCAGTGGTGGGGAATCATCTCCCATTCAGCCAGCAGGCCCCACGCAACAAGCGTCCTCATTGCAAAGCTGGGGGACCGTGCCGAGGCATCTGTGAGTAAACGTGGGCTGAGCCCCAGGCCAGCTGCTGCTGAAATGTTCCCACCCTTCCCAGGTAAAACACGCTGAATATGTACAAGGACTTGAAAGCCTAGAGGAAGGGCCATGGAGCCACATGAGCGACGGCATGCCAGCCGACTTGGTGCCTGCAGGCCAGCCAGGATGGTCCTAGCCCTGGGTGCTCTTCTGGAAGCTTTCCATTTCCCTGCCTGAGATACCCCTGCTGTCCCGGCCCCCACTGCTTTCTTCCTCACTCACCTCTGCCCAGGGAGAAATTCCAGCGGCAGGTATGGGTGACACATCCTCTTCTTTAGCAGGTGGCATCTTGGCAACTGCTGCAGAAAGTCCAGCAGAGCCCCACTCACACTGGGCCACCCACAAAGCCGTGGCCTCTCACTCCCTCCCACCAGTCCAGCCCCAAGACTGCTGACAGGGCAGAGAAAATGGCGTCAGGCACAGCTGCAGGGGCTCTTGCTGCCTGGAGCGGTGTTTATATTGATCTGAACCCAAGCACACCTGGGGAGGGCTGGCCGGCACGGTCGGGCTTCCCAGGCCAGCCAATAATCACCCCTCAGGGGCTCACAGTTGCAGAAACTGGAACTTGCTGAATCGGCCAGGTCCAAGGAACAGGTGTGGGCTCCTGAGAGTCAGGATAGACAAGGGGCTGCAGCTCTGGCTTGTTTTCTAATTATATTATCTGGCCCATGAGTGGGAGACAAATTCAAGAAAACCCTCTCCTAATGAGAGGAACCCAGGAGTCAGGGAGAGGAGGGGTGGCTGGTGGGTGGAGACAGAGGCCTGGGCCCCGGGTGCAGTGGAAGTCTCTGGAAGACCAGGTGGAGGGAGGCCACACAGAGTGATGCCCAGGGTCACAGACCTGTCAGAGCTGCTGTTTGTTAGTTCAAGTCCTGCTCTGAGGTGCTCTGTGTCAGATCTGAGTGACAGGTGAGCTGGGAGTGCTCTGCAATGAGGGCGATATGCACGGTTCCTGTGTTCCCAGCCCTGCCATGGTACCTGCAAGGGTAGCTCTGTATCCTGGGAGGGGCCTGACCACGAGAGCCCCATGGGCTGCAGGGGGACCTGCCCAGGGAACCCCATACCCTGGGAGGGTCCTGAACACGAGAGCCCCGTGGGCTGGGGTGGGGTACCTGCACAGGTGAGCTCCATATCCTGGGATTGGCCTGACCTCGAGAGCCCCATGGGCTGCTGGAGTCCTGGTAAAGGATGTCAGGACAGTCAGTGAAGCCACCAAGGATATACCTCCAGTAGTTCCTAAACCCTACACCCTGCTGGTCATTCTACCAACCACCAGGACATGGTATTCTGTATTAGTCTTCAATGATGCCTTCTTTTGTATTCTATTAGTCCCAGAGTCACAAGAAATTTTGGCTTGTGAGTGGCAGGACTCAACATACAACTAAAACAATACTTCCGGGCCGTGTTGCCCCAAAGGTTGAAAAATTCCCACACCATCTTTGGGGAAAGCTCAGCTAAAGACCTAAAAGTTCTACCTCTGGAAAAGGAAACACTCCTTCAATATGCAGACGACATTCTGATCGCCAGCCCTACTAAGGAGACCTCTGAACTACCAAGCCAATAAAGGATACAAGTTGTCCAAGAAAAAGCTCAAATATCACAGACTACGGTGACCTGCCTGGGCTTCATTCTCACAGAAGGTCGGAGAAGCCCATCCCAGGAAATGGAAGAAACAATTTACAGCCTTACCCATTTCTAAAACTAGAAGACAGCTTAGGGGTTCCTGGGGAGGCCAGGGTTTGCTGCTTCTGGATCCCTAACTACAGTCTACTAGCTCGGCCTCTATATGAAACACTGAAAGGAAAAGGTGATGATCCTTTTGAATAGAATGCAGAAGTGGCCTTTCAAGAATGGAAAGAGCAGTCAATTCAGACCCTTGCCCTGGAACTCCCTAATTTAGCTAAACCCTTTGACCTTTACATTCCTGGTGAACGGTGAATCGCCATTGGAGTATTAGTGCAAAACCTGGGACCACTTGAAATGGAACAATGCAAGAATGCGATCCAGGTAGGATAAACTACGGTCACCAAGGGGCTTGGCCCACCGCCACATCTGGCCAAGATACTGGCAGTATCTGAAAACCTGGAAATCAGCAGCCCAAAAGGCCACCTCCCTCCTAAGGGAAAAGGAACCCTCGTGGTGATCCTAACCCCCAACCATGCCCTGAACTTGCAGGGTTGGCTCCGTGGGCACACTGATCTTGAGTGAGGAGGCCCTCCAACTCCAAACTCCATAGAGATAACCGGGGCAAAGGGGCACCATGACGACTCATGTGAAGGTGTCTGCACGTGCAAATGTAACGCTCATTTCCCACCAGGAAGAGGAATTAACCAAAGGCTCAGCATGCCATGCCGGAACCAGATTAGGGCCTGAAGCAATCCTGCGGGTTTGCGGCCAGCTCACAAAAAAGCGAGTTGAAGAAAGGAGCTCAGGAACACTGTAATTCACAAATCTGCAGAGTAATGAATGACAGCTATCGCCTAAAAATGTTTTGAAGTAAGTCTTCGAAGAGGCCTTGAAATCGGGGCAGAATTTCAGGAAAACGAATTCAGGGGGTAGACTGGAATTGCACTTAAAGAATAGGATTAGAGGCAGAATGTCGACAATAATGCACTTGGCCAAAAAGGGCGTATGCGTTTTTTCCTGAATATATTCAGGAAAAAACGCATACGCACTTTTTGGCCAACCAAGCAACCGTGTAAAGGAAATGTGCACTACAATGAAGTCTCACTGCCCCCCGGTCAAAAGGGCCATCTGAAAAAAGTGTAAATTCCAGAAAGGCAGGACAGGTCATGGAGAACAGGGAGCCTTGTTATGCTGATGGGCGGGATGTAAATTGCCAACATCCACTCTGGAGAAGTGTATGGTGTTTCCTGAAACACGTAGGAAACAAAGCAACACAGCCTATGGCACTTCCACTTATGGTACTATAGCTTAGGGAAATTAAAATTAAAAAACACACAGCCGCCCCAAAGTTTGGGACGGCTCTGTTTACAAGAACCTCGTACGATACAAGTTAAATATCTGAGAAAGCAAAAAATGGATAAAGAAGTTGTGGTATGCACGTACAATGGAATATCACTCAGCAATGAAATCTACGTCATCAGGCCCGTCGCGGCATAATGAGTGGATTCAGGTACGATGATTCTACGAGTAATAAGTCACACAGAAAAAGAAACATCATAATATAACACTAATAAACGGAATGTAAACTTGGCTACACATGAACTGAATTACAAAACAGAACAGCGTCTCAAATTTAGAAAACCAACTTATGTTTGCTTATGGGGAAAGGTGAGTTGGTGTGCTGCATAAAACCAGAGATTGAAATTAGCACAGATACCGTTCCAAAAGCCAAATATATAATAGACAAGACCTACACCTTGCTCAACGAAACGGACGCAACGCCTGGGAATATACCTGACAAGTAAGAATCTTAAAACCCATGGATTTATATGTCTCCACAAGGAAATCAAGCGTGTGTACAGCGGCATAAACGCAGCAGTGAATATCCGATAAATCCCATTATCAAAATAAATTTCAAAAACAAAACACAATGACAGTGAAATAGAGAGCAATTCTTAAATAATTCATTCAGGGCTTGTGATGAAACCTGGATTTACCACATCTACACCCAGAGCTGGGTGAGACATAAGGCTGGACACTTCGGGCTGATAGCTTTGGTGCGGTTCGGTGAGCAAACGCAGACCCTTTGAAGTCATACTGCATGGTACCCATTCCATGGGTCCCAACTCTCCAGGTTTAAGGCAATCTTCCTTCAGCTAAAACATGCATGGGAAACCCAGAGTATGGTCCACCGTGTGATTGGGAAATGTTTTCATATGCATCTCAGTTTTCGGACGCTGGTACTCGGGTTCACCATTCCAGACGCTTTAGTAACACTCTCCCCACTTGGAGAGTCAGTGCCTTTAAACTCCTGTTTGGCACAGTTTGCAATTTCTGCGCAAGATGAACAGGAATAGGGAGAACCAATGAGAGACTAGCTGTAGGTGTCTGCACGGGCAAATGGAACGCTTATTTCCCACCAGGAAGACGAATTAAGCAAAGGCTCAGCGTGCCCTGCCGGAAACAGATTAGGGCCTGAAGCAATCCTGCGGTTTTGCAGCCAGCTCACAAGAAAGTGAGTTGAAGAAAGGAGCTCAGGGTCACTGAAATTCACAAACCTGCAGAGTTATGAATGACAGCTATCGTCCAAAATTGTATTGATGTAAGTCTTCAAAGAGGACTTGAAAGCGGGGCAGAATTTCTGGAAAACGATTTCAGGGGGTAGACTGGAATTGCACTTAAAGTATAGGAAATGAGGCAGAATGTCGACAATGATGCACTTGGCCAAAAAGGCCGTATGTGTGTTTTCCTGAATATAGTCAGGAAAAAACGCATACGCACTCTTTGGTCAACCAAGCAAGTGTGTAAAGGAAATCTGAACTACAATGAAGTTTCACTGCCCCCCGGTCAAAAGGGCCATCTGAAAAAAGTGTAAAATCCAGAAAGGCAGGACAGGTCATGGAGAACAGGGAGCCTTGTTATGCTGCTGGGCAGGATGTAAATTGCCAATAGCCACTCTGGAGAAGTGTATGGTGTTTCCTGAAACACGTAGGAGACAAAACAACACAGCCTATGGCACTTCCACTTATGGATCTGTAGCTTAGGGAAATTAAAATCAAAAACACACAGCCACCCCAAAGTTTGGGACGGCTCCGTTTACAGGAACCTGGTCTACGGTACAAGTTAAATATCCGAGAAAGCAAAAAATGGATAAAGAAGTAGTGCTACGTACGTACAATGGAATATCACACAGCAATGAAATCTACGTCATCAGGCCCGTAGCGCCATAATGAGTGGATTCAGGTATGATGATTCTACGAGAAATAAGTCACACAGAAAAAGAAACATCATAAGATATGACTAATACACGGAATGTAAACTTGGCTACACATGAACTGAATTACAAAACAGAAAAGGGTCTCAAATTGAGACAACCAACTTATGCTTGCTTATGGGGAAAGGTGAGTTGGGGTGCTGCATAAAAACAGAGATTGAAATTAGCACAGATACTGTTCCATAAGCCAAATATATAATAGACAAGACCTACTCCTTGCTCAGCAAAATAGACTCAACACCCCATATTCAACGCCTGGGAATATACCTGACAAGTAAGAATCTTAAAACCCATGGATTTATATGTCTCCATAAGGAAATCAAATGTCTGTACATCGGCCTAAACGCAACAGTGAAAATCCGATAAATCCCATTATCAAAATAAATTTCAAAAACAAAACACAATGACAGTGAAATAGAGAGCAATTCTTAAATAATTCATTCAGGGCTTGTGATGCAACCTGGATTTACCACATCTACACCCAGAGCTGGGTGAGACATAAGGCTGGGCACTTCGGGCTGATAGCATTGGTGAGGTTCGGTGAGCAAACGCAGACCCTTTGAAGTCATACTGCATGGTACTCATTCCATGGGTCCCAACTCTCCAGGTTTAAGGGATTCTTCCTTCAGCTAAAACATGCATGGGAAACCCAGAGTATGGTCCACCGTGTGATTGGGAAACGTTTCCAAATGCATCTCAGTTTTCGAACCCTGGTACTCGGGTTCACCATTCCAGACGCTTTACTAACACTCTCCCCACTTGGAGAGTCAGTGCTTTTAACCTCCTGTTTGGCACAGTTTGCAATTTCTGCGCAAGATGAACAGGAATAGGGAGAACCAATGAGAGACTAGCTGTAGGTGTCTGCACGGGAAAATGGAATGCACATTTCCCACCAGGAAGAGGAATTAACCAAAGGCTCAGCGTGCCATGCCGGAAACAGATTAGGGCCTGAAACAATCCTGCGGTTTTGTGGCCAGTTCACATGAAAGCGAGTTGAGGAAAGGAGTTCTGGGGCACTGTAATTCACAAACCTGCAGAGTTATGAATGACAGCTATCGTCCAAAAAAGTATTGAAGTAAGTCTTCGAAGAGGACTTGAAAGCGGGGCAGAATTTCAGGAAAACGATTTCAGGGGGTAGACTGGAATTGCACTTAAAGCATAGGAAAAGAGGCAGAATGTCGACAATGATGCACTTGGCCAAAAAGGGTATATGCGTTTTTTCCTGAATATATTCAGGAAAAAACGCATACGCCCTTTTTGGCCAACCAAGCATGCGTGTAAAGGAAATCTGCACTACAATGGAGTCTCACTGCCCCCCGGTCAAAAGGGCCATCTGAAAAAAGTGTAAAATCCAGAAAGGCAGGACAGGTCATGGAGAACAGGTAGCCTTGTTATGCTGCTGGGCAGGATGTCAATTGCCAACAGCCACTCTGGAGAAGTGTATGGTGTTTCCTGAAACACGTAGGAAACAAAGCAACACAGCCTATTGCACTTCCACTTATGGTCCTATAGCTTAGGGAAATTAAAATCAAAAACACACAGCCACCCCAAAGTTTGGGACGGCTCTGTTTACAAGAACCTCATCTACGGTACAAGTTAAATATCCAAGAAAGCAAAAAATGGATAAAGAAGTTGTGGTACGCACGTACAATGGAATATCACTCAGCAATGAAATCTCCGTCATCAGGCCCGTAGCGGCATAATGAGTGGATCCAAGTACGATGATTCTACGGGAAATAAGTCACACAGAATAAGAAACATCATAAGATATCACTAATACACGGAATGTAAACTGACTACACATGAACTGAATTACAAAACAGAACAGGGTCTCAAATTTAGAACACCAACTTATGCTTGCTTATGGGGAAAGGTGAGTTGGGGTGCTGCATAAAACCAGAGATTGAAATTAGCACAGATACCATTCCATAAGCCAAATATATAATAGACAAGATCTACACCTTGCTCAACGAATCGGACTCAACACACCATATTCAACGCCTGGGAAGATACCTGACAAGTAAGAATCTTAAAACCCATGGATTTATATGTCTCCATAAGGAAATCAAGCGTGTGTACAGCGGCCTAAACACAGCAGTGAAAATCCGATAAATCCCATTATCAAAATAAATTTAAAAACAAAACACAATGACAGTGAAATAGAGAGCAATTCTTAAATAATTCATTCAGGGCTTGTGATGCAACCTGGATTTACCACATCTACACCCAGAGCTGGGAGAGACATAAGGCTGGACACTTCGTGCTGATAGCATTGTTGAGGCTCGGTGAGCAAACGCAGACCCTTTGAAGTCATACTGCATGGTACCCATTCAATGGGTCCCAACTCTCCAGGTTTAAGGGATTCTTCCTTCAGCTAAAACATGCATGGGAAACCCAGAGTATGGTCCAACGTGTGATTGGGAAACGTTTTCAAATGCATCTCAATTTTCGAACCCTGGTACTCGGGTTCACCATTCCAGACGCTTTACTAACACTCTCCCTACTTGGAGAGTCAGTGCCTTTAACCTCCTGTTTGGCACAGTTTGCAATTTCTGCGCAAGATAAACAGAATAGGGAGAACCAATGAGAGACCAGCTGTAGCTGTCTGCACGGGCAAAAGGAATGCTCATTTCCCACCAGGAAGAGGGATTAAACAAAGGCTCAAGGTGCTCTGCCGGAAACAGATTAGGGCCTGAAACAATCCTGCGGTTTTGCGGCCAGCTCACAAGAAAGCGAGTTGAAGAAAGGAGCTCAGGGGCACTGTAATTCACAAACCTGCAGAGTTATGAATGACAGCTATCGTCCAAAAATGTATTGAAGTAAGTCTTCGAAGAGGACTTGAAAGCGGGGCAGAATTTCAGGAACACGATTTCAGGGGATAGACTGGAATTGCACTTAAAGCATAGGAAAAGAGGCAGAATGTCGACAATGATGCACTTGGCCAAAAAGGGCGTATGCGTTTTTTCCTGAATATATTCAGGAATAAACGCATACGCCCTTTTTGGCCAACCAAGCAAGCGTGTAAAAGAAATCTGCACTACAATTAAGTCTCACTGCCCCCCGGTCAAAAGGGCCATCTGAAAAAAGTGTAAAATCCAGAAAGGCAGGACAGGTCATGGAGAACAGGGAGCCTTGTTATGCTGATGGGCGGGATGTAAATTGCCAACAGCCACTCTGGAGAAATGTATGGTGTATCCTGAAACACGTAGGAAACAAAGCAACACAGCCTATGGCACATACACTTATGGTCCTATAGCTTATGGAAATTAAAATCAAAAACACACAGCCACCCCAAAGTTTGGGACGGCTCTGTTTACAAGAACCTCGTCTACGGTACAAGTTAAATATACGAGAAAGCAAAAAATGGATAAAGAAGTTGTGGTACGCACGTACAATGGAATATCACTCAGCAATGAAATCTACGTCATCAGGCCCGTAGCGGCATAATGAGTGGATTCAGGTAAGATGATTCCACGAGAAATAAGTCACACAGAAAAAGAAACATCATAAGATATCACTAATACACGGAATGTAAACTTGGCTACACATGAACTGAATTACAAAACAGAACAGGGTCTCAAATTTAGAAAACCAACTTATGCTTGCATATGGGGAAAGGTGAGTTGGGGTGCTGAATAAAACCAGAGATTGAAATTAGCACAGATACCGTTCCATGAGCCAAATATATAATAGACAAGACCTACTCCTTGCTCAACGAAATGGACTCAACACCCCATATTCAACGCATGGGAAGATACCTGACAAGTAAGAATCTTAAAAGCCATGGATTTATATGTCTCCATAAGGAAAACAAGCGTGTGTACAGCAGCCTAAACGGAACAGTGAAAATCCGATAAATCCCATTATCAAAATAAATTTCAAAAACAAAACACAATGACAGTGAAATAGAGAGCAATTCTTAAATCATTCATTCAGGGCTTGTGATGCAACCTGGATTTACCACATCTACACACAGAGCTGGGTGAGACATAAGGCTGGACACTTCGGGCTGACAGCATTGGTGAGGTTCGGTGAGCAAACGCAGACCCTTTGAAGTCATACTGCATGGTACCCATTCCATGGTTTCCAACTCTCCAGGTTTAAGGGATTCTTCCTTCAGCTAAAACATGCATGGGATACGCAGAGTATCGACCGCCATGTGATTGGGAAACGTTTTCAAATGCATCACAGTTTTCGTCCCCTGGTACTCGGGTTCACCATTCCAGATGCTTTACTAACACTCTCCCCACTTGGAGAGTCAGTGTCTTTAACCTCCTGTTTGGCACAGTTTGCAATTTCTGCGCAAGATGAACAGGAATAGGGAGAACCAATGAGAGACCAGCTGTAGGTGTCTGCACGGGCAAAAGGAATGCTCATTTCCCACCAGGAAGAGAGATTAAACAAAGGCTCAGGGTGCTCTGCCGGAAACAGATTAAGGCCTGAAGCAATCTTGCGGTTTTGCGGCGAGCTCACAGGAAAGCGAGTTGAAGAAAGGAGCTCAGGGGCACTGTAATTCACAAACCTGCAGAGTTATGAATGACAGCTATCGTCCAAAAATGTACTGAAGTAAGTCTTCGAAGAGGACTGGAAAGCGGAGCACAATTTCAGGAAAACGATTTCACGGGGTAGACTGGAATTGCACTTAAAGCATAGGGAAAGAGGCAGAATGTCGACAATGATGCACTTGGCCAAAAAGGGCGTATGCGTTTTTTCCTGAATATATTCAGGAAAAAACGCATACGCCCTTTTTGGCCAACCAAGCAAGCATGTAAAGGAAATCTGCACTACAATGAAGTCTCACTGCCCCCCGGTCAAAGGGGCCATCTGAAAAAAGTGTAAAATCCAGAAAGGCGGGACAGGTCATGGAGAACAGGGAGCCTTGTTATGTTGATGGGCGGGATGTAAATTGCCAACAACCACTCTGGAGAAGTGTATGGTGTTTCCTGAAACACGTAGGAAACAAAGCAACACAGCCTATGGCACTTCCACTTATGGTCCTATAGCTTAGGGAAATTAAAATCAAAAACACACAGCCACCCCAAAATTTGGGACGGCTCTGTTTACAACAACCTCGTCTACGGTACAAGTTAACTATCCCAGAAAGCAAAAAATGCATAAAGATGTTGTGGTACGCACGTACAATGGAATATCACTCAGCAATGAAATTTACGTCATCAGGCCCGTAGCAGCATAATGAGTGGATTCAGGTACGATGATTCTACGAGAAATAAGTCACAAAGAAAAAGAAATATCATAAGATATCACTAATACACGGAATGTAAACTTGGCTACCCATGAACTGAATTACAAAACAGAACAGGGTCTCAAATTTAGAAAACCAACTTATGTTTGCTTATGGGGAAAGGTGATTTGGGGTGCTGCATAAAACCAGAGATTGAAATTAGCACAGATACCATTCCATAAGCCAAATATATAATAGACAAGACCTACTCCTTGCTCAACGAAATGGATTCAAAACCCCATATTCAACGCCTGGGAAGATACCTGACAAGTAAGAATCTTAAAACCCATGGATTTATATGTCTGCATAAGGAAATCAAGCGTCTGTACAGCGGCCTAAACGCAGCAGTGAACATCCGATAAATCCCATTATCAAAATGAATTTCAAAAACAAAACACAATGACAGTGAAATAGAGAGCAATTCTTAAATAATTCATTCAGGGCTTGTGATGCAACCTGGATTTACCACATCTACATCCAGAGCTGGGTGAGACATAAGGCTGGACACTTCGGGCTGATAGCATTGGTGAGGTTCGGTGAGCAAACGCAGACCCTTTGAAGTCATACTGCATGGTACCCATTCCATGGGTCCCAAATTTCCAGGTTTAAGGGATTCTTCCTTCAGCTAAAACATGCATGGGAAACCCATAGTATGGTCCACCGTGTGATTGGGAAACGTTTTCAAATGCATCTCAGTTTCCGTCCCCTGGTACTCGGGTTCACCATTCCAGACGCTTTACTAACACTCTCCCCACTTGGAGAGTCAGTGCATTTAACCTCCTGTTGGGCACACTTTGCAATTTCTGCGCAAGATGAACAGGAATAGGGAGAACCAATGAGAGACTAGCTGTAGGTGTTTGCACGGGCCAATGGAACGCTCATTTCCCACCAGGAAGAGGAATTATCCAAAGGCTCAGCGTGCCCTGCCGGAAAGAGATTAGGGCCTGAAGCAATCCTGCGGTTTTGCGGCCAGCTCACAAGAAAGCGAGGTGAAGAAAGGAGCTCAGGGGCACTGTAATTCACAAACATGCAGAGTTATGAATGACAGCTATCGTCCAAAAATGTACTGAAGTAAGTCTTCGAAGAGGACTTGAAAGTGGGGCAGAATTTCAGGAAAACGATTTCAGGGGGTAGACTGGAATTGCACTTAAAGCATAGGAAAAGAGGCAGAATGTCGACAATGATGCACTTGGCCAAAAAGGGCGTATGCGTTTTTTCCTGAATATATTCAGGAAAAAACGCATACGCCCTTTTTGGCCAACCAAGCAAGCGTGTAATGGAAATCTGCACTACAATGAAGTCTCACTGCCCCCCGGTCAAAAGGGCCATCTGAAAAAAATGTAAAATCCAGAAAGTCAGGACAGGTCATGGAGAACAGGGAGCCTTGTCATGCTGATGGGCGAGATGTAAATTGCCAACAACCACTCTGGAGAAATGTATGGTGTTTCCAGAAACACGTAGGAAACAAAGCAACACAGCCTATGGCACTTCCACTTATGGTCCTATAGCTTAGGGAAATTAAAATCAAAAACACACAGCCACCCCAGAGTTTGGGACGGCTCTGTTTACAAGAACCTCGTCTACGGTACAAGTAAAATATCCCAGAAAGCAAAAAATGGATAAAGAAGTTGTGGTACGCACGTACAATGGAATATCACTCAGCAATGAAATCTACGTCATCAGGCCCGTAGCGGCATAATGAGTGGATTCAGGTACGATGATTCTACGAGAAATAAGTCACACAGAAAAAGAAACATCATAAGATATCACTAATACACGGAATGTAAAGTTGGCTACACATGAACAGAATTACAAAACAGAACAGGGTCTCAAATTTAGAAAACCAACTTATGCTTGCTTATGGGGAAAGGTGAGTTGGGGTGCTGCATAAAACCAGAGATTGAAATTAGCACAGATACCGTTCCATAAGCCAAATATATAATAGACAAGCACTACCCCTTGCTCAACGAAATAGACTCAACACCACATATTCAACGCATGGGAAGATACCTGACAAGTAAGAATCTTAAAAACCATGGATTTATATGTCTCCATAAGGAAAACAAGCGTGTGTACAGCAGCCTAAACGGAACAGTGAAAATCCGATAAATCCCATTATCAAAATAAATTTCAAAAACAAAACACAATAACAGTGAAATAGAGAGCAATTCTTAAATCATTCATTCAGGGCTTGTGATGCAACCTGGATTTCCCACATCTACACCCAGAGCTTGGTGAGACATAAGGCTGGACACTTCGGGCTGATAGCATTGGTGAGGTTCGGTGAGCAAATGCAGACCCTTTGAAGTCATACTGCATGGTACCCATTCCATGGTTCCCAACTCTCCAGGTTTAAGGGATTCTTCCTTCAGCTAAAACATGCATGGGATACGCAGAGTATCGACCGCCATGTGATTGGGAAACGTTTTCAAATGCATCACAGTTTTCGTCCTCTGGTACTCGGGTTCACCATTCCAGATGCTTTACTAACACTCTCCCCACTTGGAGAGTCAGTGCCTTTAACCTCCTGTTTGGCACAGTTTGCACTTTCTGCGCAAGATGAACAGGAATAGGGAGAACCAATGAGAGACCAGCTGTAGGTGTCTGCACGGGCAAATGGAACGCTCATTTCGCACCAGGAAGAGGAATTAACCAAAGGCTCAGCGTGCCCGGCCGGAAAGATATTATGGCCTGAAGCAATCTTGCGGTTTTGCGGCGAGCTCACAGGAAAGCGAGTTGAAGAAAGGAGCTCAGGGGCACTGTAATTCACAAACCTGCAGAGTTATGAATGACAGCTATCGTCCAAAAATGTACTGAAGTAAGTCTTCGAAGAGGACTGGAAAGCGGAGCACAATTTCAGGAAAACGATTTCACGGGGTAGACTGGAATTGCACTTAAAGCATAGGAAAAGAGGCAGAATGTCGACAATGATGCACTTGGCCAAAAAGAGCGTATGCGTTTTTTCCTGAATATATTCAGGAAAAAACGCATACGCCCTTTTTGGCCAACCAAGCAAGCATGTAAAGGAAATCTGCACTACAATGAAGTCTCACTGCCCCCCGGTCAAAGGGGCCATCTGAAAAAAGTGTAAAATCCAGAAAGGCAGGACAGGTCATGGAGAACAGGGAGCCTTGTTATGTTGATGGGCGGGATGTAAATTGCCAACAACCACTCTGGAGAAGTGTATGGTTTTTCCTGAAACACGTAGGAAACAAAGCAACACAGCCTATGGCACTTCCACTTATGGTCCTATCGCTTAGGGAAATTAAAATCAAAAACACACAGCCACCCCAAAGTTTGGGACGGCTCTGTTTACAACAACCTCGTCTACGGTACAAGTTAAATATCCCAGAAAGCAAAAAATGCATAAAGAAGTTGTGGTACGCACGTACAATGGAATATCACTCAGCAATGAAATCTATGTCATCAGGAACGTAGCAGCATAATGTGTGGATTCAGGTACGATGATTCTATGAGAAATAAGTCAGACAGAAAAAGAAACATCATAAGTTATCACTAATACACGGAATGTAAACTGGGCTACCCATGAACTGAATTAAAAACAGAAAAGGGTCTCAAATTTAGCAAACCAACGTATGCTTGCTTATGGGGAAAGGTCAGTTGGGATGCTGCATAAAACCAGAGATTTAAACTAGCACAGATACCGTTCCATAAGCCAAATATATAATAGACAAAACCTATACCTTGCTCAACGAAATGGACTCAACACCCTATATTCAACGCCTGGGAAGATACCTGACAAGTAAGAATCTTAAAACCCATGGATTTATATGTCTCCATAAGGAAATCAAGCGTGTGTACAGTGGCCTAAAAGCAGCAGTGAAAATCCGATAAATCCCATTATCAAAATGAATTTCAAAAACAAAACACAATGAGAGTGAAATAGAGAGCAATGCTTAAATAATTCATTCAGGGCTTGTGATGCAACCTGGATTTACCACATCTACACCCAGAGCTGGATGAGACATAAGGCTGGACACTTCGGGCTGATAGCATTGGTGAGGTTCGGTGAGCAAACACAGACCCTTTGAAGTCATACTGCATGGTACCCATTCCATGGGTCCCAACTCTCCAGGTTTAAGGGATTCTTCCTTCAGCTAAAACATGCATGGGAAACCCACAATACAGTGCACAGTGTGACCGGGAAACCTTTTCAAATGCATCTCAGTTTTCGTCCCCTGGTACTCGGGTACACCATCCGAGACGCTTTACTAACACTCTCCCCACTTGGAGAGTCAGTGCCATTAACCTCCTGTTTGGCACAGTTTGCAATTTCTGCGCAAGATGTACAGAAATAGGGAGAACCAATGAGAGACTAGCTGTAGGTCCCTGCACGGGCAAAAGGAACGCTCATTTCCGACCAGGAAGAGGAATTAAACAAAGGCTCAGCATGCCCTGCCGGAAAGAGATTATGGCCTGAAGTAATCCTGCGGTTTTGCGGCCAGCTGACAAGAAAGCGAGTTGAAGACATGAGCTCAGGGGCACTGTAATTCACAAAACTGCAGAGTTATGAATGACAGCTATCGTTCAAAAATGTATTGAAGTAAGTCTTCGAAGAGGACTTGAAAGCGGGGCAGAATTTCAGGAAAACGATTTCAGGGGGTAGACTGGAATTGTACTAAAAGCATAGGAAAAGAGGCAGAATGTCGACAACGATGCACTTGGCCAAAAAGGGCGTATGCGTTTTTTCCTGAATATATTCAGGAAAAAACGCATACGCCCTTTTTGGCCAACCAAGCAAGCGTGTAAAGGAAATCTGCACTACAATGAAGTCTCACTGCCCCCCCGGTCAAAAGGGCCATCTGAAAAAAGTGTAAAATCCAGAAAGGCAGGACAGGTCATGGAGAACAGGGAGCCTTGTCATGCTGATGGGCGGGATGTAAATTGCCAACAACCACTCTGGAGAAGTGTATGGTGTTTCCTGAAACACGTAGGAAACAAAGCAACACAGCCTATGGCACTTCCACTTATGGTCCTATAGCTTAGGGAAATTAAAATCAAAAACACACAGCCACCCCAGAGTTTGGGACGGCTCTGTTTACAAGAACCTCGTCTACGGTACAAGTAAAATATCCCAGAAAGTAAAAAATGGATAAAGAAGTTGTGGTACGCACGTACAATGGAATATCACTCAGCAATGAAATCTACGTCATCAGGCCCGTAGCGGCATAATGAGTGGATTCAGGTATGATGATTCTACGGGAAATAAGTCACACAGAAAATGAAACATCATAAGATATCACTAATACACGGAATGTAAACTTGGCTACCCATGAACTGAATTACAAAACAGAACAGGGTCTCAAATTGAGAAAACCAACTTATGCTTGCTTATGGGGAAAGGTGAGTTGGGGTGCTGCATAAAACCAGAGATTGAAATTAGCACAGATACCGTTCCATAAGCCAAATATATAATAGACAAGCACTATTCCTTGCTAACGAAGTGGACTCAACACCCCATATTCAATGCCTGGCAAGATACCTCACAAGTAAGAATCTTAAAACCCATGGATTTATATGTCTCCATAAGGAAATCAAGCGTGTGTACAGCGGCCTAAACGCAGCAGCGAAAATCCGATGAATCCCATTATCAAAATGAATTTCAATAACAAAACACAATGAGAGTGAAATAGAGAGCAATGCTTAAATAATTCATTCAGGGCTTGTGATGCAACCTGGATTTACCACATCTACACCCAGAGCTGGATGAGACATAAGTCTGGACACTTCGGGCTGATAGCATTGGTGAGGTTCGGTGAGCAAACGCAGACCCTTTGAAGTCATACTTCATGGTACCCATTCCATGGTTCCCAACTCTCCAGGTTTAAGGGATTCTTCCTTCAGCTAAAACATGCATGGGATACGCAGAGTATCGACCGCCATGTGATTGGGAAACGTTTTCAAATGCATCTCAGTTTTCGTCCCCTGGTACTCGGGTTCACCATTCCAGATGCTTTACTAACACTCTCCCCACTTGGAGAGTCAGTGCCTTTAACCTCCTGTTTGGCACAGTTTGCAATTTCTGCGCAAGATGAACAGGAATAGGGAGAACCAATGAGAGACTAGCTCTAGGTGTCTGCACGGGCAAATGGAACGCTCATTTCCCACCAGGAAGAGGAATTAACCAAAGGCTCAGCGTGCCCTGCCGGAAAGAGATTAGGGCCTGAAACAATCTTGCGGTTTTGCGGCCAGCTCACAGGAAAGCGAGTTGAAGAAAGGAGCTCAGGGGCACTGTAATTCACAAACCTGCAGAGTTATGAATGACAGCTATCGTCCAAAAATGTACAGAAGTAAGTCTTCGAAGAGGACTGGAAAGCGGAGCACAATTTCAGGAAAACGATTTCACGGGGTAGACTGGAATTGCACTTAAAGCATAGGAAAAGAGGCAGAATGTCGACAATGATGCACTTTGCCAAAAAGGGCGTATGCGTTTTTTCCTGAATATATTCAGGAAAAAACGCATACGCCCTTTTTGGCCAACCAAGCAAGCATGTAAAGGAAATCTGCACTACAATGAAGTCTCACTGCCCCCCGGTCAAAGGGGCCATCTGAAAAAAGTGTAAAATCCAGAAAGGCAGGACAGGTCATGGAAAACAGGGAGCCTTGTTATGTTGATGGGCGGGATGTAAATTGCCAACAACCACTCTGGAGAAGTGTATGGTGTTTCCTGAAACACGTAGGAAACAAAGCAACACAGCCTATGGCACTTCCACTTATGGTCCTATAGCTTAGGGAAATTAAAATCAAAAACACACAGCCACCCAAAAGTTTGGGCCGGCTCTGTTTACAACAACCTCGTCTACGGTACAAGTTAAATATCCCAGAAAGCAAAAAATGCATAAAGATGTAGTGGTACGCACGTACAATGGAATATCACTCAGCAATGAAATCTACGTCATCAGGCCCGTAGCGGCATAATGAGTGGATTCAGGTACGATGATTCTTCGAGAAAAAGTCACACAGAAAAAGAAATATCATAAGATATCACTAATACACGGAATGTAAACTTGGCTACACATGAACTGAATTACAAAACAGAACAGGGTCTCAAATTTACAAAAGCAACTTATGCTTGCTTATGGGGAAAGGTGAGTTGGGGTGCTGCATAAAACCAGAGATTGAAATTAGCACAGATACCGTTCCATAAGCCAAATATATAATAGACAAGACCTACTCTTTGCTCAACGAAATGGACTCAACACCCCATATTCAACGCCTGGGAAGATACCTGACAAGTAAGAATCTTAAAACCCATGGATTTATATGTCTCCATAAGGAAATCATGCGTCTGTACAGCGGCCTAAACGCAGCAGTGAACATCCGATAAATCCCATTATCAAAATGAATTTCAAAAACAAAACACAATGACAGTGAAATAGAGAGCAATTCTTAAATAATTCATTCAGGGCTTGTGATGAAACCTGGATTTACCACATCTACATCCAGAGCTGGGTGAGACATAAGGCTGGACACTTCGGGCTGATAGCATTGGTGAGGTTCGGTGAGCAAACGCAGACCCTTTGAAGTCATACTGCATGGTACCCATTCCATGGGTCCCAACTCTCCAGGTTTAAGGGATTCTTCCTTCAGCTAAAACATGCATGGGAAACCCAGAGTATGGACCACCGTGTGATTGGGAAACGTTTTCAAATGCATCTCAGTTTTCGCCCCTGGTACTCGGGTTCACCATTCCAGACGATTTACTAACACTCTCCCCACTTGGAGAGTCAGTGCCTTTAACCTCCTGTTTGGCACACTTTGCAATTTCTGCGCAAGATGAACAGGAATAGGGAGAACCAATGAGAGATTAGCTGTAGGTGTCTGCACGAGCAAATTTAACGCTCATTTCCCATCAGGAAGAGGAATTAGCCAAAGGCTCAACATGCCGTGCCGGAACCAGATTAGGGCCTGAAGCAATCCTGCGGTTTTGCGGCCAGCTCACAAGAAAGCGAGTTGAAGAATGGAGCTCAGGGGCACTGTAATTCACAAACCTGCAGAGTTATAAATGACAGCTATCGTCCAAAAATATATTGAAGTAAGGCTGCAAAGAGGACTTGAACGCGGGGCAGAATTCCAGGAATACGATTTCAGGAGGTAGACGGGAAGTCCTCTGAAAGTATAGGAGAAGAGGCAGAACTTCGACAATGATGCACTTGGTCAAAAAGGGCATATGCGTTTCTTCCAGGGCCCTCATTAAAGAGGGTAGGAGGCTCCCAGCATGCTTCAGTGGCCAACAGAGGGCCTACGTCGCCAAGGCGACGTGAGTCATCCAGGCAGGAGTGACCTCACATCAGAGCGCCCACCTCACAGGAGGGTAAGGAACCCAGTCATGATCAGACTCTCACCAGAGTGCCCACATAAGCAAGGGGCTGGGAATCAGGCACGAGTGTCCTCACACCCGTGGGGCCACATCATCGAAAGTTGAGGTACCCAGCACATGTGGCCTCAAACCAGAAGACCCACATCACCATGGGTCTCAGAGCGAGGCAGGCAGGATTAACCTCACAACACATGGCCCATTGTATAAAAAGATGAGGAATCCAGCACTTTGAACATCCCAGCAGGCGGCCCAGAGCACCGAGGCTATGGGATCCAGGCAGTGATGAACTCACAACAGAGGGCCCTCATCGTGATACTGTAAGCAACCCAGCCGTTGTGACCTCAGAGCACAAGGCCCACATCCCCATGGGGAAGGGAACCAAGCAGGAGTGTCATCGCACCAGTGGGCACACAACAGAAAATGTGGGGAGCCCAGCAGTTAGGGCCGGACGCCAGAGGGCCCTCATCACTGAGGAGAGGAGGCTCCCAGCAAGCTCCAACTGCTACCAGAGGGCCGACGTCGCCAATGCGGGGTGTGCCAGCCAGGCAGGAGTGACCTCAGAGCAGAGGGCCAACCACACAAAAGTGTGAGGAACCCAAAGAGGATCAGACTCTCACCGGAGGGCCCACATCACCAAGGGAATGGAAAACAGGCAAGAGTGTCCTCACACCAGTGGGGCCACATCACCGAAATGTGACGGACCCAGCACACGTGGCCTCAAACTACAGGACACACATCACCAAGGGGCTGGGAGTGAGGCAGGCAGGAGGAGCCTCAAAACAGAGGGCCCATTGCGTAAAAATGGTGAGGAATCCCGCAGTTGGAACCTCCCAGCAGGCGGCCAGGAGCAGCGAGGCTATGGGATCCAGGCCTGACTGAACTCAAAACAGAGGGCCCTCATCATGAAACTGTGAGCAACCCAGCCGTTGGGACCTTAGAGCAGAAGGCCCACATTCCCATGTGGTTGGGAACTTGGCAGAAGTGTACTCGCACCACAGGGCGCACATCAGAGAATTTTGGGAACCCAGAAATTAGGGCCTGATGCCAGAGGGCCCTCATTACCAAGGGGAGGAGACCCCAAGCAGGCACCAACTCCCTACGGAGGGACCATGTAGCCAAGGTGACGTGCAACAGCCAGGCAGGAGTGACCTCACAGCTGAGGGCCTACCTCACAGAATGGTGAGGAACCCAGCCAGGATAAGACTCTCACCAGAGGGCCCACATCACCAAGGGCATCAGAACCAGGCAGGACTGTCTTCACACCAGGGTGACCACATCATAGAAAGGTGAGGAACCCAGCACATGTGGCCTAAACCAGAGGATCCAGATCTCCAAGGGGTTCGGAGTGAGGCAGGCATGAGTAGCCTCACAACACAGGGCGAATAGAATAAAAAAGCTGAGGAATCCTGCAGTGGGAACCTCCCAGCAGGCGGCCCAGAGCACCGAGTCTATGCGATCCAGGCCACAGTGAACTCACAGCAGAGGGCCCACATCATGAAACTGTGAGCAACCCAGCCGTTTGGACCTCAGAGCAGAAGGCCCACATCACCAT
Source organism: Delphinapterus leucas (assembly GCF_059928025.1). NCBI lineage: Eukaryota > Metazoa > Chordata > Mammalia > Artiodactyla > Monodontidae > Delphinapterus > Delphinapterus leucas. The sequence continues at coordinate 7,549,228 of NW_028322237.1, forward strand.
GGGGTTGGGAACATGGCACGAGTGTCCTCGCACAACTTAGCACGTATCAGAAAATGTGGGTACCCAGCAGTTAGGGCCTGACGCCAGAGGGCCCTCATCACTGAGGGGAGGAGGCTCCCAGTAGGCTCCAACTGCCACAAGAGGGCCGACATTGCCAAGGCGGGGTGTGCCAGCCAGGCAGGAGTGACCTCACAGCAGAGGGCCCACCTCACAGAAGTGGGAGGAACCCAGCCAGGATCAGACTCTCACCAGAGGGCCCACATCACCAAGGGGATAGGAACCAGGCAGGAGTGTCCTCACACCAGTGGGGCCACATCATCGAAAGGTGAGGGACCCAGCACACGTGGCCTCAAACCAAAGGACACACATCACCAAGGGGCTGGGAGTGAGGCAGGCAGGAGGAGTCTCAAAACAGAGGGCCCATAGAAGGAAAAAGGTGAGGAATCCCGCAGTTGGAACTTCCCCGCAGGTGGCCAGGAGCAGCGAGGCTATGGGATCCATGCTGGAGTGAACTCACACCAGAGGGCCCTCATCAAGAAACTGAGCAACCCACGGTTGGGACCTCAGAGCAGAAGGCCCACAATCCCATGGGGTTGGGAACCTGGCAGGAGTGTACTAGCACCACAGGGCGCACAACAGAAAATTTTGGGAGCCCAGGAGTTAGGGTCTGACGCCAGAGGGCCCTCATTACCGAGGGGAGGAGACTCCCAGCAGGCACCAACTCCCAACTGAGGGCCCACGTCGCCAAGGTGACGTGGGCCAGCCAGGCAGGAGTGACCTCACAGCAGAGGGCCTACCTCACAGAAGGGTGAGGAACCCAGCCAGGATAAGACTCTCACCAGAGGGCCCACATCACCAAGGGGATCGGAACAAGGCAGGAGTGTCCTCACACCAGTGGGGCCACATCAGCGAAAGGTGAGGAACACAGCACATGTGGCCTCAAACAAGGGGACGCACATCACGAAAGGGCTGGGAGTGAGGCATGCAGGAGGAGACTCAGAACAGAGGGCCCATAGAATAAAAAAGGTGAGGAACCCCACAGTTGGAAGCTCCAAGCAGGTGGCCCAGAGCACCGAGGTTATGGGATCCATGCCGGAGTGAACTCAGAGCAGAGGGCCCACATTCTGACACTGTGAGCAACCCAGCCGTTGGGACAACAGAGCAGAAAGCTCACATCCCCTAGGGAAGGGACCCTGGCTGGAGTGTACTCGCACGACAGGGCGCACATCAGAAAATTTTGGGAGCCCATGAGTTAGGGCCTGACGCCAGAGGGCCCTCATTACCGAGGGGAGGAGACTCCCAGCAGACACCAACTCCCAACTGAGGGCTCACATCGCCAACGTGACGTGTGCCAGCCAGGCAGGAGTGACCTCACAGCAGAGGGCCCACCTCCCAGAAGTGTGAGGAATCCAGACAGGATCAGACTCTCACCAGAGGGCCCCCATCACCAAGGGGATGGGAACCAGGCAGGAGTGTCCTCACACCAGTGGGGCCACATCAATAAAGGTGAGGAAACCGGTACATGTGGCCTTAAACCAGAGGACCTACATCACAAAGGGGCTGGGAGTGAGTCAGGAAGTAGGAGCATAAAAACACAGGACCCAAAGAATAAAAAAGGTAAGGAATCCAGCAGTAGGAACCTCCCAGCAGTCGGCTCAGAGCACAGAGTCTATGGGATCTAGGCCTGAGTGAACTAACACCAGAGAGACAACATCATGAAACGGTGAAGAACACAGGTGTTGGGAACTTAGAGCAGAAGGCCCACATGCCCATGGGGATGGGAACCTCGCAGGAGTGTCCTCGCACCACTTAGCACGTATCAGAAAATGTGGGTACCCAGCAGTTAGGGCCTGACGCTAGAGGGCCCCCATCACCGAGGGGAGGAGGCTCCCAGCAGGCTCCAAGTGCCACAAGAGGGCCGATGTTGCCCAGGTGGGGTGTGCCAGCCAGGCAGGAGTGACCTCACAGCAGAGGGCCCACCTCACAGAAGGGTGAGGAACCCAGCCAGGATCAGACTCTCACCAGAGGGCCCACATCATCAAGGGGATAGGAAGCAGGCAGGAGTGTCCTCACACCAGTGGGGCCACATCATCGAAAGGCGAGGGACCCAGCACACGTGGCCTCACACCAGAGGACACACATCACCAAGGGACTGGGAGTGAGGCAGGCAGGAGGAGTCTCAAAACAGAGGGTCCATAGAAGAAAAAAGGTGAGGAATCCCGCAGTTGGAACCTCCCAGCAGGTGGCCAGGAGCAGCGAGGCTATGGGATCCAGGCCGGAGAGAACTCACAGCAGAGGGCCCTCATCATGAAACTGAGCAACCCACGGTTGGGACCTCAGAGCAGAAGGCCCACATTCCCATGGGGTTGGGAACCTGGCAGGAGTGTACTCGAACCACAGGGCGCATATCAGAAAATATTGGGAGCCCAGGAATTAGGGCCTGACGCCAGAGGGCCCTCATTACCGAGGGCAGGAGACACCCAGCAGGCACCAAATCCCATCAGAGGGCCGACTTCGCCAAGGCGGGGTGTGCCAGCCAGGCAGGAGTGACGTCAGAGAAGAGGGCCCACCTCACAGAAGTGTGAGGAACCCAACCAGGATCAGACTCTCACCGGATGGCCCACATCACCAAGGGGATGGGAACCAGGCAGGAGTGTCCTCACACCAGTGGGGCCACATCAGCCAAAGGTGAGGAACCCAGCACATGTGGCCTCAAACCACAGGACACACATCACCAAGGGGCTGGGAGTGAGGCAGGTGTCCGGAGGGGCACATTTAACTCTAATTTCCCACCAGGAAGAGGAATTAACCAAAGGCTCAGAGTGCCGTGCCAGACCCTGATTATGGCCTAAAGCAAACCTGCGGTTCTGTGGCCAGCTTTCAAGGAAACGAGTTAAGAAAGGAAATCACGGGCACTGTAATTCACAAACCTGCAGAGTTATAAATGACAGCTATTGGCAAAAATATACTGAAGTAAGTCTGCAAAGAGGACTTCAAAACGAGGCAGAATTGCAGGAATCATATTTCAGGAGGTAGATTGGAATTGCATTTAAAGCATGTGAAAAGCGGCAGATCTTTGACAGTGATGCACTTGGACAAAAGTGCGTAAACATTTTTTCCTGAATATATTCAGGAAAAAACACATATGCCCTTTTTGGCCAACCAAGAACTCGAGCAATGGAAATCCGCACTACAATGAAGTCTCATTTCCCATTCGTCAAAAGGGCCATCTGAAAAAAGTGTAAAAACCAGAAACACAGGACAGGCCATGGAGAACAGGGAGCCTTGTTATGCTGATGGGCGGGATGTAAATTGCCAACAGACACTCTGGAGATGTTTATGGTGTATCCTGAAACATCTGAAAAACAAAGCTACAGACCCTAGGGCACTTCCACTTTTGGCCCTATAGCTTAGGAAAATTAAAATCAACAAGACACAGCCAACACCAAATTTAGGGCTGCTGTGTTTACAAGAACCTTGAGTCCAGTACAAATTAAATATCCCAGAAAGAAAAATATGGATAAAGGAGTTGTGCTACTTACGTACAATGGAATATCACTCAGCAATGAAATCAATGTCATCAGGCCTGTAGCAGCAAATTGAGTGGATTTAAGTATGATGATTCTAAGAGAAATATGTCACACAGAGAAAGATAATTATCATAAGATATCACTAATAGAGAGAGTGTAAACTTGGCTACACATAAACTGAATTCCAAAACCGAACAGAGTCTCACATTTAGATAAAAACTTATGCTTGCTTAAGGGGAAAGTTGAGTTGGGGTGCTGTATAAAACCAGAGATTGAAATTAGCATACATACCGTTCCATAAGCCAAATATGTAATAGACAAGACCTACTCTTTGCTCAAAGAAATAGACTCATCCATGGTGTATCACCTCACACCTGTTAGAATGGGCATCATCAGAAAATCTACAAACAACAAATGCTGGAAAGGGTGTGGAGATAAGGAACCCTCTTCCGTTATTGTTGGGAATGAAATTGATACAGTCACTGTGGAGAACGTTATGGAGTTTCTTATAAAACTAAGAATAGAATTACCATATGATACAGCAGTCCCACTACTGGGCATATACCCAGACAAAACCATAAATCAAAAAGAGACATTCACCGCAATGTTCATTGCATCACTATTTACAATATCCAGGTAATGGAAGCAAACTAAATGCCCACAGACAGACGAATGCATAAAGATGTGGTACATATATAAAATGGAATATTACTAAGCCATAAAAAGGAATGAAATTGGGTCATTTGTAGAGACGTTGATGGATCTAGAGACTGTCATACAGAGTGAAGTAAGTCAGAAAGAGAAAAAGAAATCTTGTCTATTAATGCTTATATGTGGAACCTAGACAAATTGTACAGATGAACCGTTTTGCAAGGCAGAAATAGAGCAACAGATGTAGACAACAAACGTATGGACACCAAGGGGGGAAAGCTGTTGGGGGGTGGTGGTGGGAGGAGTTGAGAGATTGGGATTGGCATGTATACATTTATATGTATAAAAGAGATAACCAAAAAGAACCTGCTGTATAAAAAAATAAAATATAATTCAAATTACAAAAAGTAAAACAGAAAAAATATTCTTCCCTTCACATACATGTATTTATATGAATGAATTATTTCCATGCTTATATCTGTAAATACAAAAAAGAGGAATAAAATCTACCTTGAACCAAAAAAGAAAAAAAGAAAAAAAAACAGAACCCACCAGCTACATAGAGGAAAACCGTATCAGGGCACTTGCTCCAGTTGTAAACAATTCTGAAGTTGGTCAGTGGTGGGGAATCATCTCCCATTCAGCCAGCAGGCCCCACGCAACAAGCGTCCTCATTGCAAAGCTGGGGGACCGTGCCGAGGCATCTGTGAGTAAACGTGGGCTGAGCCCCAGGCCAGCTGCTGCTGAAATGTTCCCACCCTTCCCAGGTAAAACACGCTGAATATGTACAAGGACTTGAAAGCCTAGAGGAAGGGCCATGGAGCCACATGAGCGACGGCATGCCAGCCGACTTGGTGCCTGCAGGCCAGCCAGGATGGTCCTAGCCCTGGGTGCTCTTCTGGAAGCTTTCCATTTCCCTGCCTGAGATACCCCTGCTGTCCCGGCCCCCACTGCTTTCTTCCTCACTCACCTCTGCCCAGGGAGAAATTCCAGCGGCAGGTATGGGTGACACATCCTCTTCTTTAGCAGGTGGCATCTTGGCAACTGCTGCAGAAAGTCCAGCAGAGCCCCACTCACACTGGGCCACCCACAAAGCCGTGGCCTCTCACTCCCTCCCACCAGTCCAGCCCCAAGACTGCTGACAGGGCAGAGAAAATGGCGTCAGGCACAGCTGCAGGGGCTCTTGCTGCCTGGAGCGGTGTTTATATTGATCTGAACCCAAGCACACCTGGGGAGGGCTGGCCGGCACGGTCGGGCTTCCCAGGCCAGCCAATAATCACCCCTCAGGGGCTCACAGTTGCAGAAACTGGAACTTGCTGAATCGGCCAGGTCCAAGGAACAGGTGTGGGCTCCTGAGAGTCAGGATAGACAAGGGGCTGCAGCTCTGGCTTGTTTTCTAATTATATTATCTGGCCCATGAGTGGGAGACAAATTCAAGAAAACCCTCTCCTAATGAGAGGAACCCAGGAGTCAGGGAGAGGAGGGGTGGCTGGTGGGTGGAGACAGAGGCCTGGTGCCCCGGGTGCAGTGGAAGTCTCTGGAAGACCAGGTGGAGGGAGGCCACACAGAGTGATGCCCAGGGTCACAGACCTGTCGGAGCTGCTGTTTGTTAGTTCAAGTCCTGCTCTGAGGTGCTCTGTGTCAGATCTGAGTGACAGGTGAGCTGGGAGTGCTCTGCAATGAGGGCGATATGCACGGTTCCTGTGTTCCCAGCCCTGCCATGGTACCTGCAAGGGTAGCTCTGTATCCTGGGAGGGGCCTGACCACGAGAGCCCCATGGGCTGCAGGGGGACCTGCCCAGGGAACCCCATACCCTGGGAGGGTCCTGAACACGAGAGCCCCGTGGGCTGGGGTGGGGTACCTGCACAGGTGAGCTCCATATCCTGGGATTGGCCTGACCTCGAGAGCCCCATGGGCTGCTGGAGTCCTGGTAAAGGATGTCAGGACAGTCAGTGAAGCCACCAAGGATATACCTCCAGTAGTTCCTAAACCCTACACCCTGCTGGTCATTCTACCAACCACCAGGACATGGTATTCTGTATTAGTCTTCAATGATGCCTTCTTTTGTATTCTATTAGTCCCAGAGTCACAAGAAATTTTGGCTTGTGAGTGGCAGGACTCAACATACAACTAAAACAATACTTCCGGGCCGTGTTGCCCCAAAGGTTCAAAAATTCCCACACCATCTTTGGGGAAAGCTCAGCTAAAGACCTAAAAGTTCTACCTCTGGAAAAGGAAACACTCCTTCAATATGCAGACGACATTCTGATCGCCAGCCCTACTAAGGAGACCTCTGAACTACCAAGCCAATAAAGGATACAAGTTGTCCAAGAAAAAGCTCAAATATCACAGACTACGGTGACCTGCCTGGGCTTCATTCTCACAGAAGGTCGGAGAAGCCCATCCCAGGAAAGGGAAGAAACAATTTACACCCTTACCCATTTCTAAAACTAGAAGACAGCTTAGGGGTTCCTGGGGAGGCCAGGGTTTGCTGCTTCTGGATCCCTAACTACAGTCTACTAGCTCGGCCTCTATATGAAACACTGAAAGGAAAAGGTGATGATCCTTTTGAATAGAATGCAGAAGTGGCCTTTCAAGAATGGAAAGAGCAGTCAATTCAGACCCTTGCCCTGGAACTCCCTAATTTAGCTAAACCCTTTGACCTTTACATTCCTGGTGAACGGTGAATCGCCATTGGAGTATTAGTGCAAAACCTGGGACCACTTGAAATGGAACAATGCAAGAATGCGATCCAGGTAGGATAAACTACGGTCACCAAGGGGCTTGGCCCACCGCCACATCTGGCCAAGATACTGGCAGTATCTGAAAACCTGGAAATCAGCAGCCCAAAAGGCCACCTCCCTCCTAAGGGAAAAGGAACCCTCGTGGTGATCCTAACCCCCAACCATGCCCTGAAGTTGCAGGGTTGGCTCCGTGGGCACACTGATCTTGAGTGAGGAGGCCCTCCAACTCCAAACTCCATAGAGATAACCGGGGCAAAGGGGCACCATGACGACTCATGTGAAGGTGTCTGCACGTGCAAATTTAACGCACATTTCCCACCAGGAAGAGGAATTAACCAAAGGCTCAGCATGCCATACCGGAACCAGATTAGGGCCTGAAGCAATCCTGCGAGTTTGCGGCCAGCTCACAAGAAAGCGAGTTGAAGAAAGAAGCTCGGGGGCACAGTAATTCACAAACCTGCAGAGATATGAATGACAGCTATCGTCCAAAAATGTACTGAAGTAAGTCTTCGAAGAGGACTTGAAAGCGGGGCAGAATTTCAGGAAAACGATTTCAGGGTGTAGATTGGAATTGCACTTAAAGCATAGGAAAAGAGGCAGAATGTCGACAATGATGCACTTGGCCAAAGAGGGCGTATGCGTTTTTTCCTGAATATATTCAGGAAAAAACGCATACGCCCCTTTTGGCCAACCAAGCAAGCGTGTAAAGGAAATCTGCCCTAAAATGAAGTCTCACTGCCCCCCGGTCAAAAGGGCCATCTGAAAAAAGTGTAAAATCCAGAAAGGCAGGACAGGTCATGGAGAACAGGGAGCCTTGTTATGCTGATGTGCGGGATATAAATTGCCAACAGCCACTCTGGAGAAGTGTATAGTGTTTCCTGAAACACATAGGAAACAAAGCAACACAGCCTATGGCACTTCCACTTATGGTCCTAAAGCTTATGGAAATTAAAATCAAAAACACACAGCCACCCCAATGTTTGGGACGTCTCTGTTTACAAAACCTCGTCTACGGTACAAGTTAAATATCCGAGAAAGCAAAATATGGATAAAGAAGTTGTGGTATGCACGTACAATGGAATATCACTCAGCAATGAAATCTACGTCATCAGGCCCGTATAGGCATAATGAGTGGGTTCAGGTACGATGATTCTACGAGAAATAAGTCACACAGAAAGAGAAACATCATAAGCTATCACTAATACACGGAATGTAAATTTGACTACACATGAACTGAATTACAAAACAGAACATGGTATCAAATTTAGAAAACCAACTTATGTTTGCTTATGGGGAAAGGTGAGCTGGGGTGCTGCATAAAACCAGAGATTGAAATTAGCACAGATACCTTTCCATAAGCCAAATATATAATAGACAAGACCTACTCCTTGCTCAACGAAATGGACTCAACACTCCATATTCAACGCCTGGGAATATACCTGACAAGTAAGAATCTTAAAACCCATGGATTTATATGTATCCACAAGGAAATCAAGCGTGTGTACAGCGGCATAAACGCAGCAGTGAATATCCGATAAATCCCATTATCAAAATAAATTTCAAAAACAAAACACAATGACAGTGAAATAGAGAGCAATTCTTAAATAATTCATTCAGGGCTTGTGATGAAACCTGGATTTTCCACATCTACACACAGAGCTGGGTGAGACATAAGGCTGGACACTTCGGGCTGATAGCTTTGGTGAGGTTCGGTGAGCAAACGCAGACCCTTTGAAGTCATAATGCATGGTACCCATTCCATGGGTCCCAACTCTCCAGGTTTAAGGGAATCTTCCTTCAGCTAAAACATGCATGGGAAACCCAGAGTATGGTCCACCGTGTGATTGGGAAACGTTTTCAAATGCATCTCAGTTTTCGAACGCTGGTACTCGGGTTCACCATTCCAGACGCTTTACTAACACTCTCCCCACTTGGAGAGTCAGTGCCTTTAAACTCCTGTTTGGCACAGTTTGCAATTTCTGCGGAAGATGAACAGGAATAGGGAGAACCAATGAGAGACTAGCTGTAGGTGTCTGCACGGGCAAATGGAACGCTCATTTCCCACCAGGAAAACGAATTAAGCAAAGGCTCAGCATGCCCTGCCGGAAACAGATTAGGGCCTGAAGCAATCCTGCGGTTTTGCAGCCAGCTCACAAGAAAGTGAGTTAAAGAAAGGAGCCCTGGGTCACTGAAATTCACAAACCTGCAGAGTTATGAATGACAGCTATCGTCCAAAAATGTATTGAAGTAAGTCTTCGAAGAGGACTTGAAAGCGGGGCAGAATTTCAGGAAAACGATTTCAGGGGGTAGACTGGAATTGCACTTAAAGCATAGGAAATGAGGCAGAATGTCGACAATGATGCACTTGGCCAAAAAGGCCGTATGTGTTTTTTCCTGAATATAGTCAGGAAAAAACGCATACGCACTTTTTGGTCAACCAAGCAAGTGTGCAAAGGAAATCTGCACAACAATGAAGTTTCACTGCCCCCCGGTCAAAAGGGCCATCTGAAAAAAGTGTAAAATCCAGAAAGGCAGGACAGGTCATGGAGAACAGGGAGCCTTGTTATGCTGCTGGGCAGGATGTCAATTGCCAACAGCCACTCTGGAGAAGTGTATGGTGTTTCCTGAAACACGTAGGAAACAAAGCAACACAGCCTATTGCACTTCCACTTATGGTCCTATAGCTTAGGGAAATTAAAATCAAAAACACACAGCCACCCCAATGTTTGGGACGGCTCTGTTTACAAGAGCCTCATCTACGGTACAAGTTAAATATCCAAGAAAGCAAAAAATGGATAAAGAAGTTGTGGTACGCACGTACAATGGAATATCACTCAGCAATGAAATCTCCGTCATCAGGCCCGTAGCGGCATAATGAGTGGATCCAAGTACGATGATTCTATGGGAAATAAGTCACACAGAATAAGAAACATCATAAGATATCACTAATACACGGAATGTAAACTGACTACACATGAACTGAATTACAAAACAGAACAGGGTCTCAAATTTAGAAAACCAACTTATGCTTGCTTATGGGGAAAGGTGAATTTGGGTGCTGTATAAAACCAGAGATTGAAATTAGCACAGATACCATTCCATAAGCCAAATATATAATAGACAAGACCTACTCCTTGCTCAGCGAAATGGACTCAACAGCCCATATTCAACGCCTGGGAACATACCTAACAAGTAAGAATCTTAAAACCCATAGATTTATATGTCTCCATAAGGAAATCAAGCATGTGTACAGCGGCCTAAACGCAGCAGTGATAATCAGATAAATCCCATTATCAAGATAAATTTCGAAAACAAAACACAATGAGAGTGAAATAGAGAGCAATTCTTAAATAATTCATTCAGGGCTTGTGATGCAACCTGGATTTACCACATCTACACCCAGAGCTGTGTGAGACATAAGGCTGGACACTTCAGGCTGATAGCATTGGTGAGGTTCGGTGAGCAAACGCAGACCCTTTGAAGTCATACTGCCTGGTACCCATTCCATGGGTCCCAACTTTCCAGGTTTAAGGGATTCTTCCTTCAGCTAAATCACGCATGGGAAACCCAGAGTATGGTCCACCGTGTGATTGGGAAACGTTTTCAAATGCATCTCAGTTTTCGAACCCTGGTACTCGGGTTCACCATTCCAGACGCTTTACTAAAACTCTCCCCACTTGGAGAGTCAGTGCCTTTAACCTCCTGTTTGGCACAGTTTGCAATTTCTGTGCAAGATGAACAGGAATAGGGAGAACCAATGAGAGACTAGCTGTAGGTGTCTGCACAGGCAAATGGAACGCTCATTTCCCACCAGGAAGACGAAGTAACCAAAGGCTCAGCGTGCCCTGCCGGAAACAGATTAGGGCCTGAAGCAATCCTGCGGTTTTGCAGCCAGCTCACGAGAAAGCGAGTTGAGGAAAGGAGCTCAGGGGCACTGTAATTCACAAACCTGCAGAGTTATGAATGACAGCTATCGTCCAAAAATGTACTGAAGTAAGTCTTCGAAGAGGACTTGAAAGTGGGGCAGAATTTCAGGAAAACGATTTCAGGGGGTAGACTGGAATTGCACTTAAAGCATAGGAAAAGAGGCAGAATGTCGACAATGATGCACTTGGCCAAAAAGGGCGTATGCGTTTTTTCCTGAATATATTCAGGAAAAAACGCATATGCCCATTTTGGCCAACCAAGCAGGCGTGTAAAGGAAATCTGCACTACAATGAAGTCTCACTGCCCCCCGGTCAAAAGGGCCATCTGAAAAAAGTGCAAAATCCAGAAAGGCAGGACAGGTCATGGAGAACAGGAAGCCTTGTTATGCTGATGGGCGGGATGTAAATTGCCAACAGCCACTCTGGAGAAGTGTATGGTGTTTCCTGAAACACATAGGAAACAAAGCAACACAGCCTATGGCACTTCCACTTATGGTCCTATAGCTTATGGAAATTAAAATCAAAAACACACAGCCACCCCAATGTTTGGGACGTCTCTGTTTACAAGAACCTCGTCTACGGTACAAGTTAAATATCCGAGAAAGCAAAAAATGGATAAAGAAGTTGTGGTATGCACGTACAATGGAATATCACTCAGCAATGAAATCTACGTCATCAGGCCCGTATCGGCAAAATGAGTGGGTTCAGGTACGATGATTCTACGAGAAATAAGTCACACAGAAAGAGAAACATCATAAGATATCACTAATACATGGAATGTAAATTTGACTACACATGAACTGAATTACAAAACAGAACATGGTATCAAATTTAGAAAACCAACTTATGTTTGCTTATGGGGAAAGGTGAGTTGGGGTGCTGCATAAAACCAGAGATTGAAATTAGCACAGATACCTTTCCATAAGCCAAATATATAATAGACAAGACCTACTCCTTGCTCAACGAAATGGACTCAACACTCCATATTCAACGCCTGGGAATATACCTGACAAGTAAGAATCTTAAAACCCATGGATTTATATGTATCCACAAGGAAATCAAGCATGTGTACAGCGGCATAAACGCAGCAGTGAATATCCGATAAATCCCATTATCAAAATAAATTTCAAAAACAAAACACAATGACAGTGAAATAGAGAGCAATTCTTAAATAATTCATTCAGGGCTTGTGATGAAACCTGGATTTACCACATCTACACCCAGAGCTGGGTGAGACATAAGGCTGGACACTTCGGGCTGATAGCTTTGGTGAGGTTCGGTGAGCAAACGCAGACCCTTTGAAGTCATACTGCATGGTACCCATTCCATGGGTCCCAACTCTCCAGGTTTAAGGGAATCTTCCTTCAGCTAAAACATGCATGGGAAACCCAGAGTATGGTCCACCGTGTGATTGGGAAATGTTTTCAAATGCATCTCAGTTTTCGGACGCTGGTACTCGGGTTCACCATTCCAGACGCTTTACTAACACTCTCCCCACTTGGAGAGTCAGTGCCTTTAAACTCCTGTTTGGCACAGTTTGCAATTTCTGCGCAAGATGAACAGGAATAGGGAGAACCAATGAGAGACTAGCTCTAGGTGTCTGCACGGGCAAATGGAACGCTCATTTCCCACCAGGAAGACGAATTAAGCAAAGGCTCAGCGTGCCCTGCCGGAAACAGATTAGGGCCTGAAGCAATCCTGCGGTTTTGCAGCCAGCTCACAAGAAAGTGAGTTGAAGAAAGGAGCTCAGGGTCACTGAAATTCACAAACCTGCAGAGTTATGAATGACAGCTATCGTCCAAAATTGTATTGAAGTAAGTCTTCGAAGAGGACTTGAAAGCGGGGCAGAATTTCTGGAAAACGATTTCAGGGGGTAGACTGGAATTGCACTTAAAGTATAGAAAATGAGGCAGAATGTCGACAATGATGCACTTGGCCAAAAAGGCCGTATGTGTTTTTTCCTGAATATAGTCAGGAAAAAACGCATACGCACTTTTTGGTCAACCAAGCAAGTGTGTAAAGGAAATCTGCACTACAATGAAGTTTCACTGCCCCCCGGTCAAAAGGGCCATCTGAAAAAAGTGTAAAATCCAGAAAGGCAGGACAGGTCATGGAGAACAGGGAGCCTTGTTATGCTGCTGGGCAGGATGTAAATTGCCAACAGCCACTCTGGAGAAGTGTATGGTGTTTCCTGAAACACGTAGGAGACAAAACAACACAGCCTATGGCACTTCCACTTATGGATCTGTAGCTTAGGGAAATTAAAATCAAAAACACACAGCCACCCCAAAGTTTGGGACGGCTCCGTTTACAGGAACCTCGTCTACGGTACAAGTTAAATATCCAAGAAAGCAAAAAATGGATAAAGAAGTAGTGCTACGTACGTACAATGGAATATCACACAGCAATGAAATCTACGTCATCAGGCCCGTAGCGCCATAATGAGTGGATTCAGGTACGATGATTCTACGAGAAATAAGTCACACAGAAAAAGAAACATCATAAGATATGACTAATACACGGAATGTAAACTTGGCTACACATGAACTGAATTACAAAACAGAAAAGGGTCTCAAATTGAGACAACCAACTTATGCTTGCTTATGGGGAAAGGTCAGTTGGGGTGCTGCATAAAAACAGAGATTGAAATTAGCACAGATACTGTTCCATAAGCCAAATATATAATAGACAAGACCTACTCCTTGCTCAGCAAAATAGACTCAACACCCCATATTCAACGCCTGGGAAGATACCTGACAAGTAAGAATCTTAAAACCCATGGATTTATATGTCTCCATAAGGAAATCAAATGTCTGTACATCGGCCTAAACGCAACAGTGAAAATCCGATAAATCCCATTATCAAAATAAATTTCAAAAACAAAACACAATGACAGTGAAATAGAGAGCAATTCTTAAATAATTCATTCAGGGCTTGTGATGCAACCTGGATTTACCACATCTACACCCAGAGCTGGGTGAGACATAAGGCTGGGCACTTCGGGCTGATAGCATTGGTGAGGTTCGGTGAGCAAACGCAGACCCTTTGAAGTCATACTGCATGGTACTCATTCCATGGGTCCCAACTCTCCAGGTTTAAGGGATTCTTCCTTCAGCTAAAACATGCATGGGAAACCCAGAGTATGGTCCACCGTGTGATTGGGAAACGTTTCCAAATGCATCTCAGTTTACGAACCCTGGTACTCGGGTTCACCATTCCAGACGCTTTACTAAAACTCTCCCCACTTGGAGAGTCAGTGCTTTTAACCTCCTGTTTGGCACAGTTTGCAATTTCTGCGCAAGATGAACAGGAATAGGGAGAACCAATGAGAGACTAGCTGTAGGTGTCTGCACGGGCAAATGGAATGCACATTTCCCACCAGGAAGAGGAATTAACCAAAGGCTCAGCGTGCCATGCCGGAAACAGATTAGGGCCTGAAACAATCCTGCGGTTTTGCGGCCAGTTCACATGAAAGCGAGTTGAGGAAAGGAGTTCTGGGGCACTGTAATTCACAAACCTGCAGAGTTATGAATGACAGCTATCGTCCAAAAATGTATTGAAATAAGTCTTCGAAGAGGACTTGAAAGCGGGGCAGAATTTCAGGAAAACGATTTCAGGGGGTAGACTGGAATTGCACTTAAAGCATAGGAAAAGAGGCAGAATGTCGACAATGATGCACTTGGCCAAAAAGGGTATATGCGTTTTTTCCTGAATATATTCAGGAAAAAACGCATACGCCCTTTTTGGCCAACCAAGCATGCGTGTAAAGGAAATCTGCACTACAATGGAGTCTCACTGCCCCCCGTTCAAAAGGGCCATCTGAAAAAAGTGTAAAATCCAGAAAGGCAGGACAGGTCATGGAGAACAGGGAGCCTTGTTATGCTGCTGGGCAGGATGTCAATTGCCAACAGCCACTCTGGAGAAGTGTATGGTGCTTCCTGAAACACGTAGGAAACAAAGCAACACAGCCTATTGCACTTCTACTTATGGTCCTATAGCTTAGGGAAATTAAAATCAAAAACACACAGCCACCCCAAAGTTTGGGACGGCTCTGTTTACAAGAACCTCATCTACGGTACAAGTTAAATATCCAAGAAAGCAAAAAATGGATAAAGAAGTTGTGGTACGCACGTACAATGGAATATCACTCAGCAATGAAATCTCCGTCATCAGGCCCGTAGCGGCATAATGAGTGGATCCAAGTACGATGATTCTACGGGAAATAAGTCACACAGAATAAGAAACATCATAAGATATCACTAATACACGGAATGTAAACTGACTACACATGAACTGAATTACAAAACAGAACAGGGTCTCAAATTTAGAAAACCAACTTATGCTTGCTTATGGGGAAAGGTGAATTTGGGTGCTGTATAAAACCAGAGATTGAAATTAGCACAGATACCATTCCATAAGCCAAATATATAATAGAGAAGACCTACTCCTTGCTCAGCGAAATAGACTCAACACCCCATATTCAACGCCTGGGAATATACCTGACAAGTAAGAATCTTAAAACCCATGGATTTATATGTCTCCATAAGGAAATAAAATGTCTGTACATCAGCCTAAACGCAGCAGTGAAAATCCGATAAATCCCATTATCAAAATAAATTTCAAAAACAAAACACAATGACAGTGAAATAGAGAGCAATTCTTAAATAATTCATTCAGGGCTTGTGATGCAACCTGGATTTACCACATCTACACCCAGAGCTGGGTGAGACATAAGGCTGGGCACTTCAAGCTGATAGCATTGGTGAGGTTCGGTGAGCAAACGCAGACCCTTTGAAGTCATACTGCATGGTACTCATTCCATGGGTCCCAACTCTCCAGGTTTAAGGGATTCTTCCTTCAGCTAAAACATGCATGGGAAACCCAGAGTATGGTCCACCGTGTGATTGGGAAACGTTTCCAAATGCATCTCAGTTTTCGAACCCTGGTACTCGGGTTCACCATTCCAGACGCTTTACTAAAACTCTCCCCACTTGGAGAGTCAGTGCCTTTAACCTCCTGTTTGGCACAGTTTGCAATTTATGCGCAAGATGTACAGGAATAGGGAGAACCAATGAGAGACTACCTGTAGGTGTCTGCACGGGCAAATGGAATGCTCATTTCCCACCAGGAAGAGGAATTAAACAAAGGCTCAGCGTGCCATGCCGGAAACAGATTAGGGCCTGAAACAATCCTGCGGTTTTGCGGCCAGTTCACATGAAAGCGAGTTGAGGAAAGGAGTTCTGGGGCACTGTAATTCACAAACCTGCAGAGTTATGAATGACAGCTATCGTCCAAAAATGTATTGAAATAATTCTTCGAAGAGGACTTGAAAGCGGGGAAGAATTTCAGGAAAACGATTTCAGGGGGTAGACTGGAATTGCACTTAAAGCATAGGAAAAGAGGCAGAATGTCGACCATGATGCACTTGGCCAAAAAGGGTATATGTGTTTTTTCCTGAATATATTCAGGAAAAAACGCATACGCCCTTTTTGGCCAACCAAGCATGCGTGTAAAGGAAATCTGCACTACAATGGAGTCTCACTGCCCCCCGGTCAAAAGGGCCATCTGAAAAAAGTGTAAAATCCAGAAAGGCAGGACAGGTCATGGAGAACAGGGAGCCTTGTTATGCTGCTGGGCAGGATGTCAATTGCCAACAGCCACTCTGGAGAAGTGTATGGTGTTTCCTGAAACACGTAGGAAACAAAGCAAAACAGCCTATGGCACTTCCACTTATGGTCCTATAGCCTAGGGAAATTAAAATCAAAAACACACAGCCACCCCAAAGTTTGGGACGGCTCTGTTTACAAGAACCTCATCTACGGTACATGTTAAATATCCGAGAAAGCAAAAAATGGATAAAGAATTTGTGGTATGCACGTACAATGGAATATCACTCAGCAATGAAATCTACGTCATCAGGCCCGTATAGGCATAATGAGTGGGTTCAGGTACGATGATTCTACGAGAAATACGTCACACAGAAAGAGAAACATCATAAGCTATCACTAATACACGGAATGTAAATTTGACTACACATGAACTGAATTACAAAACAGAACATGGTATCAAATTTAGAAAACCAACTTATGTTTGCTTATGGGGAAAGGTGAGTTGGGGTGCTGCATAAAACCAGAGATTGAAATTAGCACAGATACCTTTCCATAAGCCAAATATATAATAGACAAGACCTACTCCTTGCTCAACGAAATGGACTCAACACTCCATATTCAACGCCTGGGAATATACCTGACAAGTAAGAATCTTAAAACCCATGGATTTATATGTCTCCACAAGGAAATCAAGCGTGTGTACAGCGGCATAAACGCAGCAGTGAATATCCGATAAATCCCATTATCAAAATAAATTTCAAAAACAAAACACAATGACAGTGAAATAGAGAGCAATTCTTAAATAATTCATTTAGGGCTTGTGATGAAACCTGGATTTACCACATCTACACCCAGAGCTGGGTGAGACATAAGGCTGGACACTTCGGGCTGATAGCTTTGGTGCGGTTCGGTGAGCAAACGCAGACCCTTTGAAGTCATACTGCATGGTACCCATTCCATGGGTCCCAACTCTCCAGGTTTAAGGGAATCTTCCTTCAGCTAAAACATGCATGGGAAACCCAGAGTATGGTACACCGTGTGATTGGGAAATGTTTTCATATGCATCTCAGTTTTCGGACGCTGGTACTCGGGTTCACCATTCCAGACGCTTTAGTAACACTCTCCCCACTTGGAGAGTCAGTGCCTTTAAACTCCTGTTTGGCACAGTTTGCAATTTCTGCGCAAGATGAACAGGAATAGGGAGAACCAATGAGAGACTAGCTGTAGGTGTCTGCACGGGCAAATGGAACGCTTATTTCCCACCAGGAAGACGAATTAAGCAAAGGCTCAGCGTGCCCTGCCGGAAACAGATTAGGGCCTGAAGCAATCCTGCGGTTTTGCAGCCAGCTCACAAGAAAGTGAGTTGAAGAAAGGAGCTCAGGGTCACTGAAATTCACAAACCTGCAGAGTTATGAATGACAGCTATCGTCCAAAATTGTATTGAAGTAAGTCTTCAAAGAGGACTTGAAAGCGGGGCAGAATTTCTGGAAAACGATTTCAGGGGGTAGACTGGAATTGCACTTAAAGTATAGGAAATGAGGCAGAATGTCGACAATGATGCACTTGGCCAAAAAGGCCGTATGTGTGTTTTCCTGAATATAGTCAGGAAAAAACGCATACGCACTCTTTGGTCAACCAAGCAAGTGTGTAAAGGAAATCTGAACTACAATGAAGTTTCACTGCCCCCCGGTCAAAAGGGCCATCTGAAAAAAGTGTAAAATCCAGAAAGGCAGGACAGGTCATGGAGAACAGGGAGCCTTGTTATGCTGCTGGGCAGGATGTAAATTGCCAATAGCCACTCTGGAGAAGTGTATGGTGTTTCCTGAAACACGTAGGAGACAAAACAACACAGCCTATGGCACTTCCACTTATGGATCTGTAGCTTAGGGAAATTAAAATCAAAAACACACAGCCACCCCAAAGTTTGGGACGGCTCCGTTTACAGGAACCTCGTCTACGGTACAAGTTAAATATCCGAGAAAGCAAAAAATGGATAAAGAAGTAGTGCTACGTACGTACAATGGAATATCACACAGCAATGAAATCTACGTCATCAGGCCCGTAGCGCCATAATGAGTGGATTCAGGTACGATGATTCTACGAGAAATAAGTCACACAGAAAAAGAAACATCATAATATATGACTAATACACGGAATGTAAACTTGGCTACACATGAACTGAATTACAAAACAGAAAAGGGTCTCAAATTGAGACAACCAACTTATGCTTGCTTATGGGGAAAGGTGAGTTGGGGTGCTGCATAAAAACAGAGATTGAAATTAGCACAGATACTGTTCCATAAGCCAAATATATAATAGACAAGACCTACTCCTTGCTCAGCAAAATAGACTCAACACCCCATATTCAACGCCTGGGAATATACCTGACAAGTAAGAATCTTAAAACCCATGGATTTATATGTCTCCATAAGGAAATCAAATGTCTGTACATCGGCCTAAACGCAACAGTGAAAATCCGATAAATCCCATTATCAAAATAAATTTCAAAAACAAAACACAATGACAGTGAAATAGAGAGCAATTCTTAAATAATTCATTCAGGGCTTGTGATGCAACCTGGATTTACCACATCTACACCCAGAGCTGGGTGAGACATAAGGCTGGGCACTTCGGGCTATTAGTATTGGTGAGGTTCGGTGAGCAAACGCAGACCCTTTGAAGTCATACTGCATGGTACTCATTCCATGGGTCCCAACTCTCCAGGTTTAAGGGATTCTTCCTTCAGCTAAAACATGCATGGGAAACCCAGAGTATGGTCCACCGTGTGATTGGGAAACGTTTCCAAATGCATCTCAGTTTTCGAACCCTGGTACTCGGGTTCACCATTACAGACGCTTTACTAAAACTCTCCCCACTTGGAGAGTCAGTGCTTTTAACCTCCTGTTTGGCACAGTTTGCAATTTCTGCGCAAGATGAACAGGAATAGGGAGAACCAATGAGAGACTAGCTGTAGGTGTCTGCACGGGAAAATGGAATGCACATTTCCCACCAGGAAGAGGAATTAACCAAAGGCTCAGCGTGCCATGCCGGAAACAGATTAGGGCCTGAAACAATCCTGCGGTTTTGTGGCCAGTTCACATGAAAGCGAGTTGAGGAAAGGAGTTCTGGGGCACTGTAATTCACAAACCTGCAGAGTTATGAATGACAGCTATCGTCCAAAAATGTATTGAAGTAAGTCTTCGAAGAGGACTTGAAAGCGGGGCAGAATTTCAGGAAAACGATTTCAGGGGGTAGACTGGAATTGCACTTAAAGCATAGGAAAAGAGGCAGAATGTCGACAATGATGCACTTGGCCAAAAAGGGTATATGCGTTTTTTCCTGAATATATTCAGGAAAAAACGCATACGCCCTTTTTGGCCAACCAAGCATGCGTGTAAAGGAAATCTGCACTACAATGGAGTCTCACTGCCCCCCGGTCAAAAGGGCCATCTGAAAAAAGTGTAAAATCCAGAAAGGCAGGACAGGTCATGGAGAACAGGTAGCCTTGTTATGCTGCTGGGCAGGATGTCAATTGCCAACAGCCACTCTGGAGAAGTGTATGGTGTTTCCTGAAACACGTAGGAAACAAAGCAACACAGCCTATTGCACTTCCACTTATGGTCCTATAGCTTAGGGAAATTAAAATCAAAAACACACAGCCACCCCAAAGTTTGGGACGGCTCTGTTTACAAGAACCTCATCTACGGTACAAGTTAAATATCCAAGAAAGCAAAAAATGGATAAAGAAGTTGTGGTACGCACGTACAATGGAATATCACTCAGCAATGAAATCTCCGTCATCAGGCCCGTAGCGGCATAATGAGTGGATCGAAGTACGATGATTCTACGGGAAATAAGTCACACAGAATAAGAAACATCATAAGATATCACTAATACACGGAATGTAAACTGACTACACATGAACTGAATTACAAAACAGAACAGGGTCTCAAATTTAGAAAACCAACTTATGCTTGCTTATGGGAAAGGTGAATTTGGGTGCTGTATAAAACCAGAGATTGAAATTAGCACAGATACCATTCCATAAGCCAAATATATAATAGACAAGACCTACTCCTTGCTCAGCGAAATGGACTCAACAGCCCATATTCAACGCCTGGGAACATACCTGACAAGTAAGAATCTTAAAACCCATGGATTTATATGTCTCCATAAGGAAATCAAGCATGTGTACAGCGGCCTAAACGCAGCAGTGAAAATCAGATAAATCCCATTATCAAGATAAATTTCGAAAACAAAACACAATGAGAGTGAAATAGAGAGCAATACTTAAATAATTCATTCAGGGCTTGTGATGCAACCTGGATTTACCACATCTACACCCAGAGCTGTGTGAGACATAAGGCTGGACACTTCAGGCTGATAGCATTGGTGAGGTTCGGTGAGCAAACGCAGACCCTTTGAAGTCATACTGCATGGTACCCATTCCATGGGTCCCAACTTTCCAGGTTTAAGGGATTCTTCCTTCAGCTAAATCATGCATGGGAAACCCAGAGGATGGTCCACCGTGTGATTGGGAAACGTTTTCAAATGCATCTCAGTTTTCGAACCCTGGTACTCGGGTTCACCATTCCAGACGCTTTACTAACATTCTCCCCACTTGGAGAGTCAGTGCCTTTAACCTCCTGTTTGGCACAGTTTGCAATTTCTGCGCAAGATGAACAGGAATAGGGAGAACCAATGAGAGACTAGCTGTAGGTGTCTGCACGGGCAAATGGAACGCTCATTTCCCACCAGGAAGAGGAATTAACCAAAGGCTCAGCGTGCCCTGCCGGAAACAGATTAGGGCCTGAAGCAATCCTGCTGTTTTGCAGCGAGCTCATGAGAAAGCGAGTTGAGGAAAGGAGCTCAGGGGCACTGTAATTCACAAACCTGCAGAGTTATGAATGACAGCTATCGTCCAAAAATGTATTTAAGTAAGTCTTCGAAGAGGACTTGAAAGTGGGGCAGAATTTCAGGAAAACGATTTCAAAGGGTAGACTGGAATTGCACTTAAAATGAAATCTACGTCATCAGGCCCGTATCGGCATAATGAGTGGGTTCAGGTACGATGATTCTACGAGAAATAAGTCACACAGAAAAAGAAACATCATAAGATATCACTAATACACGTAATGTAAATTTGACTACACATGAACTGATTTACAAAACAGAACATGGTATCAAATTTAGAAAACCAACTTATGTTTGCTTATGGGGAAAGGTGAGTTGGGGTGCTGCATAAAACCAGAGATTGAAATTAGCACAGATACCTTTCCATAAGCCAAATATATAATAGACAAGACCTACTCCTTGTTCAACGAAATGGACTCAACACTCCATATTCAACGCCTGGGAATATACCTGACAAGTAAGAATCTTAAAACCCATGGATTTATATGTCTCCACAAGGAAATCAAGCGTGTGTACAGCGGCATAAACGCAGCAGTGAAAATCCGATAAATCCCATTATCAAAATAAATTTCAAAAACAAAACACAATGACAGTGAAATAGAGAGCAATTCTTAAATAATTCATTCAGGGCTTGTGATGAAACCTGGATTTACCACATCTAAACCCAGAGCTGGGTGAGACATAAGGCTGGACACTTCGGGCTGATAGCTTTGGTGAGGTTCGGTGAGCAAATGCAGACCCTTTGAAGTCATACTGCATGGTACCCATTCCATGGGTCCCAACTCTCCAGGTTTAAGGGATTCTTCCTTCAGCTAAAACATGCATGGGAAACCCAGAGTATGGTCCACCGTGTGATTGGGAAACGTTTTCAAATGCATCACAGTTTTCAAACGCTGGTACTCGGGTTCACCATTCCAGACGGTTTACTAACACTCTCCCCACTTGGAGAGTCAGTGCCTTTAAACTCCTGTTTGGCACAGTTTGCAATTTCTGGGCAAGATGAACAGGAATAGGGAGAACCAATGAGAGACTAGTTGTAGGTGTCTGCACGGGCAAATGGAACGCTCATTTCCCACGAGGAAGAGGAATTAAGCAAAGGCTCAGCGTGCCCTGCCGGAAACAGATTAGGGCCTGAAGCAATCCTGCGGTTTTTCAGCCAGCTCACAAGAAAGTGAGTTGAAGAAATGAGCTCAGGGCCACTGTAATTCACAAACCTGCAGAGTTATGAATGACAGCTATCGTCCAAAAATGTATTGAAGTAAGTCTTCGAAGAGGACTTGAAAGCGGGGCAGAATTTCTGGAAAACGATTTCAGGGGGTAGACTGGAATTGCACTTAAAGCATAGGAAATGAGGCAGAATGTGGACAATGATGCACTTGGCCAAAAAGGGCGTATGTGTTTTTTCCTGAATATATTCAGGAAAAAACGCATACGCACTTTTTGGTCAACCAAGCAAGCGTGTAAAGGAAATCTGCACTACAATGATGTCTCACTGCCCCCCAGTCAAAAGGGCCATCTGAAAAAAGTGTAAAATCCAGAAAGGCAGGACAGGTCATGGAGAACAGGGAGCCTTGTTATGCTGATGGGCAGGATGTAAATTGCCAACAGCCACTCTGGAGAAGTGTATGGTGTTTCCTGAAACACGTAGGAAACAAAACAACACAGCCTATGGCACTTCCACTTATGGATCTATAGCTTAGGGAAATTAAAATCAAAAACACACAGCCACCCCAAAGTTTGGGACGGCTCTGTTTACAAGAACCTCGTCTACGGTACAAGTTAAATATCCGAGAAAGCAAAAAATGGATAAAGAAATTGTGGTACGCACGTACAACGGAATATCACTCAGCAATAAAATCTACGTCATCAGGCCCGTAGCGGCATAATGAGTGGATTCAGGTAAGATGATTCTACGAGAAATAAGTCACACAGAAATAGAAACATCATAAGATATCACTAATACACGGAATGTAAACTTGGCTACACATGAACTGAATTACAAAACAGAACAGGGTCTCAAATTGAGACAACCAACTTATGCGTGCTTATGGGGAAAGGTGAGTTGGGGTGCTGCATAAAACCAGAGATTGAAATTAGCACAGATACCATTCCATAAGCCAAATATATAATAGACAAGATCTACACCTTGCTCAACGAATCGGACTCAACACACCATATTCAACGCCTGGGAAGATACCTGACAAGTAAGAATCTTAAAACCCATGGATTTATATGTCTCCATAAGGAAATCAAGCGTGTGTACAGCGGCCTAAACACAGCAGTGAAAATCCGATAAATCCCATTATCAAAATAAATTTAAAAACAAAACACAATGACAGTGAAATAGAGAGCAATTCTTAAATAATTCATTCAGGGCTTGTGATGCAACCTGGATTTACCACATCTACACCCAGAGCTGGGAGAGACATAAGGCTGGACACTTCGTGCTGATAGCATTGTTGAGGCTCGGTGAGCAAACGCAGACCCTTTGAAGTCATACTGCATGGTACCCATTCAATGGGTCCCAACTCTCCAGGTTTAAGGGATTCTTCCTTCAGCTAAAACATGCATGGGAAACCCAGAGTATGGTCCACCGTGTGATTGGGAAACGTTTTCAAATGCATCTCAATTTTCGAACCCTGGTACTCGGGTTCACCATTCCAGACGCTTTACTAACACTCTCCCCACTTGGAGAGTCAGTGCCTTTAACCTCCTGTTTGACACAGTTTGCAATTTCTGCGCAAGATAAACAGAATAGGGAGAACCAATGAGAGACCAGCTGTAGCTGTCTGCACGGGCAAAAGGAATGCTCATTTCCCACCAGGAAGAGGGATTAAACAAAGGCTCAGGGTGCTCTGCCGGAAACAGTTTAGGGCCTGAAACAATCCTACGGTTTTGCGGCCAGCTCACAAGAAAGCGAGTTGAAGAAAGGAGCTCAGGGGCACTGTAATTCACAAACCTGCAGAGTTATGAATGACAGCTATCGTCCAAAAATGTATTGAAGTAAGTCTTCGAAGAGGACTTGAAAGCGGGGCAGAATTTCAGGAACACGATTTCAGGGGATAGACTGGAATTGCACTTAAAGCATAGGAAAAGAGGCAGAATGTCGACAATGATGCACTTGGCCAAAAAGGGCGTATGCGTTTTTTCCTGAATATATTCAGGAATAAACGCACACGCCCTTTTTGTCCAACCAAGCAAGCGTGTAAAAGAAATCTGCACTACAATTAAGTCTCACTGCCCCCCGGTCAAAAGGGCCATCTGAAAAAAGTGTAAAATCCAGAAAGGCAGGACAGGTCATGGAGAACAGGGAGCCTTGTTATGCTGATGGGCGGGATGTAAATTGCCAACAGCCACTCTGCAGAAATGTATGGTGTATCCTGAAACACGTAGGAAACAAAGCAACACAGCCTATGGCACATACACTTATGGTCCTATAGCTTATGGAAATTAAAATCAAAAACACACAGCCACCCCAAGTTTGGGACGGCTCTGTTTACAAGAACCTCGTCTACGGTACAAGTTAAATATCCGAGAAAGCAAAAAATGGATAAAGAAGTTGTGGTACGCACGTACAATGGAATATCACTCAGCAATGAAATCTACGTCATCAGGCCCGTAGCGGCATAATGAGTGGATTCAGGTAAGATGACTCCACGAGAAATAAGTCACACAGAAATAGAAACATCATAAGATATCACTAATACACGGAATGTAAACTTGGCTACACATGAACTGAATTACAAAACAGAACAGGGTCTCAAATTGAGAAAACCAACTTATGCTTGCATATGGGGAAAGGTGAGTTGGGGTGCTGAATAAAACCAGAGATTGAAATTAGCACAGATACCGTTCCATGAGCCAAATATATAATAGACAAGACCTACTCCTTGCTCAACCAAATGGACTCAACACCCCATATTCAACGCATGGGAAGATACCTGACAAGTAAGAATCTTAAAAGCCATGGATTTATATGTCTCCATAAGGAAAACAAGCGTGTGTACAGCAGCCTAAACGGAACAGTGAAAATCCGATAAATCCCATTATCAAAATAAATTTCAAAAACAAAACACAATGACAGTGAAATAGAGAGCAATTCTTAAATCATTCATTCAGGGCTTGTGATGCAACCTGGATTTACCACATCTACACACAGAGCTGGGTGAGACATAAGGCTGGACACTTCGGGCTGACAGCATTGGTGAGGTTCGGTGAGCAAACGCAGACCTTTTGAAGTCATACTGCATGGTACCCATTCCATGGTTTCCAACTCTCCAGGTTTAAGGGATTCTTCCTTCAGCTAAAACATGCATGGGATACGCAGAGTATCGACCGCCATGTGATTGGGAAACGTTTTCAAATGCATCACAGTTTTCGTCCCCTGGTACTCGGGTTCACCATTCCAGATGCTTTACTAACACTCTCCCCACTTGGAGAGTCAGTGTCTTTAACCTCCTGTTTGGCACAGTTTGCAATTTCTGCGCAAGATGAACAGGAATAGGGAGAACCAATGAGAGACCAGCTGTAGGTGTCTGCACGGGCAAAAGGAATGCTCATTTCCCACCAGGAAGAGAGATTAAACAAAGGCTCAGGGTGCTCTGCCGGAAACAGATTAAGGCCTGAAGCAATCTTGCGGTTTTGCGGCGAGCTCACAGGAAAGCGAGTTGAAGAATGGAGCTCAGGGGCACTGTAATTCACAAACCTGCAGAGTTATGAATGACAGCTATCGTCCAAAAATGTACTGAAGTAAGTCTTCGAAGAGGACTGGAAAGCGGAGCACAATTTCAGGAAAACGATTTCACGGGGTAGACTGGAATTGCACTTAAAGCATAGGGAAAGAGGCAGAATGTCGACAATGATGCACTTGGCCAAAAAGGGCGTATGCGTTTTTTCCTGAATATATTCAGGAAAAAACGCATACGCCCTTTTTGGCCAACCAAGCAAGCATGTAAAGGAAATCTGCACTACAATGAAGTCTCACTGCCCCCCGGTCAAAGGGGCCATCTAAAAAAAGTGTAAAATCCAGAAAGGCAGGACAGGTCATGGAGAACAGGGAGCCTTGTTATGTTGATGGGCGGGATGTAAATTGCCAACAGCCACTCTGGAAAAGTGTATGGTGTTTCCTGAAACACGTAGGAAACAAAGCAACACAG